>NW_019729244.1:0-17590 GCF_002891405.2 Cryptotermes secundus
TTTATTCTGTGAATCTTTGTTCTCTCACTTACTTTGTTAAATTCATTTGAGTTAAACTGATACATCAGAATATATAACATTTATATTTTTCATTGGTAATTTCTCTGTGCATTTCCAGTAAAATCGGTCTGAGTATATGTCTAAGATAGAAGTTGATACTTTGAAAGATTCTGCAGGCATGTAATATATTGTGACATATTCATGCTATGCAGAACACCCCCTCCCCCGCCAGCGGTGGCGTAACATCGCTGCTATGGAAACAGGCCAGTCAACACTCCACCCCCCTCCGCTGCGGTAACGTGGCAGTGCTTCCCACAGTGACGTGGTGGGGGGGGGGGACGGTTGCTACATGGCAATAGGCAACTCTCGGAAACATTCCCCAGCAACACCGTAAACAAGGCGACTAGGCAACAGCAAACGGTTTAGAAAGTCGGCTGAGCAGGAGTGAGACAGTGTGTGAGCAGGAGTGAGACAGTGCAGATCGAGCAGCTGCCGAAGACAGTTGACATACAGCAGCAGTCCCGGGAAGAAGACCCAAACGTGTGGTTAGAAGATCTTATGTGATAGGTGCGATAACTGTGAAGTCAGCCAGTGAAGACGTATTGTGTGACTTCAAGATTTTATATGTGCCGTAGAACAGTTATCTTGGGAGTGTGTAATTCAGAGAGACTTGGATAGCTCCCGCGTTATAAATACGTGAAGACTACTGAAGACAGAGTGAATAGATTAGTGTGTAGGGTTTATAAACTATGGAGACCCGTAACAATGTCATAAGTAATTGTAGTTACGATCTGTAGGTTGTTAAATAAACCAATTAACAATCCGAACGATGTCTTCAGTGGGAAAACACATTACATTTGGTGTCAGAAGTGGTCAGAACTTGAACACGCCTCGACGAATAATTGAACTTACAAGTGCATTGAGTACTATACTGCCGCAAAATGGAATCACAGCAGATGACAGAACTTCTGCTGAAGGAAATCAGAGCTGGCCAAGAGGAAACTAGAGCCAACCAAGACAAGACGGAAGCCAATAGAAAAAAGGACAAAGAAGATTCAATGGCCAAATTAGATGCCAACCAAGAAAAGGCGGCGGCCAATAGGAAGGCCCGACAAAGAAGAGATGAAAGTCAACAGGAAAGCCGACAAGGAAGAGATGAAGGCTGCAATGCGATCTATGCAGTCAGAGTTGGATGAGACAATCCAACATAGAATTGAAAACATTTTTGTGATCTTTGAACACGACAAACGGATTCTCCAGTCGGAACTAACTGAGAAGATTGAAAAGATTTCTGCCATTTTGTCAGGAGTTGTACATGACATTCTGTGTATATTATAGTGTGCTTTTTATAATAAGACAGCTTATCAAGGTTACTGATCTCTGACAATTATCCATATTAATTGCTTTAAATTCTTGTTCTGTCTAGTTTATTTCACCTGACTTTGGCACTGAAATCTCCAGAGAGAATTTGCATTAAGTACTTGCATAACTGTTTCAGATTTACTGTCTGAGCACAAATGACCTGTACCAATCTGGAAATTTACTGCAAAACAGTCAGACAAAATAATACAACTGAGCATACAATCATTAAACTGTAACTGTCATGGTTTCAAATCAAAGCATATTTATGCAGTTCCAACTGTTTGCTGCCAGGGACACTGCAGTGACTTCTGTACAAAAATAGAAGTGTGTCCTGTGGTTTAGCAAAACCAAATCAGTGAAGTGAATTTGATTTGTTTCATTCTGGTCCGTCACACTAACAATATTATATGTTTCGGTCCTTGTAGACCATCATCAGAGGGTCCCTCTGATGATGGTTTATAAGGACCGAAACATGTAAGAGCGTTAAGAATTGAAGTAATAAAAACTTAAACAGTCACACTCGATGGAGTTGTTTTATCTTTTATAACAATGAAGTGAGTTCAGTGATGGCACTGGATGGAGTTCAGAGTTCTAAACTATACATTTAGGCATGATGATAAAGGTTCTGTGAAACAGGCTGTTTGTATAAAGTGACGAGTTCCGACCAACTGTCCATGAGTGAGGATACAGCAGAAAGACTGTATCAGTCTCTGTTAAGAGTTTGCAGAAGTCAACAAAACATGTAGAGCATGACTAAAATTTACCACAGACAACTATTGCAGGAAGGTAATGTGGAAATGCTTCTTGATGAGATGTTACAGATTTAAATTAATGCAAGCTATCCAGTCAAAGTGACAGAGTGAAGAGGTACATATTCTGCTGTAACATTTTCAACAAGATGTCTGCTACTTGATGAGATAGTATTCAGCATTGAGGCTGCTTTTCACTTTTCGGGAACTTCAGCAAGCACATTGCCATAATATGGGGCCCAGAACAATCATATAAAACAATCCATCATGCCAGAGAGATAGCAAAGACAAATGTGTTTTGTGCATTGTCGACAGCTAGGTTTGTTGGCTAAATGAACACTTAACTGATGATACATATTTTGACATGCCAGCCTTGGTAATGCTACAACTTCTAGGAGATACATAGGTGATGATTTTTGGTTTTCATCAAGATGGGGCACCTCCACACTGTAGCATAAGAGATTTCATGGACGGCACTGAATGAGGCAGACAATGGAGCTGCCTCCAAGGTTATCAGGTGCAACACACGTAGAGTTTTTTCAATTTGGTGTTACATCAAGGATTGAGTCTGTGTGCCACCAATGCTTGCCACCCATACAAACTCAAAACCAAAGTTGTAGGTGCTGCTGAATGTGTCAGTATCCAGATGTGCTAAATATGTGGATGTAACTGGAATGCTGATTTGATGTAATCAGAGTTACTAGTGATGCAGTATTAAACACCTCTTAGTGGTGAAAGAAGTTTCGACATTTGTAGCTAAATGTGTGAATGATCACATGTTGTATCTTCTGGATTGTTTCATACCAAATTTCTGAAATGGTAAAGACTCTTTCTACTTATTGTGCCTAATCTAATGCCTTATAAAAATTGCTTTTTTACATTTCCAATTTTATTGGGGCATGGATATTTGTTACAAGCTTGTGAACATGTTGTATGTAATAGTTATTAACAAATTCTGCCTGTTTTAGATAATGCTGACCCGAGGAATGGAGTCTTCAGACCTGATTTCTTCCAAATTGGAGGAATGTCTAAAACAAGTGTGGATAACCCAGAGTATCACATAATGAACACCGATGTTCCTGTGCATCAGAATCTGGATCCTCTGGGCATACCAACTGTCATAGATGCAGCTCAGGCTCCATGCAATGGGACCATTGCCGGACAGCGACCATATGTCACACAACAGAAATCATCAGAAGAAGAGTCAGACCATGAATATTACAATGACTTTGATAGGCTGCAGCGAGAATTGCAACCTCTGAAACCTCTGAGGAGAAATGAGACAACGGTGTGACAATTAAGTAATCCTATTGGGGAAGTGCCATTGACAAGTGAGAGCATTCAGTCTGCAGCTCAGGATCAGAGACATGTAGTACTACAGGACTCAAATGGTGGTAATTTCTCTGAATGAAATTAGATACATAGGTAAACCTTCATTCTTGGACTGATTAGTATTTACCACCTCATATGGTTGTACCTGTAATTTTTGTTGGTGACTGAAAGAAATGGAGCTACTGAAGCCTTGCTTGGTTGAGACAGTTGTGGTTGCAGAGAGTTGCAGTTACATCATTCTTGTGCTGATAGTGACAGTGCTTGTTTGCAATATTACTATTGTGTACGAAGAACGCCAAGGTATTGGCAGTTTTCCCCCCCATTGTTGTTATAGTTGACAGATAATGAGAGATGATGGACTGTCTAACAAAGAAAGACTAAGGAATTGTTCCTACTTCTTCAGATTGTAGCAATGCAAAAGCCATTTAAATTCAGTTTTAGGGAAGTATAAGGCAATGAAGCTATCAGACCATGTTAGATGTATAATAGTAATAGTAATAATGATGATAAAAATAACAATAACAGTAACAACAATTATTATTATTGTGAGTGACATCAAGAAATCAGGAGTTTTGCTAAAATCAAATTATAAGGTAAATGAGACATATTAAGATTACAGTTCTCTGGGATGTGACATTTAGTTTGATAGATAAGTGTCAGTGTTTTTGAGGAACCTGCTGTCACAATCTTCACCCTGAAGACTGTAAACTGTAATCTTAATGCTCACTGCCCCAGAACTTCAAATCTCACAAGTCTTACTGTGCCATTGTTGTGGCTTGTATATTATTTTATATAAAAATTATAATTTTATGTTTTAAAGTCAGAGTGCATGGATATTGCATGAATGTTTATTAGGATAAGTTCTTAAATCTCAAAAAGAAAAAAAAAAGAATGCTCTCAAGCAAGGTGGTGTGCAGATAGAAATTAATAGATCTATCATATTGTAAACATCAGTCATCTGTTATTGTTACAAAATGGTACTCTTGTAACTGAAATTTATTACACTTCAACATGTGACAAGTGTGGCTTTCCAGAGAACGTTTATTGTACTAGAAGTACTTGAAATGATCCAGTTAATTGTGGTTTAATTGCAACATTGTTTACAATGTCAGGGTTGTACACAGACACTTCTAACATAGGTAGTACTTTTCCATCTTCAAGTTGAATAAAAGGTGAGATAAAGATATCCCTGTAACAGGCTGTGGAGACCCACAGGGTTATGAGATGTTGAGGCTCCCACATTTTCTAGACAGTTGGCTCACAGATGGTGGTGAGCTTGTCAGCCTTACGCACCAGCCGCCATTTATCCCCAGGAAGATTTCTGGTACTCATTTCTTTTGGAGGCTGAGTTGACCCGAGGGCCATAGAGCAGCTGGAAGGATTATGTCTCAGGTTGAATAGCTGAGATAATTACAGGGATATAAAGATTCTGTTTATGTATAAACTTGCATATTATTTTTCCAATGTGAAGAATGCTGAACCAAGTTCCATTTGTATAAAACAGATTGATTGGTGAGACAAAGGGGTCAAATTTACCTGGGTCTAATAGGCTACCTCCAATGTTATATAATGAACAAAAGATATAATTCAGAGTTATTGGGATGTTAGGGATGACTTTTTGTTGAAGGCAGAAACCAGTCTTCATAATGAAGTTGTTTGTTACGAGTGTTAGAATACAGACTCCATCATCACAACAATTTCTCTTGAAGCATGCTGCCTTGCGATTGAGACTTTTGACTGTGATACTTTTTATATTAAAAAGATATGTAATATTCCTCCCATTGTCCGACAGCATGTAAGTTGGCATAGCTTTCAAGCAGGGGAGTCATATTGTCTCTCTGTCTGGGACCAATATAATACTTAGGAGATACAGTCACTCCATTTCCACAGCTGAATAGCTATGGAGGAAGCTACTGCAAATAAAGGACAGCTAGTAATCTAAGGAAGTGGAAGTGAAGACCTGATCATGTATATTAAAGAGAAGTGTACAGGGAGAAACAGAGCAATCATTATGAGGATCTGTAATGATAATGAAGTAAGAATGGGGAATGCAAGAACGTGCAGTGCCACAGCTTTGAGCTCTGCATATATTAACGTATTTTAGTGCAAGAACACAAGCAGTGCATACCACTGTGAACTGGCATGATCTTGTGTATCGTTTCTGTTTTTATTTTCATGTAATTATGGAACCCGGATACCGCTTAGAGGAATGTTTGTCTCTGTCCATTCTTGTCTAGCATGTGGCTGGAAGAAGTCCTGTTTGAAAAGAATGTTCAAAACAAAAAAGAGAGGTATCATTCCATTTTATGACATACAAATATTTTGTAAAGCTTTGTGCAGCAGATAGGAATCAGTGCCATTATTTTTCTGATTGTGGGATAAGCATGTGGTCTTGTACAATTTTTTATACACAATTTATTTACTGAAGTACATTACTTTTAGTAAAACTCACTGTCAGCTTTGTTTAAGTTAAATATTTGTTTTAATTTGGAATATTATTGTTATCAAATACAGATAAACTGCGTCTTCCATAGTACAGAGTGATTGGTAAATAATTCATCTGTTAGTATTCTTCGCAGAAAATGAAACAGCGGAAGTATGATGGTGATAGTTGATATAGTAGTATCTGACATCAAGTAGGTCAGAATACCTCTTACAGTAGTTGCAGCATATAAAAGTCATATAGCCCAAGTACCATCCAAAGGAAATGTTATATGGCTGATGCTTGGTAGTCTCATGTGTACATGGAGATGCTGTGTTGAGAAGCTGACTCTTATGGTTATAGAAAACATAGTGTTCAAAGACTGAAACTGTGCCTCTTAAATTTTGTTGGCTAGGCAGGAGATAATTCCAGGCTTAATGTAAAACTGCACATTCCAGTGTGACCTACCCAGGTTATATTTTTGCTGTGATCAGTTTAGTCACAAGTAAAGGGATTATGGTCTTCTTTGTTATGATAACATGTAGTCAGAAGGTGTTTACCTATATTTTGGAGAAACCTGTTGATGAAGGCAGTCATGGACAGGACTACATGGTGTTGCAAATCAGAAGACCACAATCTAAGTTTCTGCTGCTATGTAAAACTTCTAAACTCACAAGGAGGTTTATATGTGTAAACTTTTCAAACATGAAGAGCACCCGAAGTGACAACTTTTGTCACAAGTCTTGAACTTATGAAATACATCAGTCACAGGTGTAGCTTACATTCTCAGCAAACAACTCCAAGTGAAAAAATGATGAGTCATCAGCTGTATCGCAGGGTTGAAAATCTCCAAAAGTAACCATTTTCTCAAGGATCGTCAGTTGTATCGGTTGTGGACAATATTGTACCTATTGCTGTATTTGTAATAAAGACTTCTAAAATGAAAGAAAACTGCTGTCCCTAAGTCAATGGTGAAATTTAATCAGGACTGCATCCATTCCATGGGTACTGTTATAGCCACATGTGGTAAAGGTATAATAGGTTAGACACATGTATGTTTTATATGCATTGAACATAGCATAAAAATATTTAAGATACCAGTATTTCCTGAAAATAGTTCTAAAATGTGTAATGACATGAATTTTGATACAGCTATCAAAATAACAGAAATTAAGTCTCTTAATCAATTAGCAGTGCCATCAAAGTAAGTCTTTCACATTTAACTATGCATTGTAGATAAAGGAGCGTGGCTACAAATACACTGAATAATCAGTCATGGACATCAGAAGTTAAGTACTGTCCTTTGACCTTGGGGTCAATTGTGAGGTTAATCAACTCCTCACTGTGAGAAACCAGTATGTTAGAGAATGTTACGTTGGTTTCTCATAGATTGTGTACAGAGAGTACTCATTTAGTCCAAAGTAAATGTGCCCCTGAATTGTAGATTTATTAAGTACTGTGCATGTGGTTCACCTCACATAACTGGGTTATACCTAGATTTATCTGAAAATGTTCTTAAGATACCTTACATCCTGTCCAAGGTACTATATCTGCTGAGGGCCCAGAACATAAACATGAGCTATTCATAACATACTTTATGCTGAGCTCCACACTGTGGAAAGGTAATTAAGAAACTGTCAACAATCAATCGTCTGATGATATATGTGTGCATATATATATATCTTGTCCCAGAACACTATGCATATCAAACTTATTTCAGACTAAGTAAGGCATAATTGATGTGATCCAAACTGGCGTTTTCTAATTTTTCCTGGAATTTTCCAACATTGTGCATACAAATTTTACATTAGAGAAGTAAATTATTCATGTGACAAAAATTGGCTGCCTAATTTGTTGTGGAATTTCCAACCAAGAGTGTGTATATCAAACTTACATTACACAGTGTCCAACTTAATTCATGTCACCACAACTGGCCCTCTACTATGTCCTGGAATTGCCACACAAGTATAATAGCAGACATGAAGGACAATGCCCTGCACAATTCATCTCACATCAACTGGTCTTCTGATTTCCCCTGTAATTTCTAACCATTCACAAGAATAAGTAGCAAAAGTGTGTGGTGTTGCACACACATTCAGTATCAAGGCTATTCATGGTCAGTGCATCATACTGTTCCTACAGTACTTACACAGGAATCAGTGACATCATCTGTCACATGGAGCAGTTTTTGCTTCACTGCTACCACTACAGTTCTTCCACCAAAATACAGTGCTTGTCAGTGGCAGAGCATGCAAAGGTAAAGTTTCCCCTGTGCTTAACTAATTAAGCACTATGCCATGAAGGCGTATGGAGGGCCTGGATTTATAGCTCGACATTTCTTGACCTTGGCACTAGTTGCAGGTGAGTGGTCAGCTTCACGCCCCTACTGCTTTACCCCAAAGGAGAGCTCCCAGTACCCATTGGATAGGAGGTTGGGTGAAACCCAGAGTCAGTCTGGATAACTCGGAGAAGAGAAAATTCTTGCCCCCACTGGCATTCTAACTCCAACCCCTTGGTGATCCAGCCCATAGCCAGTTGCTGTACCGACTACGCTATCCTGGCTCCAGTGGCAGAGCATGACATTTTAAAAAGTGTTATCCAAATCCCAAGGCAGAAGGAGACTGAAAATTATGGCACTTGAGTATGTTCTGATGTATCATAGAAGACAGCTGAAAATGCGAGTTAAAAATTAATTAAGGATAAAAGATGGACAGAAATATAAACTAGAAAAAGGAAGTTTAGTGATTACTGAGCTTGCATTTTTTTGCGTCTTGTACTTTTGCTCAATATGAAGACTAATTTTTTCAGTAAAAATATTTATCACACCCTTAATTTGAAAACTTTGTTTTTTTGTCGTACAAATACAAATTTTATACTCATCTTGCACCAAAAATTAAATATTGTTACTTCATAAACAAAATCCCAAAATTAAAATAAAAAAAAAAGATCGAACGTACAAAATATTAATAGTACTCTCTAATTAGAGTTAAAGAGATATATTCAAATATCGCGGGGCGCCCGCTATGATAGAGTAGGATGTTTAGATGACTGCTACAGAGGGCCGGATGGGCATTGCCAAGCCCCTTATTGGACATATTTATTTTTCGAAATAAAAAAATAGCAAAATTGATCCGTGGACAGCTGTAGCACGGATCCGTAGAAATTAGAAATCCGTGGTATTCAGCGTAGTTGGTATTCCATGGCGGTAGCCATTTTGAGAAATTGTGTTTTGTAGGTTGTGTAGTGTGTCGTTGGAGTGGGGTGGACGTGTTTAATATAATTAAATCAAATTTCGTAACTATGTAGCATATATAGCGTTAGTATCAAATTTTAAAAACTTGTCGGCATAAGATTTTGCAAGTTAGTAAACAATTGTTACGTTACGTCGGAACATGTATAATGTTCATGTCCCTGTTCATTCATTAATTCATTCATTCATTTATTGTATATTCCATAAATCCATATACATAGATATAAAACCAGTCACATAGTTAATATAGTACAATACAAATATAAATATATATGTACAGTTTGTAATCATTAAAATAGATAAATAGTTTGAAGATCCAGAGTATTGGTGTTTTTTGTGATCTACTCGATTCCTCAGGTTACATGAGGATAAGGTAAGGAATCCCAGAAGGAAATAGAGTGGGAAAACCAAGGTTAAGATGGGAAGAATGTGTGGCAGGAATGTAGCATCGAATAGAGAAGCATGGCGAGCAATCCTGAGGGAGGCCAGGGCTCACAAAGGGTTGTCATGCCAGTGATTATGATGATGATGAAAGTAAGGAATCCTACTCGGGTGGGCCACCCGGGCCATGGTTTAGTGACCCTGCCAGTGCCACGGAAAGAGAATGAGTTTATCGAACAGCTTGGCTTGAAGAAATGGGGACTGCAGGTGCTCAAGAACTTCCCAGCATTTTATGGAACCCAAAGGTTCATTACTATGATCAAAAGAGCCCTCCACTGGTCCCTATCCTGAGCCAGATCGATCCTGTCCNTGTTCAAAATTCATTCATGGAGCTGAGCCCTTCTTGAGAAGACGCCAATTATGCAGGTGCTCAAGAACTTCCCAGCATTTTATGGAACCCAAAGGTTCATTACTATGATCAAAAGAGCCCTCCACTGGTCCCTATCCTGAGCCAGATCGATCCTGTCCATACGAACCCATACTATCTTTAGATCCATTTTTAATATTGTCCACCCACTTACATTTTGAACTTCCTAGTGGTATCTTTCCTTCTGCCTTTCCCACCAGTGTTGTGTATGCATTCCTCTTCTTCCCTGTTCATGCTACATGCCCTGCCTATCTCATCCTCCTTGACTTAATCATTATAATTATACTTGGAGAAGAGTAGAAGGTATGAAGCTCCTCCTCATGCAGTTTTCTCCAACCTCCCATCACTTCAGCTTTCTTCAGTCCAAATGTTCTCCTCAGCACCCTGTTCTCAAACACCCTCAGTCTGTGTTCCTCCCTTAATGTCAGAGACCAAGTTTCACACCCATACAGGACCACAGGCAAAATTATAGTCTCGTATATTCTAATTTTTATGTTTTGTGACAGCAGATGAAAAGACAAAGGGTTCTGGACTGAATGGTAGCAAGCATTACCCGAGTTCAGTTTCCTCTTAATTTCCTCTTACATCAGGTTTTGATTTGTTATAGTCATTTCCAATATCTGAACTGTGCCACATTTTCAAAACATCTGTTACCTATCTTTATGTAATGATTTTGCCCTGCATTTTGGTGATGAGACAGCAACATCTACATAGTTTTCCCTGTGTTTACTTCTAGACCATCCTCCTTACTTGCATCAATTAAAGTTTATGTGTTTCTCTTTATGTTATCTATATTNGTGAAATAAATTTCGCTGCATCGAATACATCGAGAATTTATTTGTCGCGTCATACCCCCGACACGCGACAATATTATCACCCAGTAGATTCACATCATCAGCATAGACCGACAGCTGATGTGTCCCATTTAATTTCAGTCCCACCTAGTTTTCCTGGACCTTCATATAATATATTCTAAAGCAAAGTTGAAAATGGGTGGCAATAAAGCATCTCCTTGTTTTAGACCATTCTGGATAGGGAAGTTATCAGACAAATGTTTACCTATATGTACTTTACTGTACATTTCATTTAAACACATTTTAATCAGCCTAACTTGTTTCATGGGTACTCCAAACTTTAAGAGAATGTTGTACAATATTTCCCTCCTGGTAGCATAGTTGGTTGAGGCACTCTGCTACAAGCCAGAAGGTCACAGGATCAGATCCAGATGAGGTGTTTTTTTTCTATTTACCTAATCCTTCCAGCCGTACTATGGCCCTGGGGTCGACTCAGCCTCGAACAGAAATGAGTACCAGGAATATTCCTGGGAGTGAAGGGTGGCTGGCACATAAGGCTGACAAACTCACCGCCATCTGTGAGCTGATTAGCTAGAAAATGTGAGAGCCTCAACATCTCACAACCCTATGGGCCTGCATAAGAAATTCCCGAGAGATCGATTCCTCGATCATCACTCTTATTGATATCCAAAATGGCAGTTCGTTCCGTGGTTAATGCTGATGACATTCAAGTTTTCATCAATGGTAGTAGTGAAAGAAGTGAGGTAACAAGTGCTTGTCATAAATTTAAAATAGAACTCAGATCAGCACAAAAAATTATTGAACTGCTACAAGAAGAGCTAAACACACCCGATCGTACCGTAAGTACAGACTCGTGTTACTTGCACAGTTCAAACTAAAAAAAGGGAACTGGGTTCTTGTGTTCATGAATCTCCGCTGGAACATCTGGCTACTCTGTCTTAGGTTTTCTCATGGTTTTTCACAGTACCACTAGGCAGATGTTGACTGGACTTAGTATCTCTAATAAGGTGACAAGCACCAAGACTTTTGAATACATTATTTACTAATCATCAGCCATTTGATACTATATAGTTTCTGCTACGAAGTGTGTTGTGAAATCATGAAAGGAAATGTGGTGCCAGAGCAGTTTTGAATGTTGTTATTAATCAGACACAACTTTCAGCGCCAGAAGAGATACTGTCCAACATCAAGATTGAGCCTGATGACAGCAAACTGGAGCTACAGATAGCCCTCAAAAAAAGCAGGGAGACTGAAGCTGCAGGAGGCTGTTACAGAATCAAATAACAATGTAGAAAAGGTACATCACATCGGTAGGTTTCCTTTTTAACCCTTCTCACAAATGTTTGGCTACAGAATCCTGTGCCATGTTTAGTTCCTGCACAGTGTCTCCATATGTTCCAGTTATAAAATGTTGCACAGAACTTTGTACTAAAGTTCATTATGATGTTTCCTCCTTGGTTACTGTACAAAACCATTGTACCATAGAGAAACTATATTGCAATTTAACCTGAGGGCTATTAAATTGTTTCTCTTACAGTTTGTTGTGGTGGGCCTCAAACCAGTAAATCATATCTTCACATTTAAGACATATCATCATTCTTACAATGCTACAAACTGGAAGCTCACGGGTTGGATTCCCACTGAGGTAATTGGATTTTTAAACTGGCCGAATCCTTCCAGCCACACTATCGCCCTGGGATCGACTCAGCTTCTAACAGAAATGAGTACCACGGATCATCCTGTGGGAAACGTGCGGCCGGCGCGTAAAGCTGACAACCTCACTGCCACCTGTGCGCTGATTGTCTAGAACATGTGTGAGCCTTGACGTCTCACAGCCCTATGGGCCTCAATGGACTGTGGCAGTGATATCTTTATCTTTCTTTATACTGTCATCATTTCTTGTATTTTGGTTATTGAGACCTGTTATGGCCTTCTGCAAAATAGGTACCAGGGGCTGTTTCCCCGGGTTTGGGAGTGGCATGGAGCTGGCCACTCACCTGCATCTAGTGCAGAACTAATTAAGCATAAGGACAGCTTTGCATTTATGGATACTACAAAACAGAATGCTGTATAGCTACATAATTTAATTGTTTGTGATTTGTGATGTTTGTAGGTGGCAGAGTCAGTACTGGAGAGAAAGTCAGAAGGAAACACGGAAGATGGTTCCATTGTGCTGAATGCTACAGCAGAATTCTGCCGTACATTGGGTGACATCCCCATTTATGGTCTGGCTGGCAACAGGGATGAGGACGGTCAGGAACTACTGGTGATCCGCAGATAAATGTACACTTGGCAAGGCACTTTGGTTTAGCATGTGTCAACACTGGATACAGTCCATTGCCCTTCTACACTTATTTACTGCAGCTGCAACAGAATTTGAAAATATTTTAATTACAGTTGAATTCTGTGATAATAGATATATAAATTACTGAACTGAGTACAGAACTGGAAACATCCAACCGAAGGTTCTGGAAATGAAAGCACTCATTGTACAATAAGAATGTGAAAATTGAAATGGTAGAACCTTTTTTTCTTTTTCTTCTTGACAAGTGGTACCTTCTGGAATAAAGTGCCGTATAATGTGATAAAGTCCATAAGCTTTTGAAGGAATGTCAGTGGACTTACAGGGTGTTACTTCCCAGAAGATAGTGCCTTTCTTAATCTCCTCTGTAAGAATCTCAAATCCAACCTTTTTATTTTTATCTTTTATTTCTTTTTTTCTCCTTGTGCCATGTGCATGATACAAGGGTAGGAAACATACTACTAGGAATTATATGTGAGATTGAAATAGGGATGAATAAATAACTCAGAACATGACTAAATGAAAAATCAAGAAGTTCTTTTAATTTTATTCATTGCAAAGTGAATTATGTTTTCATAATGTTAATTGTCACAGTATTTTTACTGCAAATTCAGAATTAGTTTGGCATGTGTACATTGCTTGGCAGAATGAGAGTATGTTTCTAATAGAACTGTAACTTTAAAACATACTGTGATATTACAATGATATATTTTGGCAAAGACATTTCAAGATGATCAGTATAGTCAGAAGAGTTCTGTCTTCTGGGGTATCATCCGAATTTCCAGGGGAACATGTCACCTGACAGAATCAAAGAATAAACAAAACAAGAAGCCAGCACAAAGCTGGCTTTGTTACCTGCCAATGCTGGTTTCTTGCTTGATTTATTCTTCGACCCTGTAGATGGAGGCGACATGTTTCTGCAAAATGTCTGTTGACTTTCGACAGACTACACGACATTATATCCCATATGACAGAACTCTTCAAAACCACTGCTGTCAGAAACTCAATCCTACACAGTGTAGTCAGTACTTTAGAGTGCAGTAATTTTGTATACAGTGGTTGGTGGGTAAGCAGTTCAGATTTCACTCTATCTCAAGGTAATTTTGAACTGCGAATTTGCGTTCTGCTAATGTCATACAAAATTTACGTTACAGGACTTTGAGAGGGAAATGATTGAAGAGAAGAAACGTCAGGAAGAAGAAGGCAAACGTGGAGCTTGGAATGAAGTTGGGATTGGTGAGTCACTAGCAGATTCCTTATGTACAACATAGGCCTATTCAAATTGAGAGATATTGACACTTTAGTATTGGTTTTAATTGTACATTTATATTTTAAGGATTTTAGAAATGGTGTGCCATATTTAATCTTATACTGCAGTTTTGTTAGGGGTTTTAATACAAGCACATTAATCATTACTGTTTAATATTAGTACTGTATAGAGTCTTGGTATATAATGAATGTCATTCATGGATAATGCCATCTTCTTGGATGTGGGGCTATGTAGATATTGTGTAAACCTATGTTTTGGAGGAATCTATCGCCTCCATCTTCAGGGTATAAAAATCCGCAAGTGAGGAACCAGCGCGAGCAGGTGGCTGCAGACTAAGTCACCTAAGTTGTCCTGTATCTGTCAAGTCTTCTCTGCAGCAGGCCTTAGGGAAGAGAGTTGTCATGGGCACAAGGATCGGCCACTTGCTTTGTTTATGGAGTAGAGTAGGAGATTTTGAAGGGTAAAGAATATCTGAGCTTTGAATACTTTGTCATCTCCTCAATAACTGGATTGCAAGTCTCGTCTCTCAGGATTGACCCACTCAAGTATTAGGAAGGTGTACATGATGGTCAAGACAGGACGAAGTAAGCAAGCAAGACTAATTAAAGAATTTAATATACAGCATTGCTTTATCTTTTTCAGAGATGATGAAAAATTTGGGCATCGCGAGCTGCAGTGGTCTGACCTCAGACTTCGAAGAGGAGGAGGAGGGCTACAGATCAGTTCTTAAAATCGACTACACAGATGATGATGATGATGATGATGATGGACATGTGCTTAAGGCAAAGGAGGCTTTCAGGTTAGCACAGCTAACAGCATATCTGTTTTTAAGATAGGTCACACTGTGGAAGGTAGCCTGTCCAATGGTAGTACATTATTTAGAGCAGAGAAAGTTTCCACAGTAATTGCCATTTTAAGGAAAAATTACAAGGAGGAAGTGACTTTTCAGCGAAAACAGACAAGATTATGGGAGTGCTTTGTTTATCATCCATGTGTGCCATCCTCACTGTAATGTGTGAACCAACTTATGGCTTTATATGAAACTCTGTATTGTCATCATGCCACTCACATGTTCTTTCAGTTGTCTACCATCAGCCATATTAACGTGGTGGCTGAGTTGGGAGCAACACTAGAGCCACTTAAATTAGGTCCTTAAGAAAAAGGTCCTTGGGTAAGCTGTTATACCCGTTCAGAAGGTTCTGAGTTCGATCCCCACTCGCATCTGTGTACAGATTTTTCTGCTCACAGATGATGCCTTCACATCTACCAGAGTTATTGGGTTAGAGCCCATGTTAAATTGTAGAGTCCCTCTGCTGACCAGCACTATCATGATTACCCTATCATGGGTGGTGAGATTATTGTCTTCCACCTCAGATGCTTTCAGTAGAACATTTTGATATATACTTGTTGTTTTGACTTCCTTTTCTCCTATTCTGTATGTGACAGTTTGTAACTAGCCAACATATTGTGACATTTGAGTGTGTAAATACTTTGTACTTCATATAGTTCGTTGTGTAGGCATAGAATGTGGCAGAATGGTTCATTTTGCAGATAGGTTGCATGAATTAAGAAGAAACATGCCTCAAAATTATTACTGTCCCATTGTACTTTTATTAAAATATTTTGTGTTAATCATTTCAATCCCTACGACTTTAATGTGCTGTAGCATGCCCATTTCTGGTTGTTGGCTGTATGAGTAAAGGTCCTCGCCCACTAGAACAGTGTCGTATCCGTGCAGTGCAGAGCGAACGCTGCAGACACACTGTTCTCCGTGTATTTAAATGGAAGTGCGCCCACTAGAGTAGGGTCGTGCCAGTGTAGTATAGTATAGTATCGTCTCCGTTGCTCGAAGAGGCAAACATTCTGCACGGCAGTGTCATGGCGGCACGCCGCATCCCCCTTCACACATACCAAAACGCTTTGTCATTCCTGGGTTGAGTGTCAATGAGGCAAGACATGGCGTTTGAGGAAAGATTAATCTCCACTGTACAAGAGTACAATATCCTCTACGACTGCAGTCATGCCTACTATTATGACAGCATGAGAAGAGAAAACGCTTGGATGGAGATTGGCGAAATGCTGAACGGATCAGGCAGACTAATAATTATTATGCAATACATGAATGAAAACAAATTGCTTATATAATGTTTTAACCCACGGTCTACAGTAGGCTTCCCATGCACGTGAGCCCCAGTAGCATAGTAGGTATAGCGACTGCCTACGGGCTGGACGACCAAGGGGTCAGAGTTCGAGTCCCAGTAGGGTCAAGAAAATGTGGATCTATACATCCACTCCCCCATGCAATGAAACCAAAAATGAACCACTCCTGTCTCCATTACACATTTAATGTCTGTTATGCCGCACAATCAGATATAGTACTTATTATCATTGTTCACAGATGTTTCATTTTTTCATGTAATTTAATTTCAATCAATTATTGTTCTATGTAAAGGAGCGATGGTTTGTTTTGTGTCACCTTACTTAATACGACTGTAAATACTAATAATATAAAATCAACTATCTGGCAATATAAAAACTTCAATGGTTTTGTCATTTAGAAAATAAGTGTGAGAACTAGAGTTACCTTAAGGTTCTCTTGGGGTTATGGCCTCTCTAAAATTCATGTGCTTCTTCTCTATGCGTGGCTCTGTTGCTAATAATAGCCCACAAAATTTGGCATAGCTCATGCGAAAGTAGATAAAAAACTTTTTATCGTCTTCAGTTAGGTCGTGAAATATCGTGTGGAACTCTTCGAATTTGTTTCTTTTCTTGTCAGTATCGTGCACCCAAATTTGCTTTGGCTGATCCTCTTGTAGCATCATAGCTACACAAATCGTTTCTTCTTCTGAAGACGAGTCGGTCATTGCAATATTCTGTACAACATGGAGTGCAAGACTGCACAAAAGCGGACTTGGTTCAACTTGGAGGGGTAAATGTAGTGGGTAACAACTTTGGTGGGGGGAATGCTTTCGGTCCTGTCTCTGACGCTACATGCCTGCAGTGGGCGCACTCGCTGCAGACATACTACAACGGCACTGCACTGTTCTGCTAACCATACTGCTCTAGTGGGCGAGGAGCTTAATTTGTGTTGGAAAACGTAATGTTACATATTTTTGTTATTTCACAAAATAATAGATTGAACTAAATATGGATCATACCCTTCTTTTCTGGCCGGAACTTCAGGATGAAGGGATATTACATGTTACTTGGTAACACGGTCACATTCTGTAAGATTCTAAAATACAGTGACTTTAATGTTGTCTCTCTTTCTAATTTCAGA
>NW_019729245.1:0-16158 GCF_002891405.2 Cryptotermes secundus
GCCAAGCTAGCAAGGTAGCAACGCAAAGCTACGAAGCTAGCAACGAAAAGTTAGCAATTTAGCAACGCAAATCTAGGAAGCTAGAAAAGAAATCTAGCAAGCAAGGAACGCAAAGCAAGCAAGGAAGCTACGCAAAACTAGCAAGCTAGCAACTCAAATCTAGCAAGCTAGCAACGCAAAGCTAGCAAGATAGCAACGCAAAGCTAGCAATTTTTTTGAAGACAGCAACATAAAGCTAGCAGGCTAGCGAAACAAAACTGACAACCTAGAAACGCAAAGCTACCAAGATAGCAACGCAAATCTAGCAAGCTAGCAACGCAAATCTTGCAAGCTAGCAACTCAAAGGTAGCAACCTAGCAACGCAAAGCTAGCAAGATAGCAACGCAAAGCTAACAATCTTGCAAGGTAGAAACACAAAGCTAGCAAGCTAGCAATCCTTAGCTTGCAAGCTAGAAACGCAAAACTGCCAAGCTAGCAATATATATCTAGCAAGCTAGCAACGCAAAGATAGCAAGCTAACAACGCAAAGGTAGAAAGCTAGAAACGGAAATCTAGCAAGATAGCAACGCAAACCTTGCAAGCTAGCAACTCAATGCTAGCAAGCTAGCAACGCAAATCTAGCAAGAGAACAAGGCAAAGCTAGCAATATTGCAAGCTAGCAATCCAAAGCTTGCAACCTAGAAACGCAAAGCTGGCAAGCTAGCAACGCAAAGATAGCAAGCTAGCAACGCAAAGCTAGCAAGCAAGAAACGTAAAGCTAGCAAGCTAGCAACCCCAAGATAGCAAGCTAGCAAAGAAAAGCTAGCAAGCTAGATCGAACAGATAGCAAGCTAGCAACGCAAAGTTACCAATTTAGAAACGCAAATCTAGCAAGCTAGGAACGCAAATCTAGCAACTTAGAAACGCAAAGCTAGCAAGCTAGCAACGAAAAGCTAGTAAGCTAGCATCGCAAAGCTAGGAAGGTGCCAACGCATATCCAGCAAACTAGCAAGTTTTCAAAGCAAAATTAGCAAGATACGAACGCAAAGCTGCCAAGCTAATAACGCAAAGCTCGCAAGTTAGCAACGCATATCTAGCAAGTTAGCAACGCAAAAATAGCAATCTAGCAAAGCAAAGTTATTAAGCTAGAAATTCAAAGCCAGCAAGCTAGCAACGCAAAAATAGCAAGCTAGCAACGGAATCTAGCAAGTTAGCAACGCAAAGCAAACAAGCTAGCCACGCAAATCTAGCAAAGCTAGAAACGCAAAGCTGGCAAGCTAGCAACGCACACTTGCAAACTAGCAATGCATAGCTGGCAAGCTACCAAAGCATATCTAGCTATATAGCAAGATAGCAAAGCAAAGCTAGCAAGCTAGCAAATTAAAGCTAGCAAGCTAGCAACGCAAAGATAGCAAGCTAGCAACTCAAAGCTAGCAATTTAGCAACGCAAAAATAGCAATGTAGCAACGGAAAGTTAGCAAGTTTGATCGCAATATTTGAGAGCTAGCAACGCAAAGCTACCAAGCTAGCAACGCAAAACTAGCAAGCTAGCAACGCAATGCTTGCAGTTTGAGACGCAAAATTACCAAGCTAGCAACTGAAAGCTGGCAAGCTAGCAACTCAAAACTTGCAAGCTAGCAATTCAAAACTAGAAAGCCAGTAAAGCAAACCTACCAAGACAGCAACACAAAGCAAGCAAACTTGCAAGCTAGCAACACAAAGCTAGCAAGCTAGCAAACCAAAGCTGGCAAGCTAGAAACGCTAAGCTGCCAAGCTAGCAACGCAAAGCTGGAAAGCTAGCAACGCATATCTAGCAAGCTAGCAACACAAAGATAGCAAGCTAAAAACGCAAAGCTAGCAAGCTAGCTAAGGAAAGCTAGCAAGCTGGCAAGGCCAAGATAGCAAGCTAGCAACGAAAAGCTAGCAAGTTAGATCGCTCAGCTAGCAAGCTAGCAAAGCAAAGCTACCAAATTAGAAACGCAAATCTAGCAAGCTAGGAACACAAAGCAAACAAGCTAGCATCGCAAATCTAGCAAGCTAGCAACACACAGCTGGTAAGCTAGCAACGCCATTCTATGTAGCTACCAACGGATATCTAGCAATCTAGCAAGCTAGCAAAGCAAACTTAGCAAGAAAGAAACGCAAAGCTGCCTAGCTAGTAACGCAAAGCTGGAAAGCAGGAAACCAATATCTAGCAAGCTAGCAACGCAAAAATAACAAGCAAGCAAAGCAGAGCTAGCAAGGAAGCAGCACAATGCATAACAAACTAGCAACGGAAACTAGCAAGGTAGCAACGTAAAGCTAACAAGCTAGCCACGCAAATCTAGCGAAGCTAGATACGCAAACCTGGCAGGCTAGCAACACAAACTTGCAAGTTAGCAACGCAAATTTGGAAAGCAACCAAAGCATAACTAGATATATAGTAAGCTAGCAACGCAAAGCTAGCAAGCTAGCAACGCAAAGTTAACATGCTAGCAAAGCAAAGCTGGCAAGCTAGCAACGCAAATCCAACAAGCTAGAAAAGCAAAGATAGCAAGCTAGCAACGCAAAGTTAGCAATCTAGCAACGCAGAGCTAGCAAACTAGCAACGCAAAGATAGCAATGTAACAACGCAAAGCTGGGAAGCTAGCAACGCAAAGCTTTCAAACTAGCAACGCAAAGATAATAAGCTAGCAACAAATACATAGCTAGCAACGCAAAGCCAGCAAGATAGCAAAGAAAGTTAGCAAGGTAGCAACGCTAAATCTAGCAATTTAGCAAGCTAGCCTCGCAAAGCTAGCAGGCTAGCAACACATAGCTAGCAAGCTAGCAACGAATATCTAGCAAGATAGCCAGCTAGCAACGGATAGCAAGAAAACTTAAAAAGCAAAGCTAGTAAGGTAACAACGCAAATCTAGCAAGCTTGAAACGTAAAGCTTGCCAACTAGCAACGGAAAGTTAGCCTAGCTAGCAACGCAAATCTAGCAAGCTAGCTACGTAAAGCTAGCAAGATAGCAACGCAAAGACACCAAGCTAGCAACGAAAAGCTAGCAAGCTAGCAATGCAAAACTACTTATATAGCAACGCAAATCTAGCAATCTAGGAAAGCAGAGCTAGCAAGCTAGCAAAGTAAAGCAAGCAAGCTAGCAACGCAAAGATAGCTAGCTAGCAACGAAATGCTAGAAAGCTAGATCGCACAGCTAGCAAGTTAACAACGCAAATCTACCACTTTAGAAACACTAATCTAGCAAGCTAGAAACGCAAAGCGAGCAAGTTAGAACGCAAAGCTAGCAAGCTAGCAACGAAAAGCTAGTAAGCAAGTAACGCAAAGGTAGTAATCTACCAATGCATATCAAGCAATCTAGCTAGCTAGCAAAGCAAAATTTGCAAGCTAGCAAAGTAAAGCTGCCTAACTGGTAACCCAAAGCTGGCAAGCTAGCAACGCAAATCTAGCAAGCTAGCAACGCAAAAATAGCAAGCTAGCAACGCAAAACTAGCAAGCTAGCAACGCAAAGCTAGCAAGCTAGCAACGCAAAACATAACAAGCTAGCAACTGAAACTAGCAAGGTAGCAACGCAATACTAACAAGCTAGACACGCAAATCTAGCAAAGCTAGAAACTCAAAGTTGGCAAGCTAGCAACGCATATCTAGGAAGCTAGCAACGCAAATATGCAAGCTTGCAACGCAAAGCTAGCAAGCTACCATAGCATATCTAGCTATCTAGCAAGCTAGCAACGCAAAGTTAGCAAGCTTGATCGCAATGCTTGAAAGCTAGCAAAGCAAAGCTGCCAAGCTAGCAACGTAAACATAGGAAGCTAGTGACGCAATGCTAGCAAGCTTGCAACGCAAAGCTACCAAGCTAGCAACGCAAATCTAGCAAGCTAGCAATGGAAAGCCAGCAAGATAGCAACGCAAAACTATATTGATAGCAACGCAAATCTAGCATTCTAAAAAGCTCAGCAACGCAAACCTAGCAAGCTAGCCACGCAAAGCTAGCAAACTACCAAAGCCAAGCTAGCAAGGTAACAACCCAAAGCTACGAAGCTGGCAACGCAAGCTTGGAATTTAGCAACGGAAACAAGGAAGCTACAAAGGAAATCTAGCTAGCAAGAATCCCTAAGCAAGCAAGCAAGCTACGCAAAGCTATCAAGCTAGAAACGCAAAGCTGGCAAGCTAGCAAACGCATATCCATCAAGCTAGCAACGAAAAGCTAGCAAGATAGCAACGCAAAGAGAGTAAACTATCAAGCTAGCAACGCAAATCTAGCATTCTAACAAGTTCAGCAACGCAAAGATAGCAAGCTAGACAATCAAAGCTAGCAAGATAACCAAAGCCAAGCTAGCAAGGAAGCAACGCAAAGCTACGAAACTAGCAACGCAAAGCTAGCAATTTTGCAACGGAATGTTAGGAATCTAACAAGGAAATCTAGCAAGAAAGAAAAGCAAAGCAAGCAAGCAAGCTACGCAAAGCTAGCAAGCTGGCATCTGAAAGCTAGCAAGCTTGCAACGGAAATTTAGCTAGCTAGGAACGCAAATCTAGCAACGTAGCCACGCAAATCTTGCAAGATATCAACACAAAAATAGCAGGATGACAACGCAAAATGGCAAGATAGCAACGCAAAGAAAGCAAGCTAGCAAAGCAAAGCTGCAATCTAGCAACGCAAACCAGGAAGCTAGCAACGCAATGCTAGCAAGCTAGCAACGCAAAGCTGGAAAGCTAGAAACGCAAAGCTGTCTAGCTAGCAACGCAAAGCTGGCAAGCTAGAAACTCTAAACTAGCAAGCTAGCAACGTAAAGTTAGCAAAGTAACTACGCAAAGCTAACAAGCAAGCTACGCAAATCTAGCAAGCTAGAAACCAAAGCTGGCAAGCTAGCAAAGCAAAGCTAGCAAGCTAGCAACGCAAAGTTAGCCAGCTATAAACGGAAAGCAAGCAAGGAAGTAACGCAATGCTAGCAAGCTAACCACGCAAATCTAGCAAGCTAGCAACGCAAAGCTGGCAAGCTAGGAACGCAAAGATAGCAAGCTAGCAACGCATATCTAACAAGCTAGCAATCTAGAAACGGAAAGCTAGCAAGCTAGCAACGAAAAGCTGGCAAACTAGGAACGCAAAGCTGGCAAGCTAGTAACGCAATGCTGGGATGCTAACAAAACAAAGCTGGCAAGCTAGAAACGCAAACCTGGTTAGATAGCAACGCAAATCTGGCAAGCTAGCAACCCAAAGCTAGCAACATAGCAACGCATATCTAGCAAGCTAGCAAGCAAGCAACGGAAAGCTAGGAAGCTAGCAACGCAATGCTAGCATGCTAGCAACGCAAAGCAACCAAGCAAGAAACGCAAAGCTAGCAAACTAGCAAGGCAAATTTATCAAGCTTAAAAGATAGCAACGGAAAACAAGCAAGATTGCAACGCAAAATTTGCAATCTAGCAACAGAGTGCTAGCAAACTAGAAACGCAAATCTAGCAAACTAGCAACTCAAATATAGCAAGATAGCAATCTAGGAACGCAAAGCTAACAAGCTAACAACGCAAAGCTCGGTAGTTAGCAACGCAGATCTAGCAAGCTAGCAACCCAAAGATAGCAAATTAGCAACGCAAATCTAGTAAGATAGCATCGCAAAACTATCTAGCTAGCAACGCAAATCTAGCAATCTAGCAAGCTAGCAACACAGAGCTAGAAAGCGTGGAACGCAAAGCTAGCAAGCTAGCAACGCAAAGCTAGCAAGCAAGAATCGCAAAGAAACAAGCAAGCAAGCCAAGAAAATCTAGCAAGATAAGAAATAAAGCTATCAAACTAGCAAAGCAAAGCTAGCAACCTAGCAACTGGAAGCTAGCAAGCTAGTAATGCAAAGATACCAAGCTAGAAACGCAAAGCTAGCAAGCTACCAACGCAAATAGCAAGATAAGAAATAAAGCTATCAAACTAGCAAAGCAAAGCTAGCAACCTAGCAACTGGAAGCTAGCAAGCTAGTAATGCAAAGATACCAAGCTAGAAACGCAAAGCTAGCAAGCTACCAACGCAAACCTAACAAGTTAGCAACGCAATGTTGCAAGCTAGCAACGCAAAGCTAGGAAGCTTGCAACGCAAATCTACCAAGCTAGCAAGCTAGCAAATCAAAGCTAGCAATCTAGCAACGCAAAGATAGTAAGTTAGCAACGAAATCTTACAAAATAGCCAGGTAGCAACGCAAAGTTAGCAAGTTACCAAAGCATATATCAATTTAGCAAGCTAGCAAAGCATAGCTTGCAAGCTAGCAAAGCAATGCTGGCAAGATAACAACGCAAACTTGGCAAGCTAGCAACGCATATCTATCAAGCTAGCAACGCAAAGTTAGCAAGCTAGCAAAGCAAAGATATCAAGCTGGCAACGCAAAGCTAGCAAGTTAGAAACGCAAAGCTAGCAAGCTAGCAACGCTAAGATAGCAAGCTAGCAACGCAAAGCTAACAAGCCAGATCGCAAAGCTTGCAAGTTAGCAACGCAAAACTACCAAGATAACAATGCGAAAATAGCAAGGTAGCAACGCAAACCTAGCAAGCTAGCAACGCAATGCCACCAAGCTAGCAACACAAAGGTAGGAAGTTAGCAAACCTATGATAGCAACTTAGAAACGCAAAGCCAGCATGATAGAAACGGCAAGATATCAAGCTAGAAACGCAAATCTAGCAATCTAGCAACGCAAAGCTAGCAAGGTAGAAACGCAAAGCTAGCAAGTTACCGAAGCCAAGCTAGCAAGGTAGCAACGCAAAGATTTGTAGCTAGCAAAGCAAAGCTAGCAATTTAGCAACGCAATGCTAGGAAGCTAGCAACGAAATCTAGCAAGCAATAAACGCAAAGCAAGCAAGCAAACTACGCAAAGCTATCAAGCTAGAAGCTTAAAGCCAGCAAGCTAGCAACGGAAAGCTAGCAAAGTAGCATCGCAAAGTTACCAAGCTAGAAACTCAAATCTAGCAGGCTAGCAACGCAAATTTGGCAAGCTAACAACGCAAACTGGCATACTAGCAACGCAAAGCTGGCAAGCTAGAAAAGCAAAGCTGGCAAGCTTCCAACCCAAAGCTAGCTAGCTAACAACGAAAAGATAGCAAGCAAGAATCTCAAAGAAAACAAGCAAACCAGCAACGCAAATCTAGCAACATAGCAAAGCCAAGCTCTCAAGCTAGCAACGCAAAGCTGGCAAGCTAACAACGCCTATCTAGCAACATTGCAACGCAAAGATAGCAAGCTATGAACGCATATATAGAGATCTAGCAAGCTAGCAAGCTAGCAACGCAAAGCTTTAAGCTAGCAACACAAAGTCGTAAATTATCATCGCAAATCAGGCAATTTAGCATCGCAAACCTGGCAAGCTAACATCGAAAATCTAGGAAGCTAGCAACGCATATCTAGCAAGCTAGCAATCTAGAAACGGGAAGCTAGCAAGCTAGCAACACAAAGCTGGCAAACCTGAAAAGCAAAGCTGGCAAGCTAGCAACGCAATGCTAGCAAGCTAGCAAAGCAAAGCTGGCAAGCTAGAAACGTAAAGCTGGCTAGCTAGCAACGAAAACCTCTCAAGGTAGCAACACAAAACTGGCAAGCTAGCAACGCAAAGCTAGCAACATAGCTACGCCTATCTAGCAAGCTAGCAAGCTAGCAACGGAATCCTAGGAAGCTAGCAACGCAATGCTATCAAGCTAGCAACGCAATGCTAGAAAGCTACCAACGCAAAGCTAGCAAGCTAGCAACGGGAAGTTAGCAAGCTAGGAACCCAAATTTATCAACTTACAAGCTAGCAACGCAAAGCTAGCAAGATAGCAGCGGCAATCTAGCAAAGCTAGCAAAGCAAAGTTAGCAAGCTAGCAACAAAAAAATAGCAAGCTAGCAACGCAAGGCTAGCAAGCTAGCAACGCAAAACTAGCAAGCAAGAATCGCAAAGCAAGCAAGCAACGCAAATCTAGCAAGGTAGAAAAGCAAAACTATCAAGCTAGCAAATCAAAGCTAGCAACTTAGCAACAGGATGCAAGCTAGCTAGCAACGCAAAGCTGCAAACTAGCAACGGAAATTAGGAAGCTAGCAACGCAAAGCTAGCAAGCTAGCAAATCTATCCTGGCAAGCTAGAAAAGCAAAGCAGTTTAGCTAGTAACTGAAAGCTGGCAAACTAGCAACGCAAAGCAGGCAAGCTAGCAACGCAAAGCTAGCAAGCTAGCAACGCAAAGCTAGCAAGCTAGCAACGCATATCTAGCAAGCTAGCAAGCTAGAATCGGAAAGCTAGCAACGCAAAATTAGCAAGTTAGAAACTCAAATCTATCATGCTTGCAAGCTAGCAACAGAAAGCTAGCAAACTAGCAACGGAAGGCAGGCAAGATAGAAACGAATAGCTGGCAAGCTAGCAACGCATACTGGCAAGATAGAAACGCATATATAGCAAGCTATCAACGCAAAGAGGGCATGCTAGCAACGCAAAGCTTGCAAGCTAGATCGCGAAGCTAGCAAGATAGCAACGCCAAGCTAAAAAGATAGCAACGCAAAGCTAGCAAGCTAGCAACGCAAAGCTAGCAAGATAGCAACGCAAATCTACCAAGCTTGCAACGAAAATCAAGCAAGCTAGCAACGCAAACCCAGCAATATAGCAACGAAGGTTAGCAAGATAGCAACTCAAATCTAGCAATCTAGCAAGCTAGCCACCAAAGATATCAGACTAGAAACGAAAAGATAGCAAGCAAGCAACGCCAAGCTATCAAGGTAGGAACGCAGAGCTAGGAAGCAAGGAACGCAAAGCAAGCAAGCATGCAAAGCAATCCTAGCATGCTAGCAACACAAAGCCAGCAAGGTAGCAACGCAAATCTAGCAAGCTAGCCACGCAAAGATAGCAAGCTACAAAAGCCAAGCTAGCAAGGAAGGAACGCACGGCTACGTAGCTAGCAAAGCGAAGCTAGTAATTTAGCAACGGAAATCTAGGAAGCTACAAATAAAATCTAGCAAGCAAGAAACGCAATGCAAGCAAGCAGGATACGCAAAGCTAGCAAGCTAGCAACTGAATGCTAGCAAGCTAGCAACGGAAAGCTAGCAAGGTATCAACGCAAATTTAGCAATTTAGCCACACAAATCTAGCAAGAAAGCAACACAAAGGTAGCAAGCTGAC
The DNA here is from genome assembly GCF_002891405.2 of Cryptotermes secundus. Classification (NCBI taxonomy): domain Eukaryota; kingdom Metazoa; phylum Arthropoda; class Insecta; order Blattodea; family Kalotermitidae; genus Cryptotermes; species Cryptotermes secundus. The sequence goes on from NW_019729245.1 coordinate 9,073, forward strand.
AACGCAAACTGTCAAGCTAGCAACACAAAGCTAGCAAGCTAGCAACGCAATGCTACCAAACTAGCACCGGAAAGCTAGTAAGTTAGCAACGCAAAGCTTGCATGCTAGCAACGAAAGCTAGCAAAGTAGATACGCAAATCCACAAGATAGAAAAAAAAGCTAGCATGTTAGCAACGCAAATATAGCAATTTAGCAAGCTAGCAACGCCAAACTAGCAAGGTAACAACGCACAGCTAGGAAGCAAGAAACTCACAGCAAACAAGCAAGAATGCAAAGCAAAGCTAGCAAGCTAGAAACGCAAAGCTTCCAAACTAGCAACGCAAAAGTAATAAGCTAGCAACGAAAAGCTACCAAGCTAGTAACGAAAAGCTTCCAAGCTAGCAAGGTAGGAACGCAAAGTTTGCAAGCTAGAAACGCAAAGCTTCCAAACTAGCAACGCAAAAGTAATAAGCTAGCAACGAAAAGCTACCAAGCTAGCAAAAAAAGCTAGCAAGCTAGATACGAAAAGCCAGCAAGTTAGCAAAGAAAACTAGGAAGTTGCAACGTAAATCGAGCAATTTAGAAAGCAAGCACCGCAAAGCTAACAAGCTAGCAACGGCAAGTTAGCAAGTTAGCAACGCACAGCTAGGAAGCGAGAAACGCAAAGCAAGCAAGCAAGCAAGCATGCAACGCAAAGCTGGCCATCTAGCAAAGCAAAACTAGCAAGCTAGCAGCGGATAGTAACAAGGTAGCAACGGAAAGCTAGGAAGCTACCAAGGAAATCTAGCAAGCAAAAATCGAAAAGCAAGTAAGCAAGCTACGCAAAGCTAGCAAGGTAGCAACGCAAATCTAGCAACTTAGCCACGCAAATCTAGCAAGATAGCAACACAAAGTTAGCAAGCTGACAACGCAAACTGGCAAGCTAGCAACGCAAAGCTGGCAAGCTTGCAACGCATAGCTGGCAAGCTTGCAACGCATATCTAGCAAGCTAGCAACGCGAAGATATCAAGCTATTAACGCAAAGCTAGCAATCTAGCAACGCAAAGATAACAAGCTAGCAACGCAAACATAGCAAGCTTGATCGCAATGGTTGAAAGCTAGCAACTCAAACCTACCAATCTAGCAAAGCAAAGCTAGCAAGCTAGCCACGCAAAGCTAGCAAGCTACCAAAGCCTAGCTAACAAGGTAGCAACGCAAAGCTACGAAGCTAGCAAAGCAAAGCTAGCAATTTAGCAACGGTAATCTAAGAAGCTAACAAGGAAATCTAGCAAGCAAGGAAAGCAAACCAAGCTACCAAGCTAGCAACTCAATGATAGCAAGCTAGGAACGGAAAGCTAGCAAGGTATCAACGCAAATCTAGCAAAATAGCAACGCAAATCCAGCAAGAAAGCAACACATAGTTAGCAATTTGACAACGCAAACTGGCAAGTTAGCAACGCAAAGCTGGCAAGCATGCAACGCAAAGCTGCAAGCTAGCAACGCAAATTAGGATGCTAGCAAAGCAAAGCTAGCAAGCTAGCAACGCAAAGCTAAAAACTTGCATCGCAAACTAGTAATCTAGCAACGCAAACATACAATGCTAGCAACGAAAAGTTAGCAAGCTAGATCACAAAACTTGCAAGCTAGGAACGCAAAGCTAGCAACGCAAAGCTACCAAGCTAACAACGTAAAGCTAGCAAGCTAGGAACGTGAAGCTAGCAAGCTAGTAACGCAAACCTACAAAAATAGCATCGCAAAGCTAGTAAGCTAACAACGCAAAACTCGCATGCTTGCATGCTAAGAACGAAAAGCTAGAAAGCTAGATACTCAAAGCCAGCAAGATAGCAAAGAAAGCTAGAAAGTTAGCAACGCAAATATAGCAATTTAGCAAGCTAGCAACGCCAAGCTAGCAAGGAAGCAATGAAAAGCTAGGAAGCAGGAAACGCAAAGCAAACAAGCAAACATGCAAAGGAAAGGTGGCAAGATAGCAACTCAAAACTAGCAAGATAGCAACGGAAAGCTAGCAAAGTAGCAACGAATAAGATCGCAAGCTAGCCACGAAAATCTAGCAAAGCAAGAAACGCAAAACTGCAAACTAGAAACTCAAACTTGCAAGATAGCAACGCAAAACTAGCAAGCTACCAACGCATATCTAGCAATCAAGCAAGATTGCAAAGCAAAGTTAGCAAGCTATCAACGCAAAGCTGACAAGCTACGAACGCATATTTATCAAGCTAGAAACGTAAAGCTAACAAGCTAGGAGCGCAAAGAAAATAGGCTAGCAACGAAAAGCTAGCAAGCTAGATCGCAAAATTATCACGCTAGCAACGAAATGCTACCAAGCTAGCAACGCAAAACTAGCAAGCTAGGATCGCAAAACTAGCAAGCTAGCAACGAAAAGCTAGCAAGCTATCAACGAAAAGCTAGCAAGCTAGAAACGCAAAGCTAGCAAGATACCAACTCAAACTAAAACCTAGCAACGCATATCTAGCAAACTAGCAGAGAAAAGTTAGCAAGCTAGCAAGGAAAGCTTGCAAGATAGTAAGGAAAACCCTCAAGAAAGCAATGCAAAGCTGGCAAGCTAGCAAAGAATATCTAGCAAGCTAGCAACGCAAAGATAGCAAGCTAGCAACGCAAAACTAGCAAGCTAGCAACGCTATGTTATCCAGCTAGAAACGCAATGCTAGCAAGCTAGATCGCAATGTTTGCAAATTAGCAACGCAAAATTATCAAGGTAGCAACGCAAAACTAGCTAGCTAGCAAAGCAGAGCAAGCAAGCTAGCAACGCAAAGCTGCCAACCTAGCAACGGAAAGCGAGAAAGTGAGCAACGTAAAGCAAGCAAGCTAACAAAACAAACCAGAAAGATAGCAACGCAAAGCTGTAAAGATAGCAACGCAAATCTGGCAATCTTACAAGTTCAGCAAATCAAAGGTACCAATTTAGCAACGCAAAGCTACAAAGTTAGCAAAGCAAAGCTGGCAAGCTAGAAACGCAAACTTGGCTAGCTAGCAACGCGAATCTAGCAAGCTAGCAAGTTAGCAACGCAAAGTTAGCAAGATAGCAACGCAAAGCTAGCAAGTTAACAACGCAAATCTAGCATGCTAGCAAGCTAGCAACGGAAAGATAGCAAGCTATCAACGCAAAGCTTGCAAGCTAGCAACTCAAAGCTAGCAAGCTAGCAACGCAAAGCTAGGAAGATAGCAACGCAAAGCTAGCAAACATGCAAGTTAGCAACACAAAGCTAGCAAACTAGCAAATCAAAGCTGGCAAGCTAGAAACGCAAAGTTGCCAAGCTATCAACGCAAAGCTAGAAAGCTAGCAACGCATATGTAGCTAGCTAGCAGCGCAAATATAGCAAGCTAGCAACGCAAAGCTAGCAAGCTAGCAACGCAAAGCTAGCAATCTTGCAAGCTAGCAACACAAAGCTAGCAAGCTATAAAACCAAACATTGCAAGCTAGAAACGCAAAGCTGCCAAGCTAGCAACGCAAAGCTTGAAAGCTAGCAACGAAACATAGCAAGCTAGATCGCACAGCTAGCAAGTTAGCAACGCAAAGCTACCAATTAAGAAACGCAAATCTATCAAGCTAGGAACGCAAAGTTAGCAAGTTAGCAAAGCAAAGCTAGCAAGCTAGCAACGCAAAACGAGTAAGCTAGCAACGCTATGTTAGCCAGCTAGCAACGCAATGCTAGCAAGCTAGATCGCAATGTTTGCAAATTAGCAACGCAAAGTTAACAAGTTAGTAAAGCAAAACTAGCTAGTTAGCAACGCAAAACTAGCTAGCTAGCAAAGCAAAGCAAGCAAGCAAGCAATGCAAAGCTGCCAACCTAGCAACGGAAAGCGACCAAGTTAGCAACGTAAAGCTAGCAAGCTAACAACGCAAAGCCAGAAAGATAGCAAAGCAAATCTGTAAAGATGGCAACGCAAATCTAGCCATCTTACAAGTGCAGCAAATGAAAGTTAGCAAGCTAGAAACGCAGAGATAGCAAGCTCTCAAAGCCAAGCTAGCAAGGTAGAAACGCAAAGATAGGAAGGTAACAACGCAAAACTAGCAATTTAGCAAAGCAAAGTTAGGAAGCTAGCAACGAAAAGCTGGCAAGCTAGAAACGCAAAGCTGGCAAGCTAGCACCGCAAATCTAGCAAGCTAGCAACGCAAAGCTAGCAAGCTTGCAACGCAAAGCTAGCAAGTTAACAACGCAAATCTAGCATGCTAGCAAGCTAGCAACGGAAAATAACAAGCTATCAACGCAAATCGCGAAAGCTAGCAACTCAAATCTAGCAAGCTAGCAACGCAAAGCTAGCAAGCTTGCAACGCAAAGCTAGCAAGTTAACAACGCAAATCTAGCATGCTAGCAAGCTAGCAACGGAAAATAACAAGCTATCAACGCAAAGCGCGAAAGCTAGCAACTCAAATCTAGCAAGCTAGCAACGCAAAGCTAGCAAGCTTGCAACGCAAAGCTAGCAAGTTAACAACGCAAATCTAGCATGCTAGCAAGCTAGCAACGGAAAATAACAAGCTATCAACGCAAAGCGCGAAAGCTAGCAACTCAAATCTAGCAAGCTAGCAACGCAAAGCTAGCAAGCTAGCAAAGCAAAGCTAGCCATCTTGCAAGCTAGCAACACAAAGCTTGCAAGCTATAAAACCAAACCTTGCAAGCCTGAAACGCAAAGCTGCCAAGCTAGCAACCAAAGCTGGAAAGCTAGCAACGAAATGCTAGCAAGCTAGATTGCACAGCTAGCAAGCTAGCAACGCAAAGTTACCAATTTAGAAACGCATATCTATCAAACTAGGAAAGCAAAGTTAGCAAGCTAGCAAAGCAAAAGCAAGCAATCTAGCAACGAAAATCTAGTAAGCTAGCAACGCAAAATTAGCAAGCTACTAACACATACCTAGCAATCTAGGAAGCTAGCAAACAAAATTAGCAAACTAACAACGCAAAGCTGCCAAGAATGTAACGAAAAACTGTCAAGCTAGCAACGCATATCTAGCAAGCTAGCAACGCAAAATTAGCAAGCTAGCAACGCAAACAGAGCAAGCTAGCAACGGAAATTAACAAGGTAGCAACGCAAAGCTAAGAAGATAGCCACGCAAATCTAGCAAATCTAGAAACGCAAAGCTGGCAAGATAGCAACGCAAATTTGCAAGCTAGCGACGCAAAGCTGGCAAGCTACCAAAGCATATCTAGCTATCTAGCAAGCTAGCAACGCAAACTAGCAAGCTAGCAACGCAAAGCTAGCAAGCTAGAAACGCATATATAGCAAGCTAGCAACGCAAAGCTAGCAAGCTTTATCGCAATGCTTGAAAGCTAGCAGAGCAAAGCTAAAAAGCTAGCAACGCAAAACAAGCAAGCTAGCAACGCAAAGCTAGAATGCTTGCAACGCAATGCTACCAAGCCAGAAACGCAAAGCTAGCAAGCTAGCAACGCAAAGAAAGCAAAATTGCAAAGCAAAACTATTAAGATAGGAACGCAAATCAGGCATTCTCACATGCTCAGCAACGCAAAACTAGCAAGCTAGCCAAGCAAAGCTAGCAAACTTCCAAAGCCAAGCCAGCAAGGTAGCAACGCATAACAACGAAGCTAGCAACGCAAAGATAACAATTTAACAAACGGAAAGCTAGGAAGCTACCAAGGGAATTTAGCAAGCAAGAAACGCAAAGCAAGAAAGCAAGCTACGCAAAGCTAGGGTGTTAGCAACTCAAAGCTAGCAAGATAGCAACAGAAAGCTAACAATGTAGCAACGGAAATCTAGCAAATTAGCCACGCAAATCTAGCAAGATAACAACACAGATAGAAAGCTGGCAACGCAAAATGGCAAGTTAGCAACGCAAAGTTGGCAAGCAAGCAACGCAAAGCTGGCAAGCTTGCAACGCAAAGCTGCAAGCTAGCAATGCAAACTAGGAAGATAGCAACGCAAAGCCTGCAAACTAGCAACGCAAACTGGCAAGCTAGCAAGCTAGCAACTGAAAGCTAGATACGCAAAGCTAGCAAGGTAGCAAACAAATCTAACATGCTAGCAGCTAGCAACGGAAAGCTAGCAAACTAGCAACGGAAACATGCAAGATAAAAACTAAAAGCTGGCACGCTAGCAAGCAAAGCTGGCAAGCTAACAACGCATATATAGCAAGCTAGCAAAGCAAATATAGCAAGCGAACAACGAAAAGCTAGCAAGCTAGCAATGCAAAGCTAGCAAGCTAGCAACGCAAAACTAGCAAGCTACCAACACATACCTAGCAATCTAGCATGATAGAAAAGCAAAATTTGCAAACTAGAAACGCAAAGCTGCCAAAATAATAACGCCAAACTGGCAAGTTAGCAACGCAGAGCTAGGAAGCTAGCAACGCAAAGCTAGCAAGCTTGCAACGTATAGCTAGCAAGATAGCAACGCAGAGATAGCAAGGTAGCAACGAAAACAAGCAAGTTAGATCACACAGCTAGCAAGCTAGCCACACCAAGCTACCAATTATAAACGCAAATCTATCAAGCTAGGAACGCAAAGCTAGAAAGCTAGCAACGCAAAGATAGCAAGCTCGCAACGCAAAGCTAGCAAGCTTGCAACGTATAGCTAGCAAGATAGCAACGCAGAGATAGCAAGGTAGCAACGAAAACAAGCAAGTTAGATCACACAGCTAGCAAGCTAGCCACACCAAGCTACCAATTATAAACGCAAATCTATCAAGCTAGGAACGCAAAGCTAGAAAGCTAGCAACGCAAAGCAAGCAATTAATCAACGCAAAGTTAGGAAGCTAGCAACGAAAGCTATTAAGCAAGAAATGAAAAGCAAGCAAGCAACGCAAAACTAGCAAGATAGCAACGCAAAGCTAGCATTTAATCAACGCAAAGTTAGGAAGCTAGCAACGAAAGCTATTAAGCAAGAAATGAAAAGCAAGCAAGCAACGCAAAACTAGCAAGATAGCAACGCAAAGCTAGCAAGGCAAAAGTCAAACCTAGCAAGGTAGCAAGCTAGCAAAGGAAAGCTTGCAAGCTAGCAAAGCAAATTTTGCAAGCTAGCAACTCAAAAATACGCAAAGATACCAAATTAGAAACGCAAATCTATCAAGCTAGGAACGCAATGCTTGCAAGTTAGCATCGCAAAGCTAGCAAGATAGCAACTAAAGCTAGTAAGCTA
>NW_019729246.1:0-785 GCF_002891405.2 Cryptotermes secundus
CAAGGTGATGTCTCCTTTTATGTAAAGATTGCAGACTTAATTTCTCTAAAGCCTCAGTATAAGTATATGAAATATGAAGGGAAAAACGATAAAAACAGACGGACGCAAACTTCTGCTGGATGCGCTCAAGCTTATTGGCATCAGTCGAGGTGANCCAAACTACTGAGGCATATTCCAACTTGGACCTGACTAAAGTAAAATATAGTACATACAGACTCTCCATGGAGGAAAACCTGTAGGTAATGGAGCGAATAAGGCCTAAAAGCTTTATGCATTCAGAAAATATGTCATTAACATGTGTGTGAAAATGTAACTTTGAATCAAAGAAAACACGCAGGTCCTTAATACTGCTGGTGCGTGTAATGATATCATGACAAAGCTGATGCTCTTAGCTCAGAAAATTTGTTTTTCTGGTGTATGACACAACACGCGTGTTAGCAATACAGTAGAAGCTCGGTTAACGAACATAATTCGTCCGAGAATCTTACTCGTAATGCGAAACAATTTTTCCCATATAAATTAATGTAAAATACGATAATGCGTTCCATGCCGGAAAAAAAATACTCAAACAATTTTATGTATAACGTTTATTCAAAGAAAATTATACTACATTGTTAAGGAGCGTGAATCGTCTTCATCTTTTATTCTATGCGGAATGAACCAACCTGGAATGCGAATTCGATTTCCAGAAAACACAAATCGAAACAATTAGTTTATTATTTATGATACACATCTAATTATTTTTTACTAGGAAGCTGTCTAGAGACATTTGTTTTTGCCGACGC
>NW_019729247.1:0-984 GCF_002891405.2 Cryptotermes secundus
CCTCTATGTTTACTCCATCTACCGTATCTCCTAATTTCTTCAAATTGTTGCATCCTAAATGGCCCATTCTCAAATGCCACAATTCCGCATCATTTTGAACCAGATTAGCACTCAGTTCCTCCCTTTCTATTTCTGTATTTAGCTTATACGTCCCTCTTTACCCTATTGCTTCGGCTACAATGTTATTCTTACAATATGTGGTTCCATTATTATTTTTGAAAACAATCTTCAAACCCTTTTTCTCTATCTTGTTCACTGACAATAAATTCATAGTTAAGTTTGGAACCACTAACACATCCTTAATTGTAATCCATTCCTGTTTATCATTTACAAAGGTCTTACAGTACACATCTCCAATAACATTTGACACTAATTTTTGATCCTTCTTTGCTATAGTCACACTAATGGGATGCTTCAAATATTTCTTGTTACAAATAGGAACTCTCTCTGTAACAATGTTCAGAGGCACCAGAATCTAGAATCCACTGCACTTGGACTTTCCCTTTTACACCAGAGTCCGATGGGCCTACTGATGACGTATAGAATATATAACCTGGTGGTTGACCTTCTTGCCCTTGTTCAGACTGCGCCATTCCAGCTTCTTCATTCTTCAACCTGTTGTCCCTAGACTTCCAGTGTTGATTTTGACTCCGAGTATTGCTCCCTTTAGTTTTATTCCACCATTGCTGCTGTCTATTATAGTAATTTGGCTTCAGTCGACACTCACTACATTTATGTCCATATTTATTGCAGTTGTGACACAGGTACCGAAACTTCCCTTGATTACCTTGATATGGCTCACTTTGCTTCCGGTTTCCCTTTGCTACCCCTCTTATTCAATCTCTTTGACTCCTCTTCTAACAACCTATTCCTCACAAAGGGCACGTTCGCTTCACTTGGAGGCACCGTTTCTATTGCTGTAGCAACCATGTCATATTCGGGTGGTAGTGACAGAAGGATGTTGCAAATGTAGTCTTCTTCATC
>NW_019729247.1:2596-18254 GCF_002891405.2 Cryptotermes secundus
AGAATTATTACCAATTCTCGTAATGTGGATTCGTGCCGTAATTTATTTAAGGAGTTACATATACTGCCACTTCAGTCGCAATATATATTTTCCTTACTTATGCTGGTTGTCAAGAATAGAGATTGCTATATAACAAACTCTGATGTCCACACACGTAATACCAGATTTAATCATGACTTGCATCTTCCGGTGGTAAACTTAACGATATTTCAGAAAGGTGGATGGTATTCTGGTATCAAACTTTATAACCACCTCCCTCCAGAGCTTAAACAATTATCTTATGACATCCCTGGATTTAAAGTAGTGTTAAAGAAGTTTCTTATCACCAGTTCTTTTTATACTGTTGAAGAATACTACTGCTGGAATAAAGATTGATCCCTCATGTATATTTAAATAAGCAACGTTGCCTATTGCTAGGATGCAACGGATTATGGAATAAAATACTCAGGAAAAAGGTGCTATCACTGCTGTGATATAGGTGTATCATATATTAAGAAAATAGATTTTATATTAATATATTACGAGTCTTGCTGGTCTTTTGATCATGTATGTAATTTTAAATGTTATTTTGATATATGGAATGTGTTGTTGTACAGTAGTTTTGTTGTATTGTAATTCAAATTTTGATGATGATGACTATCTGATTATGCATGTATATTTATGTGTTATATTGCACTGCTGACTTCTTCTATATTTGAAGCAGACCCCTTTGTGGATTTTTTAACTGTAATAAATGAATGAATGAATAAAATGTATATTTAAATTGACACTGTTGCCTATTGCTAGAATGCAATGGACTATGGAATAAATACTCAGGAAAAAGGTGCTATTACTGTTGTGATACAGGTGTATTTATATATTAAGGAAATAGATTTTATATTACTATATTAAGGATCTTGGTGGTCTTTTGATCGTGTATGTAATTTTATATGTTATTTTGATATATGGAATGTATTGCTGTACAGTAGTTTTGTTGTATTGAGTATTTAAATTTTGATGATGATGACTAGCTGATTATGTATGTATATTTATATGTTATATTGTATTGTTGACTTGTTCTATATCTAATGCAGATGCCACTATGGATTTTTTGGAACTATAAATAAATGAATGAATGAATGAATTTTTGTTAAGACAGATCTACATTTCAGTAAAATTGATATTTCTCATCACTGTAAGTAGCAAGACTTTGAAATCTGTGCAATACAGCTAGTAACTAAAACATCTCACCTAATTATATTAAGCCTGTACATAGCCCCTTCAGGAGAGGTTAATGAATTTCTAAGGAGACAAGATGCAACTTAAAAATATCTGTACATTCCAAAGTCTGAGGTTATAATCTGTGGAGACATAAACATGAACTATTTAAATGAAAGCAGTCAGAAAAAACAAGTAAATTCTTTAATAAGGACATACAATCTGTCACACACACAGTGAATTTTGCAACAGCAGTTCAAAATTCCTCAAGCAGAGCCATTGATAATATCTTTATAGATAATGCAAGGTTAAGCTCTTCTTGTACATCTCCTATAGTCAACAGTCTCTCTGACCATGATGCTCAATTTCTTACAGTAAATAATAATATTGCAGAAGTAAATTCAACACCCTTGAAACAGAGAACCAGAAAAATAAATAGTGAAACCATTGCTCAATTTCAACATCTACGTAGGGCATACCGAAAGTCATGGGAACTTCTCTTTGCATGCAACCTGGGAACCACAGACGAAAGACAGTATGGTGTTAAGTGGAACCAGCTGTTGTGTTAACCTTGAGTGTCTTGTGACGTCATTAGCTTGCATCACGTGACCAGTATCACTCCTAACAAAATTGCCAACAACCATATGTCGTTTCACCAGCGTGCTGTCATCGAATTTCTTGTGAAAGAGAAAATCCTTGCTGCAGAAATTCACCAGACACTTCAGCGTGCTTATGGAAGTGTGTGCATGGGCGAAACATTTTAAAGATGGGAACACCAGCATCGAAGATGAGCCTCGGAACGGTCGTCCTCGAACAGCCTCAACTGAACACAACAAGGAAAGAGTGGATGAGATGATTCAAGATGACAGGTGTGTGACTGTGGATACAATAGCCCAGAAACTTGGAATAGGGTACAGTGCAGTACAGGAGATGATTGAAAGCTTGTGCTATAGGAAAGTTTGTGCTCGTTGGGTACCACAGTTATTGACCGAAGACCACAAAGGTCGGCAAAAAGCCATCACCTCAGAACTGCTGCAGAGATATTGACACGAAGGCGATGATTTTTTGCTCTGTATTGTGACAGGTGACGAAAGCTGGTTTCACAATTTCCAGCCTGAAACGAAACTGAAGAGTATGGAATGGCACCATTTGCATTCTCCATCAAAAAAGAAGGCAAAGACAGTGAGTGCCATCAGCTGCGACAGTGATGGGCACAGTCTTCTGGGATGCAGAGGGTTTATTCTGGCCGAATTCCTGGAACCTGGGCAAACCATCAATGCTGCTCGTTATGTCCAGACGCTGCACAAGTTCTGTCGTACATTGCGCGATAAATGTCCAGGATGAAACATCATCATCCTGCATGACAACGCTTCGCCCCATGCCGCTCGCCTCACATTGGAAGCAATTGCAAAGATGGGGTGTGAAGTTCTTCCATACCCCTCCTATAGCCCTGATCTGGCACCCTCTGACTACCATCTTTATGGATTTGTGAAGAATCGGCTGTGTGGACAATGTCTTGAGACAAGGGGAGGCAATTAAAAAAGCAGTGCGTCAGTGTCTTCGGATGGCTGGAACGGAATTTTCAGACTCCCAGAACGCTGGGAGAAATGTGTACAAAGAAGTGGCGATTATGTGGAAAAATAAAGAAAGGTCTGTAGACTGAGGTGGTGTATTTGGTTTGTCAATAATAAGGCATGTTACTTTACAAAAAATTGTTGCTCATGACTTTCAGTATGACCCTTGTATTAGAAAATGAAACATGGGAACCTGTTTTCAAAACTAAGGATACAAATTATAAGTTTAACTCTTTTTTATATATTTTTCTAAATAGCTTTGAAGCCAGTTTTCCTATGCAGAATAAAAGTGTAAGTAGAATAAAAAACCAATGGATTACACAAGGAATGCAAATATCTTGTAAACATAAAAGGTATCTATGTAAACAGCAGGAGCAGTAATAAGCCCTACATGAGAGCATACTACATAAGGTATTTCAAAATCCTGAGTAGAGTTATAAAAGAGGCTAAAAGGCAGCATTACTGTAGGCATATAGCAACATTGAATAATCAGATAGAAACAACCTGGAATATAATAAAACATGAAACAGGAAAATCACATCTGACTGAACAGATACCATCTCTCCTTATATATGATGAAAAAGTTGAGGACCCAGGAGAAATTGCAGATGCCTTCAATACTTTATCTCTGACAATTACAGAAAATCTAAACTTGCATCAGGAAGTGGAAGATAATGCAATTTCATTTTTAAGGGAGGCATTTCCTAGAAAATTGCCTGGTATTAAAACCATTCCAACCACTGAAACTGAAATAAAAAGTATAATACATTCCCTCAAAACAAAAAACTCCTCAGGTTATGATGGAATAACAAGTAAAACTGTAAGTTTGTGCATCTCTAATCAGTAGCCCATTAACTCACATCTTTAATCACTCATAATCCACAGGAATCTTTCCTGATCATCTTAAAATTTCAGTAGTAAGACCACTATATAAAAAAGGGGACAAGACTAGTATGTCAAACTACAGGCCAATTTCACTGCTAACTACTTTCTCTAAAGTACTTGAAAAAGTTGTGCATAATAGGTTAAGCCATTATTTTCAGAGTAACAATATACTAGTCTCAGAACAGTCTGGCTTTAGGAAAGGAATTTCCATTGAAAATGCAGCCTATTAGTTAACAGACAGTGTGTTGAAATCTGTTAATCAAAACATGCATGTTGGTGGAATATTCTTTGACTTTGCAAAGGCTCTTGACTGTGTATATCATTAAATTTTATTAACTAGATTACATTTTTTTGGCATTCAAGGAAAAACGTTAAGTTGGTTCAGATCCTACCTAACAGATAGAAAACAAAAGATTGAAATAAAATCATCAAATTCAATCCAAAGTACCTACTCAAAGTGGGGGAATAATAAAACATGGAGTTCCACAGGGGTCAATTTTGGGGCCTTTGCTTTTCATAATTTATATAAACGACCTCCTTCCAACACTAAGGACCCCATCAATACCTATAATATTTGCAGATGACACTAGTGTTATAATTTCTGGTAAAAAATATAGATGATTTCTGCATGTTATCAAGCAAGGTTCTTTTGCAAATGAGTAAATGATTTTCTGCAAACAAGCTGTCCCTGAACCTAGAAAAAACAAATGTAATAAATTTTATAACAGAAAGCTCACCACATTGCTTGCAAATTGATAATCATTTAAATTGGAAAAACCATATCGATCAGTTGATTCCAAAGTTAAGTAGAGCATGTTATGCAGTTAGATTCATGTTACATATTAGTAACATTGACACTCAAATCAATCTATTTTGCTTATTTTCACACTATAATGAAGTATGGAATAATTTTCTGGGGTAATTCATCTGACAGTAAGAAGGTATTTACATTGCAAAAGAAAATTGTTAGAACCATGATGGATGTCAAATCCCATAATTCCTGTAGAGATCTATTTAAGAGACTACAGATCTTAACTTTGCCTTGTGAATATATATATTCATTAATAAACTTCATTACAAATAACAAACATTTTCAGACGAATGCGGCTGTACGGACTGTTAACACAAGCCTCAAACACTGTCTTCATAAACCAATTGCTAACCTCTCATGCTTTAAAAAAAGTGCATATTTTGCTGGGATCAACATTTTTAATAACCTGCCATTTGATCTCAAAAGTCTTATGAATGAAAAGGCACAATTTAAAATAAGATACTTAAATACACACTCATTCTACTCTGTTGATGAATACCTATTGTCTAGAAAATAACTTACGTATCTTTAAATAGCCTTCTGTGTAGTCACTTTTTATTCTTGGTTTCTCTTGTGTGAGAACTCCATTGGGTCTGTACATGTGTTTTGTATTTATGTGACATATTCCACATCCTACAGTCATTTTGACTAACTTTGGATCCATGGAATGCAATGCAATGTAATGTAATGAAAAAGACTAATGCAAATGCCTGACTCTTCATAGTGGCTACAATAATTAGAGAATCCTGAGATGTAGTTTTGATAATATATAATAAATGTCACTGAAAGAAAAGTCATATGGGAAAATTTAAACACTGAACAACTTCTGATTAATCCTCAAGCTAATCTGATGATAGTAAAGAAATGCATATATATATCCAGTATAAATTAACAAAGATATGCCTCCAACATTGTGTATAAAGAGGAATAAAAATAAATCACTAAACAAGCATATTTTGAACCACTAATCCGAAGTTTGTTATCATGTTCTTCACTGATGTGGCAACAACACTCCACTGGAATACAGAAATTTTTTATTTTATTAACTTGATTTCAATGTGATGTCTTTTTAGAACATATAATTAAGAGGCTGTATAGATGCATTTATTTAATTATAATGCGTGAGGTTCTGATGCTAAAGTGGATTTAATGGACTGGGCAGCTGGAGTTTGTAACAGTCCAGACCTTTTAAAACTCTTTAATGGACGCTATGTTCCTCTTTAGCCATTTCAATAGAGTGACTGATTTATAAGGGAGACCTATCCATTAAGAAGTTATGACTTACTTTTCGCATTTAGACAGAACAACTGCCTTGTTTTGTTACCTGCAGCTTGGGTGACCACAAAAGGGACATGGCCCATTATGAAAAGGCAAGTCTGTAGTTTGCCTAAGATGTAAATGTTGTTTTGCTAATAGGGTAGCTGTTATAAAAGTGTCTTCGGAAGGGTGTAATTAGACCCTAAACTAAGAAATAACCGCTTTCACATGTAGGGTTCCGGGTTCAATATCTTTGGATCTCTTTATTCTCGAAGTTAGTAATGTGATTGTCTAGTACTGATGGTATGATTAATTGGCAATTAAAATCAGCCATTGGGAAACTATTCTTGTCTGGGAGAAAGGCAGTCGGTTCAAATCCTATACAGTGGACGAAGTGACGCTCCCGCAGGATAGAGTGGGCAGAAGGACTTGGCGTTTAGGATTCATGAGAGGCAGACGTCATTGGGCTGCGCTCTCCAAGTTATCTAAATTTATCAGTCTATTTGGTTTGATTAATCTTTGATAATAATAAAAAGGGCACATTATTCCGTACTTGCTAATAAAGATATAGTGTTTGCTTCTGAAATAAACAATTTGTGATTAAGCAGAAAATAGTGTCTTTGATTTGTATCAGCGGACTAGCTTTAAATGTGTAGTCTCCTCATTGCCCCAGTTATTACCGTGACACAACCCTGAGAAGAGTCGAGTGTTCCACCAAAGCGGGCAAATAAATGAGTCAAGTGTTCTACCAAAGCGGGCAAACAAATAAATAAATAAATATAAAGATAGATAGGCAACGGTCACAAGAAGTGGCGTCCAAAGGTTACAAGTTCGAGTCCTGGTAGGGGCAGATTCCACTCCACATTGTCCATACCAGTTCTGGGGATCACCCAGCCTCCTATCCAATTCGTAGCGGGGGTTCTTTCCCAGGAGGTAAAGTGGCTGGGGCGTGAAGTGACTACTCACATCCAACTAGTGTTGAATTCAAGAATATGTGGACATATACATCCACTCCCCCATACGTTTTCATGGCATAGTCCTTAACTAGTTAAGTACAGGGGCAACTTTACCTATACATTGTACTGATCATATCAAAACAATATTATGGCCTGATGATAATGATGATGCAATAGCATAAAATATATTTCCACATTATGTGTGATAAAACAAAGATGTGTTGATGGTATAGTATTCTGTAAATTTGTTTATCCCCATACACAGTAAGAATACTTCAGTTTAGAAGCATAGGAAAGTTACCATAGAAGAGAGGCATATAAAGAAGTTTTTTTGGGTTTGAGGAATAAGATATCTAGAAGTACTGTGTCATACACATATCATGAAGCACACTACTGAACAGTAAACAGAATAGCTAAAATGTCTTGCCTAGTATAAATACAAACAAAATATTATGTCAATTATAAGTGTCTTAGAAATATTTTAAGATCATAAATTAGAAATATTTTAAGATCATAAATAATGGAGCTTTACACTGAACTGGAAATTTTAAAGATACTATATCTCCAGTTTCTGTATTATAGATGTGTGATAGAGTGCTTACATTTGAGAGGGGATGTGACTGAAGTATGTTAAAAAGACATTTATTGTACAAAGTTTGTATGAAAAATAAAAGGATCATAAGTTACTGCTGCATGAGATCTCAGTTTTTAGGATATAGGTGGTTCCAGCCTTTGGTTTTTTGATGGCAAAAAATTAAGAAAAGCTGCTAATAATTACTATTGTCTTCTGAGGAAGATTTTAATTTCAGTTTAAATGTGACAACGAAGAATGTTATTTGACTCACTCACTCACTCATAGAGCTGAGTCCTTGAGAAGCCACCAATTGTGGAGCTATTCAGGTACTTCCCAGCAATTTAGGGAACCCAAAGGTTCATTATCATGTCCACAAGAGTCCTCCACTGGTCCCTACCTTGAGCCAGATCAATCCAATCCATCCCATCCTATTTAAGATCCATTTTAAAATTGTCCACCCACCTATGCCTTTTTCTTCCTGGTGGTCTCTTTCCCTATGGCTTTCCCACCAATATCCTATATGCATTCCTCTTCTCCCCCAATCGTGTACATGCCCTGCCAATCTCATTATCTTTGACTTGACCATTCTAATTATACTTGGAGAAGAGTACAAGTTACAAAGCTCCTCATTATGCAGTTGAATTTGGACTAAAAGGGAAAACTGAACTCTGCCTGAGCCTACTGTCCTGATGTTCCACATGTTTTTTGTTGACAGGTGCATTGTGAAATACAGTTGGGTTTCCAGAGGTGTTAGAAATACTCTTAAGTAAATGCTGGACTTGGAAGAACTGGTAATATAACAAATTATATAAGATACTGCAATACTGTACTCATTAGCTCTTTGTTTAGGCCAGTTAAAATACTAGTATGTGGGACCTATTTATTTCCAGTTATTTTTATGTTTTAAATGATATTTTACTGTCTTCCTATATGACAAGGAGCAAAGGGATGATATTCAAGCAGACTTGAAAATGTTCTAATAATTACATCCTTTTACATTATTCAGTAACTTTTTAATAATACTCTGATCATCACTATACTATGTTTTGATTACTGTAGCAATGAATGATTTTCTTGTTCACATGGGACATCAAGACTGTCATGGGTTGAATATCGGACGTAAAATGATCAAATGTCCTGATGTCAGAATTAATCTAGTGTTGACTCTTTTATTTCCCATCCAAATTACCTAAATTACACATGAGATACATTTGTTTTCAGAGATACTCGTATAATTGCAATATTCTACCATACACAATTTTGAGAGAAAAAAAGTAGTTGTTTGTGATTCAACTATATTGTCAGCTATTAAAACCTTACAGTAGCTCAAATGGTGACATGTAAATGTGCTCAGAAGGAATAAATTAGAGATGAAGCGGCAGTGGCCTATTTTGAATGACTATTCTTCACATGTTTGCTTGGAGGAACTCAGAAGGGGCATGTAAATCTCCAACCAGCTGGTGCCACTGTAGGGGCCTGAACTGGGGTACCAGTTATCTTTATGGTATTCCTCAGTCCTTCCAGATAAACTCCAGGTTAAGCACCTAGAAATACAAGGTGATCACTTTCTCTTCAGTCCTTTTTACTTCATAATCTGTATTCCTCTATTTTCACCCAATGATAAATAACTCTGGAGTTGATATATTATTTGTAAAATTGTAAACAGAATGTAAGAGTGCCTGGAGTTTGTAAGATGTGTATGAGAAAGTAAGTTATCCACCTCTTACCTCACAAGAGATTGACTGAAGTATATCTTGCAATAAATTGATCGAATTTGTGGTTACATATCCACATCTATTTAGGTCTGAATTATGTTTCCCCTTTTACGTCATTGTAACACATTCTGCTACAATATTTAACAAAAGGAATAAATCTTGTGGAAGACGAAATGAACTTTGGAGCAAATGCTGATTACAATAACCAGTTCTGATATTTTAACAATTTTACTGAAAGTTGGTAAGTAATGACCTGGTAGCCACTACTAAGTACAAATCAAGTTAAAGAAATTTAATTTCAGTTCACCACATTTAAATGAACTTCCAGCAGTTGGATATCTTATTTATGAAATCTGAAGAAACAATCTGGAAAGAAGTACACCCATTTACCCATATAAACTCCAGACCTCATGATTCATCTGAATGCAAGAAAAATATGCATAATTACTATATATAGATCACCATCAGGAAATTTTGATATTTTTATGAATAAATTAGATTTAATTCTTAATAAATTATTTAAGGTCACAGTGGATTTCGTTATCTGTGGTGACTTCAATATAAACTTCCTAGTTGATAGTGAGAGGAAAAGACAACTTGTAGCTCTCCTACAAACCTTCAATTTAACAAGTGTGGTAAAATTCCCTACTCGCGTGCAACGTGGATCAGTTACATCTATTGATAACTTCTTCATTGACATTACTAAGGCAGGTAATTATTCTGTTAAACCTATAATAAATGGATTATCTGACCATGATGCTCAGGTTGTAATATTTCATTCTTTTAATTTTAGACCATCTATTAAGACAAGTATAATGACGAGAAAAATTACTGATCTTGCAATAAATGACTCTCTTCTGAAATTAAGCCATGAGGCTTGGGACACTGTTTTTTCTACTGATAATGTTAACGATATGTTCAATTCATTTTTAGACACATACTTGAAAATTTTTTATTCTAGCTTTCCTGTTAAGAGTGTTTATGCTAATAATAAGAATAATAAAAACTGGATTACCCTAGGAATTACAACTTCCTGTAAACGGAAAAGAGAACTTTACATAGCATGTAGAGATGGTAATAATCCGGATCTTAAAAACTATTATAACAAATATTGTAAAATTTTACCAGCTGTTACTAACGAATCAAAAAAGCTAAAGTACGCTTATAAAATCAATAAATCCCTGAATAAGAATAAAACTATATGGGATATAATTAAATTTGAAACAAATAGAACTAGCAGTGCCAATAAGGCTATAACTTTAAATATTGATGGGATCTCAACCACCAACCAACATGTGATAGCCAATGAATTTAATAAATATTTTCTATCCATAGCTAAAAATATTACTATTGTTCATAATGACCCTAAATTTCAGAAACTAGATGACATGATGCATTATTTATTGCAGTCTTTTAAGACTCCCTTCCCAAACATTAATCTAAAGTTCTTATCCTCCAAAGAAGTTGAAAAGGTTCATTTGGATACAATGAAATATCAACCAAATTATTAAAAATTAGCTCACCTTTTATTAGTTCGCCCCTAACCCATATTTGTAATAAATCGATATCTTTAGGAATCTTTCCGGATCGCTTGAAATATGCAGTTGTCAAGCCCCTTTTTAAGAAAGGAAATAAATCTACTATTTCCAACTACAGACCTATATCTATTCTAAGATCATTTTCAAAAGTAATCGAAAAGGTCTTGTACGATCAACTTCTGGATCATCTTAAGAAATATAATATTTTAGCAGATGAACAATTTGGGTTTAGAGAGGATTCCTCAACCAATAAAGCCATTTACAAATTAATTAATGAATCCTTGCAAGCTTTAAATAGTAAACTTCCAATAGGTGGTATATTCTTTGACCTTGAGAAGGCATTTGACTGTTTGAAACATGATATTGTATTGTCTAAACTGCAATTCTATGGTATAAATGGTAAAGCTAAAAAATGGTTTGAATCAATCTTAACAATAGATATCAGAGAATTCAAGTTTGTGAAATAGATTCTAATCAAACTACCCATTCTTCTTGGGGAAAAATAACTGATGGTGTTCCTCAAGGCTCGGTTTTGGGCCCGTTGCTGTTTCTCATTTATATCAACGATCTGCCCAAAATCGTAATTAACAATGCTATATCCATTTTGTTTGCCGACGATACAAGCGTACTAATTAAAGGTTCAAATTCAGAAAATCTCCATATTAATATGAATAATGTTTTTAATCATTTATATAAGTGGTTTAGGACAAATTTGCTTTCAATAAATATTAATAAAACTCATAGTATGCAGTTTAAAACCAAAAATAAACTCACAACCGACGTAGATATTGTTTGTAACAATCGTCCAGTAACCACTGTGTCAAATATAAAGTTTCTTGGTATAAACATAATGGATACACTCAACTGGAGTTCACATGTGGAATGTATAATCCCAAAACTTACCTCAGCATGTTATATGATGAGAAGTATTAAACCATACTTGCCTCTAAAAACTTTGAAAACAATTTACTACTCTTATTTTGGCTCTGTTATGAACTATGGTCTTTGCTTTTGGGGAGTCTCGCCTCATAGTATAAAAGTATTTAGAATGCAGAAGAAGATAATTAGAATTATGATCGGCTGTAATAGTAGAGTTTCATGTAGAGATCTCTTTCGGAAATTGGAAATTTTGCCTTTGGCTTCACAGTATATTCTTTCACTCATGCTCTTTGTGGTTAATAATAGGAGTCTCTTTATTCCAAATTCACTAAATCATAATATAAATACAAGACATATTACAAATTTCTATCAACCCATAGCAAATTTTACGGTATATCAAAGGGGAGTGTATTATATGGGCATAAAAATTTATAATAATCTTCCTTCTTATATAAAAGAAGAGTCACTCAACCCTAAGAAGTTCAAAATTTGTTTAAAGTGTTTTCTTTATCTTCATCATTTTTACTCTATGGAAGAATATTTCCAATATAAATCATTCTAAGTTAAAGATTATGCATTCGCTAGAATCACCTGTTGATCATCCTGTTATTTATTAGTATTATTCTAGTCATTATGCAATTTCTGTGATATGTTCAAACTGACATTGTCTAAATTTAAACTGCATGTTTCATCAAAATTAACTTATATGACTGGAATCTATTTGATTCTACATGTTTTGTTTCTGATTTGTTTCTGTTTTTGTATTTGTATTTTATACTTTTTTTATTTATGTACTTAGCTCTTGCTCTATTAATTTTAAGAATAATCACTGTATGGACATGTCCTATATCTCACTTGTATTGTGGATCCATGGAACGAAAAATAAATGAATGAATGAATGAACCTCCATTCATATCGCAACTATTTGAATGCTTATTCTTCACCCATTCCATACTGATATAGTTGCCACTTCTCTTCCCTTCACATTAGAATCTTAATTCACTGTTTTCCAAGATGTCTACTCCTCCATCCCCAACAGACCCATCATGCAATATGTTACAAACTTCACCCTTTCTTCCCTGCGACTGTGACAGAAAGATGGATTTGAAGACAGTTATGGAAACTGAGGAATTTACAAGCACCTCTTAAATGACTTATAACAGGTGTCCAATATTATAATGTTATTAACACTTAAATACAGTATTAACTCTCATCAACTTTAACACAAGTGACAACAGCAATTCAGATGAATGAATATTTGTGACTATCCAATAAATAAGTTTAACGTTTAGACAAAGTGCATCATATATTGAACAATCAACTATATGAAAAGATTCTCACAATTTTTTTCATTAATATTTTAATTCATATAACATGAGAACATACGTAAATATTAAGATATTTTGTTTACTGTTATATTCATCTTTTCTGTTTCTGATCTGCTGTAATGCATCTGCCCTCTTAAGTTTCTGGAACTTACTGTAAATAGATACATTTCATGTTTTATGTGGTATTTTACATTAAAAGAAATCCTAAGGAATCCAAATACTACATATTACTCTTATTTCAAGTTTATATACAAAAAAATTGCAAATAAATAGCAGCCATATCCAGCTTCATTCCGAATGATGCAATCCTAATATTTCCTGTAAGAACTTCCAGTCTGTGAGCAGTCAACTGTATGAAATCATAGCAATGAAGAAGAATGATATAGGATTATATTACAATTAATTTCAGTATGAAATGTAGTTAGCTGTTAATATTAATTATGTGGTGTATTCTCATACATTAAACCGAGTTTCAGAGCCATCAGCTAGCATTAGTGATACTGTTCGATTATTAATCCATATAAGACGAGCCAGTCTCATGGGATTCAGGCGTGACACATCAGCAATTGGAGCAGTGGAGTATGATTTTATGCAGCGTGTCTGTGAATTTCCCAATCCAAACATTCCAGTGGATGTCTGTAAAACACGCAAAGTTTACACATAAATAGAATACTTCAACATGGCCATAAACAACAGCAAAATACAGCCTATTTTGTTGAGAAATGATGTTCTGAAATTTGTGTTTTCCCACATATATAGATGGGTTAGCCAGTATTCTCCATCTCCTAGTGCAGGCTGTTCACCATGTATCTGATTTGTGCCTGACTAAAGGCTAACCCATGCATCACTCAGCTCTTCAGCATTGCGTGTCACACAACTCAGCTCATATCACATGAGAACTTAAGTGTACAGATCACAAAACATATTTCCAAGAATAAAATTAATGTAACTGATGGTAAGAAATTAACTTTTCTTGATATACGAGGGTAAGTCAATAAGTAAGGTACAAATGGATATAGAACTTAAAAATTGATTTGAACAATGCTTTTATTTCTCAACATAATATCCCTGTACATTGAGGCACTTGTCCCATCGTTTCACATGTTCCTGAAAACCAGCATCATCAAATTCTTTGGGCTGCTGTCGGAACCTGGTGGAGACTTCCTTTTCTACAGATTCATTGTCGGGAAAATGTTCAACTGAAAGATGATGTTTAAGAGGGCCAAACAAATGGAATTCTCCTGGAGCAATGTCACGGCTATATGGAGGATGCTTCAGGACTTCAAACTTAAACATCTTCTTTCTGCTGAACATTTTCCGAACGATGAAGCTGTAGAAAGGGAAGTCACCACCAGCAGCCCAAAGGATTTTATGCTGCTGGTTTTAAGGGGCTTGTGAAATGATGGGACAAGTGCCTCAATGTACAGGAAGATTATGTTGAGAAATAAACGCATTTTTCAAATCAGTACCCTTATTTCTTTCAGTTCTACATCCATTTGTAACCTACTTATTGACTTACCTACGCATTTCCTTTGTCTGCTCTTTTACAAAGTTCTGGTAATAGTGATAATCTCTAAACATGACTGTCACCAATATTTGATTGTTCTGAAGATAGAATGCTGAATGCCAGGAGTTAAATGTGCTATAATTATAATAGCATTTTCAGTAATATAAATGAAGCTGTCTTTAATGCATGGCTAAAGTAAAATGCACAGAAAATATGATGCAACAAGTGATATCAGGTTTCAACAGGAAAGCATTCTGTGCATCTAAAACTAGCCATTATGAATAAACAGGATTGAGGCTGTCATATTGTTGGGTAAATATGGTATTTGTAAGAATTCCTGATTCTCTGTGCAAGCCAGATGTGGACCTGATGACCCAAGGCACTGATATTAATGAATACATTTCTATAAATTCAAGGTCATTTCACCAAACCAGACAGGCTCACTTGCTCTATCCTTATTTCTATAACTGTCTCTTTCAGTCACTACTTCCATGGCAATATTCTACTACCAACATAATTCATGAGAACTATTTCTTTCAAATTACCTGCCAAAAGGAAAGTCGGTTCTCATGACAGCTGTATGTTGACAGATATTTCCCGTCTGGGGAGAATGTGTTGGCCGTAATGGCCGCCCCGTGGGCGTGGATCATCTGCAAGTATTTGAGAGAAACCTTTCAACGTTACAACAGGCAGGTTAATGAGTGGAAATATCAACTTAAAAATGTGAAGTAATAATGAAACAAACTTGAATACAGAGTAACAAATAATTTATACTGTTTAAGTCTTCTATCAAATATGCAAGTTACTGTAAAGTTTTTAACTTACTCTTGAGCATCTGTCCAACAGAAATTTGTCTGAATGTCTTTCCAAATAAATACTGCTTAATAATTCATAATTTTAGTTGTACCGACTTTCCCTTATTGTTGAAGACTGCTCATTTATTTCATGTTCATAAAAATATATTAAACTTGCTCATTAATGTACAGTTTTAAAATAAGAGAAATTTTATAATTTCATAAATAAACTGAATTACTTTTTAACATTTATCCATATTGACTTCATTCTCAAAAATCTTTGAAAAAGTTATGTATAATAGACTACTTGAACACTTAAATTCTAACAACATATTAGTCAAAGAGCAATTTGGATTTAGGAAAGACCTAACAACAGAAAAAGCAACCTATGAACTAACTAACGATATTTTAAGTGCTCTCAATGACAGATTAATTGTGGGAGGGATTTTCTGTGATCTAGCAAAAGCTTTCGATTGTGTTAATCATGATATCTTACTATCGAAATTAAATTTCTATGGAATAACTGGCAAAGCTAATGAATGGATCAAATCATACCTCAAAAACAGGTATCAAAGAGTTGAAATAAATAATAAAAACTCCAGTCATAATGCATTTTCAAACTGGGGAATTATAAAGCACGGTG
>NW_019729247.1:18765-30376 GCF_002891405.2 Cryptotermes secundus
TTTACTGGCATAAAAGTGTTCAACAATCTGCCACAAAGTATTAAAAACTTGGGCAATGATACTAAAAAGTTTAAATCAGAGTTAAAGAATTATCTACATGCTCATTCCTTCTACTCTTTAGATGAATACTTCAATGTAAATAGAGAATGATGTAAAATTAAGTTATATTAATTTTTAAGCTAAAATTGCCTGTACTTATGTATGTAACCTTTTGACTTGTTCTGTATCCAAAGGTACTAACCTGCTTAGGATTTATAGAATGTAAATAAATTCAATTCAATTCATTTGCATCTATAAAAATTTAAATCTAAATAATAAGTAAAGATAAACTCCTGAAACAGCTTCAAGTTTCACAGTTGGGGCAACATTTTGTACTTATACGAAAATTCTTGGAGAAGGTTATAGCTCTCTTATGTGCAGAACTACCTGGCATTTTTGTGACCGTAATTCGTAGAGAGCAACCTGTCCATTCTTAGCTCCAACTGCTATACGTCGTGTGCTTGGACAGTGGCTAACTTGGTTGAACCTACAAATGGCTGGGAAAACTTCGGTAAGTCCTTTCACCTTAAGATGACCAGGGTCCAAGCAATGCAGTACAATGTCCACCACCTATAACAAGGGAAAAAATAATAAGGAATATTTTGAACTAACACTGAATACAGGAGCTGAGATAGCTCATTCAGCACAGCAAGTCTATAGGCTGGACAGCCAGAGTTTGATTCCTCACAAGGACAAGAGATTTTTCTCTTCTCCACAGTGTTCCTAGCTCCGAGAACCACCAACTCTTCTATCCAGTGGGTATCAGGGGCTCTCCATGTTTCCTGTTGAGTCGTTTTTCACACCAATGGACAAGAATTGCAGCAAAAGGGAAACACAGTAAGTGTCAATGCTTCAAGAACCTCCATTCATGTTATTTCTTAGGTGAAATTTTCAAAATCTTTCTAAACAAACTTATACTCCTACTCTTGTGAGCTGGGATAGCATAGTCAGTATAGCGACTGGCTATGAGCTGGATGACCTAGGGGTCGGAGTTCGAGTTCCGGTAGTCATGAATTCTTCCCTTCTCCATGCAGTCCAGACTGGCTTACTGGGGGCTCTTTCCCTGGGGGCAGAGCAGCCGGGGTGTGAAGCTGACCATTCATCTCCAACTAGTGCCGAGGACAAGAAAATATGGATCTATATATTCATTCCCCAATACACCATCATGTAGTGCTTAATTAGTTAAGTACAGGGACAACTTTACCTTAACTCCTAATTTTAGCAAGGTGCAATTAATAGCAAAGGTGAGCTGCAAAGAGAAGTTACGTTAAAGACTCCACAACATCATAATACACAATTCTTTGGGCGAAGCTGTGAGCATGTCATGCAGCAGATATGGGGGAAACTAATTTGAGTCAAAGGACCTTTTCTTACAGCACAATACTGAGGCCATGTCGGTTAGTATTTCTATTATTAATGATACATTTTCCCCCTACTTAACACTTTGCGGACCGCGCACCCTTTAAAAGGTTTTTCGCTTTTAAACATGGCGGACCGTTCGCGTGTTAACAGGTTTTTAAAACACGATAAGTTGCAACACACTATACATCTCTCTGGCTCCACCTAGCTAGCACGTAGCTGCTTGCAGCTGCATTATAAGGCTCTGGAATGTCTGCTGACCAATCAGTTACTAGACCTCGCTGTAACTCTGTGCCCTGCAAACGAAAATAAATGCCTTTATTTCTTCAAGCTTTACGTAGCAAGCTGTCAGTCAGTAGTTCAATATGGATCAAAGACCAAAGCGGTTGGTTGACACCCAAGTGATTTCTTGGAGAACAAGAAATATCTGACTTCTTCTCCGATGAGCAATCTGATGTCCCTTGTGAGTCTGCTAGTGATAGCGACTCACAATCTGATAGTGAGTGTCGCAGGGGCGAACAAAAAATTGTGATCACAGACAGTGAAAGTGAAAGTGAAAGTGAAAGTGACTGTAGAACCGACAAATTTGCGGGTAGCAACATTGTGGGGACAGCCACATGGGGAAAAGTAGACAAAACGTCTGCTTTGGGACAGTTTACTGGAAATCCAGGGGTGAAGCAAATTCCATCGGACCCAACGTAAGTGTCTGAATTAGCGGAACTGTTTTTTGGAGATAGTTTCTTTGACATGCTATGTCAGGAAACTAACAGATACTATCTCCAACACCATGAACATTATGACAGAAGTCATAAGGCACTGAAGTGGGTGGATGTCACTTCAGCAGAAATGAGAAAATTTTTTGTAATTATCTTTCTAATGGGCCATACAAGGAGGGATAATCTGAAAGAGTATTGGTCAACAGATACATTTTTAGAAATTCCAATTTTTGGCAAACTAATGAGCCATAAGAGATTTGAGCAAATTTGGTGGTGTTTGCATTTCAATGATAATGAACTGCAACCACAATCAACAAGCAGGCTTTTCAAAATTCAGCCCTTATCGAACTTTTTCGTTCAGAAATTTCAGACAGTTTATAAGCCAAACCAACAACTGTCTTTGGACGAATCTGCGATTCTTTGGAGGGGAAGGCTTCATATGCGAACATATAATCCTGGGAAACTTACAAAGTATGGCCTACTTGTTTGTGTAGTTACTGAAAGCACTTCAGGCTATACTGGAAATTTAGAAATTTATTCTGGTGAAGGAAAGAAATTACAAGAAACCATTCTTTCCGTTTTGGAACCCTGTCTTGATCAGAGGAATGTAAATCCCTGAAACGTGGTGAAACCACATTCAGGAGGAAGGGGGAGGGATCCTGGAGGGATACTCGTGTTGTGAATATGATTTCCACAATTCACAATTCGAACATGGTTGATGTTCAAAGGAGACATGGACAGGTAAAGCAGCCTGTTTGTATTTCCAGGTATAATATGTTCATGAAGGGAGTTGATAGAGCCCATCAGTACTTGGCCTATTATTCTCTTCCTCGGAAAACAGTAAAGTGGACAAAGGAAGTTGCCTTATGGCTTATAAATTGTGCCATTTTCAATTCATTTTTGGTTTTCAAAAATCTAAACCCTCATTCAAAATTGAAATACAAGGAATTTCTGCTGAATGTGGCAAAAGCCTGGGCTACGGACCACACGGTGGCAGACACAGTCTTAGTATGACAGGGGCCATCTACTCCCACCCCATGCAGGCCTCATTTTGACCCCCCTGGGCAACTCTCGGGTGATATGCGGAAACATACCCTCGCGAAAATTGTGAAGAGTGAACATTTCAAGGGGAAGCAGACTTCTAGGCAATGCCACATTTGCGCAATTCACAAGAAAAGGAGTAGGACTGCCTATATTTACAAGTTTTGTGTAATGCCACTTAACAGAGGGGAATGTTTCTAGAAACAGCATACCGTCAAGCACTTCTAGAAGCATTGGTAAGTGTTCTCAAAAAATTGTAGTTCATAAAATTAATTAGGAGATTTTATATTAATTTTTAAAGTGAACAGTGCACAAGTTAGGGTAATAGGTATAAAAATGCCGGTCCGCAAAGTGTTAAGTGTATTTAAACAATATGTGGAACTTGTAGGGCCAACTGCAGATATTTGGTGGGGAGTAAGAGGAAGAGTATGAAGCCCATGAAGCAAGTAATGTTTACTAGAAGCTATATTTTACAAATCTTTTCATTTTCTGGGAATGTTATCTGTCACAATGTAACAGCCACTATTCTACCTGATCTGTTCACACTATGCTCATCCTAAAATTCCGCTGTACTGGGAATATTAAATTTATAGATTATTTGGAATTACGAGATACCTTTACAATTATTCTTAAAAATATTAAGGTAATTATATAACTGTGACCTGCACATGATAAAACCTAACCACAGTGAAAAGTGCATAAGCACTAATATTTAAAAAGTATGGTATTATCATCCAGCAGGTTGATATAGTGCTAATGTTCTGCACTTGTTTCATTTTAGTATGTGACATTTTCACCATTACAGTTCTAGTAATTACTGGAATGATGGGCCATCCAGTGCAACAGATTTAATTGAATAGATCATTTTAGATGAGTAGCCTTACATGTTTCTTGTCATGGCACTGAGGATGGCCCCAAGGGGATGAAACATGCAAGGTTACACATCAAGTTTGATCTGTTCTATTTAATTTGTTAAAACAGATGGGCTATTGTTTCAATAATATCTACACTTAAATTAGGGAGGTGCTCCATTTGGATCTTGGCCAAAATTTCTTGTTCTTACCCTTAGTACCTCCACACAAATGCCAGGACAGCACTCCAATATGGACACAGCTGCTTCAATCCAAACGCTTTTCCAGTTCACCATACATCAATCATCCTACCTCTTGACATTATACAGTCTAGTTACTGACAGCACCATAAAGTAAACTACATATGGCATTATTAAGAGGTGACAATGCTGATGATGATAGTGATGAATATAACTATTATTAGAGACATTACTAACGATTACCTCAACAAGCAGGTCAGCCATTTCATTCTGCATTTTATCAATGAGAAGTTCAACACCTCGCAGGATCTCAGGCTTTGCTCTGTGCAGAACAGAATTGCTCAAATTCACATTCAAAGCCTGTGCATTCTGTTGAAGTGTGTTGTACCTGGCAACCTGTAACAGAATAATGTATTAGATAAATGTACTGGGTTACAGTACTTGAAAAATAAAACTTATTATCCATGTTATACTTATATGTAGTTTACGTAATAAACTTTTTGTACGCGTTACACTTACATGTACTTTATTTAGCAATGTTATCAATGACTCAACTATACAGTGTTGAATGATTTGATGATAATGAATAATGAGTTGGAAAGACTGTGGAACGAAGTGGTCATAGTTGAATTTAAGTACTATCCTGGCACTTTCCTGAAGGGGATTAAGAAAAAACACAAAAACCTCAATCAGGATTGTTGTTCTGGCAAAGATCCAAAGTGGGTATTTCCTGAACAGAGGTCAGAAATATTACCGCTTCACACAACTTGATCACTATCACAAATCTTAAGTGGCTCCCTGTTACAACAACCCTTTATTCTCAGGCTGTGAATTAAGGAATTTGCTTCCAGGTATGGAAAGCTGCTGTACATTGATTAAGCAACCACAAACAGCTAACAACAGTTGAGGATCTCTATATACTTGCAGAATTGAGCAGAGCTCTATGAACTCCTCACTCTAAAAACTAGCTGGTTACAAATTTGTCAAAAAGTGAGATCTGGAAGTTCTCATGGTGCTGACTCCTTAACCTTTTTCTACCATGAGGATGGCAGAAGAAGGTTCCTTCGAAACTTATCTATCAAACCATACAGTGTCACATCCCTGGAAACAGCCTCAAAATTCAAAATTGGGCAGTCTTTGGTAACAACACAGTACTGGTACAGTCAAGTGTTCATACACAACTTATTTCTTTCCTGCTTGCAAGCATGAATGTTATGTGCATTTCTGTGAATCACCTTCATGGAAATTTGTCACAGTCATCAAACACACTTAATTTTTGACTAATTATGATACTTTTGTAAATTTTAAATTGTGGTTAGCTTTATGTTTATTTTACATGGGCTATTCAGAAAGCAACCTCTGGCAAAATATTAACAAAACAAGCCATGAGAAAAAAAGTTATTACATACAAAAAATTTGTACATACTGTAACGTGCTTTGTTACTGAAGACGCCGTAGAGAATGTTAATTGGTTTACTGAACAATCTACAAGTAACGGCTACAATTACTTATCACACAGTTGCGGGGTTTCACACTTTATAACCCTAATCGCATTAATCTGTTAACACTGTTGCGGGGTTTCACGACTTATAACCCTATGCGCAAATCAGTTCACTCTGTCTTCAGTAGTCTACACGTTTACAGTAGGGGAGCTATGTATCACTGTATCACACACTCCCAATTACACAATTACACACACGTCCGGTTCTTCTTTCCGCGACGGCTGCTATACTCCAACTGTAGTCGGCTGACTGGAGAACTGTTGATAACACATTCGCTCGTAGGCTTGCTCGGAACTAACTCGGAACTGAACTCGGCGATGGCCACACTACAACTCTCCTCGCAGGCAGCGCAGCTCTCTTATATAGGGGCTGTGTGGGCCTGTTATGTAGCAGTCTGCTTTTACCGGTTCTCACGGTCTCTCCGCTTGCAGATTTCTTATATATTTTTTCTTCTACCCTGAAGATGGAGGCGATACGTTCCTCTGAAACGTCGGTTAACACCACATATACACGGTGCCAAATCCCAGAAGACTGCTTTCTTCTTGGGCATTTTACTTCATAATATTCAGAGTCTGGGTAACAAATTGATGGCTTTAAATGTGTTGTTAAGTTCTTGGTCATTAAAGCCTGCCATCCTATGCTTCTCTGAACATTGGCTTTATAGAGATTATCTTTTACATATTAACACTGATCACTCTAAATTGGTGGCTAACTTATGTAGGAACTCAAATAGATATGGGGGTACTTGTACATTTGCCTCAAAGGATCAAAAAACTAGAGAGCTTCCCTTTGTAGAAAGTCTAGCAAGGGAAAGTGTATTTGAAATTTCAGATATTGAGGTAGTGGATCTGAAAATCATAGTTGTTTGTATATATAGATCCCCAAATAGTAGCAAGGGAATTTTCCTTGAATTATTATTAGAGGAAACCCTAAACAAGGTTAAAATAAAGGGGCATCTCTTAGTGTTACGTGGGGATTGGAACATCAATTTAATAGAGGATAATACCTATCAGAAGGCTTTACAAAGTCTACTCTTATTAAATAATCTACAAAACACGGTTTTATGTCCAACCCATGTTACTTCAGATAGTTGCTCCTTGCTGGATGTTATGATCAGAAATAAAATTTTTTACCATTCAACTACAAGGGTTATAGATATGGGCTTTTCTTATCATTTTGCGTTAGTTATGAGTATACTTGTTCACAGCCCTTCTACCTGTTTA
Source organism: Cryptotermes secundus (assembly GCF_002891405.2). Taxonomy (NCBI): domain Eukaryota; kingdom Metazoa; phylum Arthropoda; class Insecta; order Blattodea; family Kalotermitidae; genus Cryptotermes; species Cryptotermes secundus. The sequence continues at coordinate 25,697 of NW_019729247.1, forward strand.
AAATATGTGGTAAAAAGATTTTTTTCAAGAAGAAATGTTGCAAATTTTAAGGATCAACTAAAAATCGAATTATGGGATGAGGTCTATCTTCAATCTGATGTAAATAGTGCCTACTGTGTCTTCCTAAGTAAGTTTTGTAAGTATTTTTTGCATTTTCCCCTTTAAATGTTTTTAACAAGAAAGGGAAAAAATCAAGTTGGATCACACAAGGGATAAAGGTGTCTAAACAGAGGCTGCAACTTTTACGTTTGTTAAAAAGAAAGATGTCCCTGTCAGTTCACACTTTGAAGTATATAAAGAAATATCAGTGAATTTATGAGAAAGTAATTTCTGTTGCCCATCAAAGAGAAAATGACCAAATTATTAAAAGGTGAGTCAAAAATTCAAAACCTCTATGGCCAATAATAAAAAGGAGTCAGGAAATAGTTTTACAGAAATAGAAAACATTTCTTTAGAAATAGACTCTAAGTTAGTTACAAACCCACAGGATGTATCCCAACAATTTAATGAATTTTTTGTAAATAGCGTAGACAATCTGATACATTTAAATAAAAACTGTAAAATTGATCATGCCACTACAAATGATGCGATACAAAATCCAAATGTATTATTTCTTGCCCCTGTTACTGAAGAAGAGGTTCTTCAGGTTACTAGTAAATTAAAAACAAAAATTTCAGGGGTTATGATGAGACTCCAGATATGATAGTTACACAATGTATCCAAACCATAAAAAAAGCCTTTGATTTTTATATTTAATCTGTCAGTAAGTTCTGGCATTTTTCCAAATCAAATGAAGATTGCAAAAGTTCGAACTATTTTTAAAAAAGGTCAGAAACAAATATTTCAAATTACAGACCAATCTCAATTTTGTCTGTTTTTTCAAAAATTCTTGAAACACTGACATACAATAGGGTTGTAAATTTCTTAAATAACTTCAATCTGATATCAAATGCTCTAAATGGTTTTAGAAAGAAATAAATCCATATTTATGGTAATTCAAACTTTTATTGGAGAAATTCAGAAAACTCTAGATCAAGGGTCTCCAAACTACGGCCTGCGGGCCACATCCAGCCAGCGAAAGAATTGTGCAGAAATGCGCAAATTGAACTAATTTTCCAGTGAGTACTGATAAATGTGATTCCGAGGTTACTGACGTGGCATATTATACTGCAGTTCGATGGCTTAGATGTGGAAAGGTTCTTTCGCGCTTCTCTCAACTCAGGAATGAAACTGATATATTTCTTACCAAGAAAAACCATCACAAAACACTTTTATCAGATACCAAGTGGCTTTGGAAATTAGCATTTTTTGCTGCTCTGGTGAACCATATGGACCATTTGAATTTAAAGCTGCAGGGTGAAAATAACTTATTCTGTGATTTATTTGCACTTATCAAGGCATTCAGAGCAAAGTTGATACTTCTGGAAAGCCAAGTGAAAAATTGTAACTTTGTTCATATGCTATACTGTGCAGAGTTGCATAAAAAGGGTGAAGCAGAATTTCCTTCCTCATTTGCAAATTTAGTCATTTCAGGTTTGAAAGAACAATTTCGAAAGCGATTTGCTGATTTGGATTCCAGTGCTAAGGAAATTAGATTGTTTCAAAATCCGTTTGACTGTGATGCTGCAGATATCCCAAGTCAAACTGAAATGAAAATTATTGAACTTCAGGAAAATTATCATATTAAAGACAAACACAAGGAAGGAAATTTGATCGAATTTTATAAATTTCTGAATTCTGAGCAATTTCCAAATTTAAAGAAATTTGCTTGTAAATTTATCTCCATTTTTCGGACGACATATCTGTGTGAACAAACTTTTTCCCAGATGAAGTATATCAAGTCGAAATACAGGGCAAATTTATCCAATAAACATTTTAAGTCACTACTTGTGATTAGCGTTTCAAAATTTGAACCTCAATTTAATCAGATTTTAAGATTGCAAAAAGAGTTCCATCATTCACCTTAATTATTTTATTATAATTTGTGATGAAAATATGAGCATTTGCTGCTACTGTCTCTTGTCATTAATATACGGTAACGTTTTTTGTTACCGATGAAACTGTTCTGCTTGTTAACTGGTTTATTTACAAGCTACAAGTCCAAACTACAATTAATTATAACAAAGTGACGGGTATTGACAAAGTATAAACCCTACAAAATGATCTGTTCAATAGTCTTCTTTGTGTAGTTATAACGTGGGAGCTACACGAGTGTCATTGTATTACAGACTCCCAATTCTCTTGTGAGCCAAGCATCTGCTTCTCATGCTATCACTTCTGATCACATGTTCCGGTATTCTTCTTTCTGCTACCATTGCTAGATTCCAGCTGTCTCTGGCGACGGCTACATTTCAACTCCTTCGTAGGCTGCTACACTTTAACTGCTCACTGCTGACTAACGCACTTGTAGGCAGTGTAGTTCTCTTATGAACCCTCAGCTGGACAAAGGTAAACGCCTTGCTCCCTTGTTGCCTAGTCGCCGTGTTTACAGGTAGTTACTATAGGATTCTGACGATGGTGTATAACACACAGAGATATTGGGTTTTCGGACTTTATCCATCGTCCTGGTTTTTAAGATAACTAAGAAAAGACACGACGTTTCGGTCAGGTGTTTTTACGTCAGGTGAGGTAAAACACCTATTCTGTTGGGTCCCTTAGAAAGAGCTAGCCTCAATCACCTGAGGATGGAAACAGATCCAGTTTCCGAAACGTGGTGTTTTTTCTTAGTTATCTTAAAAACCAGGATGATGGATAAAGTCCGAAAACCCAATATCTCTGTGTTTACAGGTGTTACTGGCAACACTGTCGGGAGTTGTTTACGGCTGCATAGCAACTGCGGCATCCTGTGTTACGTCACCGCTGGCGGGGTAGGGGAAGGAGTGTTGATTTGCCTGTTACTGTAGTAATGACAGCGCTCTGATGCCACCACGTCATCGCTGGGGAGGGGGGGGGTGTCCTCCATAGCACAACACGTCACACTACGATGATTTATTCTCACGTACTTCGTCTTTAGTTTATGAAATTCTGTGCTTTCAATAAAACTCATATACCTAGAGTTATTAATTTCTCATTTTATCCGGCCTGTTGAAAGTGCTGAATTACCTAATGTGGCCCGCGGTTCGAAAAGTTTGGAGACCCTTGCTCTAGATAATAAACAACTGGCCTTTGGTATATTTTTGGATCTATCAAAAGGTTTTGATGTTATTAATCATAACTTGCTGCTCGCAAAGTTGGAACCATATGGACTGAGAGGAATATCTCATGCATGGATGAGATCATCTCTTACAGATAGACCAGTTTGTTGAAATTCACTATATGAATCAAAAGACTTCCAAAATGAAGACAGTTACCTCATCCCTTAAAGCAATTAAATATGGTGTACCTCAAGGTTCTGTTTTGGGACCCCTTTTATTCCTGTTATACATAATGCAGAGGTAGTACTATTTGCTGATGATACAAATATATTGATTACTGGAAAAAATATTTTATCATTAAGTGAAAAATTCAAAGTGTAAAGAATCAATTAGAAAATTGGATTTATGAAAATTGTTTAATAATAAACATGGATAAGTCAAAGGCATTATTTTTTCAGGGAAGTAGATCTATTCCAAGTACCAGGCCCCTTTTTTATATAAATAATGATGTTGTTTGCTCAGTGGATGTAAAATTTTTGGGTATTTGCATTATTGAAGATTTAAGTTGGGCAACCCACACCCAATATGTGTGTCAAAACTTAGCAAGACTACCTATTTGATAAAATCCATACAGGACCCAGTGAGCCCAACTTTTTTAAGGAGTGTGTATATTGCAGTGTGTTGAAATACGGTATTATTTTTGGGGGTGGGTGTGGAAAAGGACTCTGAAACTCTATTTAAACTGCAGAAAAAATGTGTAAGGGTGATAAGAGGTGTTAAAAACAGAGTTTCCTGTAGAAATTTGTTCCATGAATTAAAGATTTTAACTGCTACTTCCATATATATTTTTGAGATCCTATGTTTTATAATAAAAATAAGATTTATACCACCCAGTATTCTGATGTTCATGGCTATAACACTATTCATAAACACAATTTGTATGTACAATTTTGTAATACTGAGTATAGCAAGAGAGAGGTGATTAGTATGGGAACCAAAATATTTAATGTCCTTTCGAATGAATTAAAGATTGTAACAAATTTTAATGTTTTTAAGAAGAAACTTAAGAATTATTTGTTGTGTAATGTCTTCTATTCTCTTCAATAATTTTTTAATAATTGTTGACATGGACTGCTTGTTGATAAATCTGTCTGTATAATTTTATGCCTTTTTTGGACTATTTACTATTATTAATAATTGTTGACACAGACTGCTTGTTAATAAATCAGTCTATATGTTTAAAATATTTATTCTTATGTCTTTTTTTTTTGGAGTATTTATTAAGTTAAATTAAATTAAAAATGTATTTTAATATGTACTGCTGTATTATAGTGACAAATCACTGTGCGAATGTTATGTTATTTTTTATGTGAAGTTGTTAATATTTGACATGTCAAATTGTAATTCTCTACAGCTATGGCGGAAAGAAATAATAATAATAATAATAATAATAATAATAATAATAATAATAATAAATCCTCTCCAACCCCAGGAATATAGATGCGAATATATAGCCTTTCTATACTCAGGACCGTCCATGCGTGAT
>NW_019729247.1:30892-31556 GCF_002891405.2 Cryptotermes secundus
AGCTATAGAGGTCACAGCTCACCCCAATATGCAGGAAGTAGAGTTCTACTGGCAGGCAATATGGGAAATGGAAACACGACACAATGAAAAGGCAGAATGGATAAGAAGAGAGGAAAAAGGAAGAGAAGGAACCAGCGACATGAAGTGGATGCCTATAAAAACTACAGAATTTACCTCATTTTTGGCCAAAACGCACAACTGGAAGTCTCCTGGAAGTGATCAAATACAAAATTACTGGCTAAAAGCATTCCCAGTTATGCACAGTTATACTGTAGAAGCTTTTAATAAAATAACAGAAAAACCTCAACAAATGCCTGAATGGCTGACTACAGGAACAACATACCTACTTTCTAAATCGAAAAACACTATGGACCCAAAGAACTACCGACCGATTACTTGTTTATCGACTATGTATAAGATGCTGACAGGAATTATTGCCAGAAGAATTTCGTTATATTTGGAGGAGCACAACCTATTGCCAGAAGAACAAAAAGGATGTCACCTAGGAAGTAAAGGATGCAAGGACCAGCTGCTGATATCAAAAGCAATACTTGAGGACTGCAGGAGGAAGAAAAAGAACCTAAACATGGCTTGGATTGACCATCAAAAGGCATTTGACAGAGTGCCCCACAGCTGGACAGAAAAGTCAATGGAACTAGTAGGA
>NW_019729248.1:0-199 GCF_002891405.2 Cryptotermes secundus
GGCAGTATTCCAGGCAGAAGTATATGCCATTGAAGCTTGTATTATCGAGAATTTAGATAGAAATAGGAACATCTACATTCTATCTGACAGCCAAGCAGCACTCAGATCAATTCAAAATTGGTCTGGGATTGCCACCAAACCCTCATGGAACTGGCCAAACATAACAGGGTACAACTGATATGGGTGCCGGGGCATGAGG
>NW_019729248.1:1201-29146 GCF_002891405.2 Cryptotermes secundus
GACAAGTCAGCTGTGGCTGAATATAGCATCAATTTGGGACACAGCATTCAGCTTCAGAATACCTCCATCCTCGCCACAAAGACCCAATATATGGATTGCACCATTAGAGAAGCCATTGAGATTGAACTCCATCCAAACAATGTGAACAGAGAGATGGGGTTTTGTCTCAGCAAGTCATGGAAGCCTCTAAACTGTTCCCTCAAGAAACCTCCAGGACTTGACACCAGATCCACAAGGCCACGTAGGTCTACACCTGACTCGCTTCGCAACCCCCAAGCTTCAGGGTTAATGCCCTCCATTCAACCTTGTCTTTTTATCCCATTCTTGTGAACTGGTACAACAATAGACCCCTTCCACTGATCAGGCAATTCTTCCTTATTTCAAACAGAATTAATTAGCTTATGGATCTTAGAATGTAATATTTCACCTCCTGCTTGACTAAGTTCTCCCAGAATTTGATCATTACCTGGTGATTATATCTTTTCAATTTTGCAATAGCAATTTCAACCTCAAAAGATCTTGGATCAGGTATTATTGGCTCAGCTATATGTACTTCTATCTGCCTAACATCACTGACCCTCTGTACATTCAATAACTGAGAGAAGCAGTTCCTCCACCTACTCAAAATGTTGTGAAAATCTGCAAGCAGATCACCATTCTCATCCTTCACTAAGTTACTTCTAGGTTGGTAACCCCTCTTGAAGTCATTTATTCCTCTGTACAGGACTCTATTGTTCTTGTTCTTACTGTTCGCTGCAAGCTCATCAATTTTGTCTTTCAGATATTCCTTCTTTTTATTCCTGAAATGCCTGCTGATTTCGCGTCTTTGATTGTTCAGCTTATCCCGATTTATTTCGCTTGGATCCTGTAACTACTGCAATTTGGTCTGTTTTCTTTTGTCTAATAATTCTGAGCATCCTTTATAGAACCATGGCTTATGCTTCTTTGGTTCATAATAATCTAGACTCTCTTTGGCATAAATTTTGATATTCTCTCTAACAGTTTCTCAAGCTTCTTTAACATTCACCTCAGTGTCTAAGTCTTCCAAAGCTATGGACCTATTTGAGATTTCAACAAGCTACTGCTTGTTAACGTTTACCTCGTTTAATTTCCTGAGATTGAACCTCTCCATATGCTTTTTGTGCATTGTTTGCTTACTCACTGCCAGTCTTTCGCTGCCTTTGCTACCACCAGGTAGTGGCCAGTATCACAATATCACAATCTGCTGCCCTAATGATCAGAGATCAAGTATATTTGAATGACATCTCCTACCTATCAAAATATGGTCGATTCAATTGTGTGTCTTCCCATCAGGAGATGTCTGTTACATTTATGAATGTTACGGTGTGGGAATATTGTACTTTGACAATAAGAATTTTTGATGTGTCAAAGTTTATTACTTTAACTCCATTATCATTATGAATTTTGTGCAAACTCTCATTCCCAGTCGTTAGTTTGAAAATATCTTCCCTACCTACTTTGGCATTCAAATCTCCTATCAAAATTTTCATATGGTACCTTGGGAATTTATCAAATACTTGTTTTAGTTCTTCGTAGAACCTATCCTTATATCATCAATTTTATCTTTCGCTGGGGCATGCATACACAACTTTAAAGCTACATTGCAACAATCTGTTATTGCACATGCACTAGCTTAAGCAAAGTTAAATTTAACCCAAATTAAAAAGAACAAAAATGTAATTTTTAAATATTCTCAATTTCATGAGATTCGGGGTTCTGACATGAATGAACATAAAGATTACAGTCTTCTGGGACACGACTCCATGTATTCTGGTAGAAAGACACCAACATTTCAGAGGAACCTACTACAGATTCCTCTGAAACATTCATACCTGCTGCATCCATCTTCTGGATATAAGAGTGCTCCTTCCTTAAAATGGAGGCACCAGGTTCCTCTGAAATGTTGGTACCATTCTGCCACACTACATATTACTAAATCCTCCATTTCCATTTTTTATTATCATAATATCATAATTTTTTTTTGGGGGGGGGAGGTGTACTTGTCTTACCTATGATGTGCTGACACAGCAGCCTACCAAGTTGCTCCACAGGAAGCTTTGCCACTGTCTCTTCTGCTGGAGTTCCTGGCAATACCTGCTTGAATGAAACCAGGGCTCCATATTTTCCAAACAGTGTCCTATTACTCTTTTGTGGAGCTGGATGTGTGTAGCCTGCCACAAGTATTCCTTTGCTAGCCTGGAAGAAACATGCACGACGCAGAGCTACATTCTCTCCCACACTTCCAATCAACAGAGCTGTGTGGTCAGACAGAGGTTTCCCATCCTCACCTGGCAGTGATTTTAGTCTTTCTGAATCAAGTTCAATCTGAAAGCAATTCAAATTTAATTAAATCACTCTGGTATCAATATACATAACTGTGTTGTCTTGCCTGCTTAGACATTTTTCATGCATTTCTACTGTAAGAAAATAAGTATAAATTCTCTGTTAAGGCGCACATTGCTGAAAACCTTTGATTACATTATTCCACTTCAGGTTATGATAGTGAATATTAATACTCCTTTAAAACAACTTCATGTGAAGTTGGATAAGAAATCTAGGATGTGGTTGAGAATCTGCACTCTTAACTAGCAATTTAATCATTTCAATATTAAACTTTAAATTATTGGTTTGATTTTACATGCATGAAGTGTGATGAATAGTTCAATGGTGCATATTAAGGATAAGTAGATAAGCATACTTGTTGGGCCATATCTTATGCAAATTTATTAATGTATTACCTTAGTCAGTGCAGATCCAGTAGTCTGTTTGACTGCAAACCTGAGGCAAGCACTGGCTACAGAATCAACCAAAGTCTGGAAAGTTTTGTTCCTGGCCACAAAATCTGTTTCGCAGTTCACTTCTACAATGGTTGCAATGTTCTGATTTACTGCTACTCCTACCAGACCTTGTGCTGTGGGTCGCCCTTCAAGTTTTGTTGCCTTGGCCCATCCAAGGGCTTGTGCCTGTTCGTGTAACCACTTTTCTGCCTATAAGAAAACGTATGGTTCATATAAATAATTCTACCTTCGAACGTTACTGTCATTCCAATGAGAATGGGAGTTGATTTTTACCTTCTCCATATCACCATCATGAAGTTCAAGCGCTTTTCTGCAGTTGGCAAATGTGTACCCCGTTTTCTTCCGAAGCTTTCCTAAAAATGACTTGTTTACAGAATTCCAAAAAGATTGTCCAGAATGAAAAATCCGCACAAAATGGTTGCTAATCATCTGTTAAAATAAATGAGATACCTAGTCATAATTTTTACGTGGTCTTCACATTCATATGAAAACTACAAAATTATGCAATTGTAATATCTATACAATCTATAACGTTATGCCTTTACTTCGTATCAAAATTAGTACACGGAGTGAAAGGCAGCGAGCATCTCGTGTAACCAAAATTCGCAAAACACCACGTAACATGGGATCAACATACAAACCTTAAAAGACACCATCTAACATTAAACACTCCCTACCTCCAACACCACAGCGACGAATCAGATCAAATCCTCTCGTTCCAGTGTAGCCAACACCTCAGAGGAAGAAGAAGAAGAAGAAGAAGAAGAAAGTCCCTAAAGGGTGGTATGAAATTCTCCAGATATTCACCAGATCCGACACATTGTTAATGCAGTTACGTATAATATTAAGCTGTCCTTGTGCTTAGCTAATTACGCACTACGCTATGAAATTGTATGGGGAGCGGATGTACAGATCCATATTTTCTTGACCTCAGCACTAGCTGGAGTTGAGTGGACAGCTTCACGCCCCTGCCGCTTTACCCCCGCTGAAAGAGCCCTCGTTACCCATTCGATAGGAGGCTGGGTGACCCCAGATCCGGTCTGAACGACGTGGTGAAGAGACAATTTTTGATCCTGCCAGGACTCGAACTCCGATATCCCCCCCCCCCCGTCGTCCAGCCCATACTCAGTCGCTATCATGATGCTCAGTTAATTATTTTATCAGAGGTTAAAACGCATACTAAGAATGGCAGGGTAAAAGGGAAAAAAATGATCAGGAAAACTGAACTGGCTACGATACAGGATTTTGAATATAAACTGAGTCTTGAAACCTGGGACTCAGTTTTTGGCTCCAACGATATAAACTTAATGTATAATTCTTTTCTCAGTTCATTTCTTAGAATATTCTATTCTAGTTTTCCCCTGAAAGTGTTGAGCACCAGAACAAATAGTAATTTGTGGATTACTCCTGGTATTAGTAATTCCTGTAAGCATAAAAGAGATCTATATTTGATATACAGGAGTAGTAACAATGAGGCCTTTAAGAGGCATTATAGACAGTACTGCAAGATATTAAAAAATGTCATAAGAGAAGCAAAAAAGAAGCATTATAGTAGACAGATATCAAAATCCAGTAATAAAATAAGAACAATCTGGAATATAACAAAGTCAGTAACTGGGAAGTTTGCCAAAGTGAATTCAGTTCAGGAATTAAAAGTTGATGGACGGATTACTAAAAATAGGCAATATATAGCAGATTTCTTAAATAGTTTTTTCATATCTGTGGCTGAGAATAACATAAACAAAAGTCTTGAAACAAACAATAAGCCATTAGATTACTTGCGGCAAGCTTTTGATCATCCCTTTCCCAGCATAAAATATCAAGCTGCAACCTCAACTGAGATATTTAAAATTATTAAATCTTTAACAACAAAGAGATCGCATGGCTATGATGAAATATCAGTTGAAGTGTTAAAAATTAGTAGCCCCTTTATTATATCTCCTTTAACATATATTAGTAATAAAATGTTGTCTGCTGGCGTATTTCCGGATAGGCTAAAATATGCTGAAATTAAGCCTTGTTACAAGGGCGGTTGCGAGAATGATCCATCTAATTATAGGCCCATCTCCCTCTTAACCTCCTTCTCAAAAATATTTGAGAAGATAGTTTTGTCTAGATTAAATCAGCATATCCATGATCATAATATAATAGTCAATGAGCAATTTGGATTTAGACGTCAATCCTCAACTGCTAAAGCCTCTTACGTGTTACTCAATGAAATACTAGAAGCATTAAATAAACAAAAAGTTGTAGGTGGAGTTTTTTGTGACTTGAAGAAGGCGTTTGATAGTGTGAATCACGAAATATTGTTGAGTAAACTACAATATTATGGGATACAAGGTAGATTTTATGATTTAATTGCATCATACTTATCAGATCGACATCAGAGAGTACTAATAACAGATATTGAAATGAGCAACACTATTAGATCAGATTGGGATATTGTCAGGCATGGAGTCCCTCAAGGGTCCATACTTGGTCCGCTTCTATTTCTTTTCTATATAAATGATCTTTCTACAATTTTTAATAGCACAGTTAAACCAGTCTTATTCGCAGATGACACTAGTTTGGTGATTAGTAGCAATAATAACTTACAATATAATAGGGATGTGAATATCTCTTTTGACTGCCTTAATGAGTGGTTCAAGTCAAACCTGCTAACCCTAAACTTCAGCAAAACTAAACATGTACAATTTGCGGCTAAGTCTTGTCCTAATACCGGAGTTATGGTTAATTATTGCAATAATGTGATCCCAAACAGTACCGAGGTGAAGTTCTTGGGTATAATTGTTGAAAGCACGTGTACTTGGAAGGCCCATATATCCCAACTCATACCTAAGTTGTGTAAGGCGTGTTATTCAATGAGGGTTATTAAACCCATCATGCCTACCGAAACATTAAAAATGATTTACTATTGTTATTTTCATTCACTTTTAACCTATGGAATTATCTTTTGGGGCAATACCTCGTTTAGTGTACAAATTTTTAGAATTCAAAAAAGAATAATTAGAATTATGAGTGGGCTAAGAGCAAGGGATTCCTGTAGACAAGCATTTAGGGATTGGGGGATTTTGCCACTCCAGTCCCAATATATATTTTCTTTATTGATATTTGTTGTAAATAATAAGGGTCTATTCCATACATCAACACAGATTCATGGTCTCAATACAAGGCGCGGTTTAGATTTATATTGCCCTCAGACAAATTTAACAGTTCATCAGAAGGGTCCTTATTGCTATGGAATTAAACTTTTTAATTGTCTCCCATTAAAAATAAAGGAAGTAGTACATGATAATAAGGTATTTAGAGTGGCCTTAAACGCCTTTTTACATTCAAAATCCTTTTATACTTTGGATGAATATTTTGGTTGTATAAATGAGTAGTAATTTACTATGTTCATTCAATATTGCATGCATTGTTTGGATGTGCAGTTGTACATTCAAGGATATTGCACTGATACCTGCATTGTATATAGCAAGCTTATACCTTGACTGGTTTTATTTGGTATTGAACATGTAAGATATAATCTCCAACTTGACTGGTATGCCATGTAACAAACATACCTCATTATAGTTGATGGATGTTGTGATCTTTTATGGTTTGAGATATATTAGCTACTAAGTTGAATGAATTTATTATGTAATGTGTTTTTATTACAATTTTAACTTATTTTATTTATAATTAAACATGGTATAGTGTTATGTATATTTTAGGTTGATGTATATTTTATGTTGACTAGTTCCATTGTTGGAGCATTTGTTGAAGATATTTGACTTGTTCTGTGTCCAGTGGTGTTGGCCTGTAATTGGATTTGCTTGAATGCAATAAATACTATACTATACTATACTATACTATACTATACCGACTATGCTATCACGGCTCCTACATAATATTAAGCAACAACAAAAATATACCTCTTAAAATACTGCAGCACGTTTTACCACATAACAAAACAACAACGCGAACACAAAACCTTTGATAGTTTAAGAAGCATAATGTACATGATACCTTATTTTTCTAGAAGTCACCTTCCTCTGCGATTATAAAATGTGTATTTTTCAACTGTGTGCAGAGAGAACTGATGAGCCAAACTAAGCCAGTTCATAAGTTTTGCGGATCATTATTCTCACGTTCGAACTTTTTTATTTAAATTCTGTACTTATTGCAGAAGGGCCTCAGAAACACCATTGCTTAAATTTCTTGAAACTTGTTCTTCAAACTGTGGTCCAAAATATTATGTGCAATTGCAATGCATTGCGTTAGGCGCAATTTAAATTCGCAAGTTCCCTTACTATCGGAGAAACATGACTTTTATAAACCTGAAAGTTGATCAGTAATGTTCAACTAGCAATATTCAGCAATAAGAAGCCCTGTACTCCCATCCATTAATCTTGTCTCATCACTCACTCTATTAAATGACAATTCCTGCTGATGCCCAAAATTGAACAACTCTTCTTATATTTCGTGTATTTTGTTAGATCACCTAATCGTGCCACAAATTGCACTCTGCACTATTTCGAGAGAGCACTACTGGCATTTCCTTCATGTCTCCAAAGCCACTTGCTATAACGCTCGACTCTTTAACCACTCATTGCCAAATCTTTCAGCATATACTCTTCTTCCCCAATTTTATGTTAGCCCGCCTCTTACCAGTAAAACTTGAGTAATAATAATAATAAAAATATCTCTGCTATATATACCGAACTAGGTACTACATCGCTTGTGATTTGAATTGTGCTTAGCACTGGCAAAGCAAGTAGCAAGATATAAAGGCATCAACTATGAAGACTTTTATTTATATCAGTCTAGACGTTTGAGAATGAAAATGTTTTTTCATGGCAGCAAAGCCATTTCTGATGATTCAATGTGATTTACAATAATTCGAAGCACTATGAATCAAAGCAAAATTCCTCATATTCTTTCAAAGCTGTATACGATCTTCTAGTGTTTCATCCCCTTTTCGATGTAAGAAAAAAAAGGGGTTACCATAACACAGAGAGATATTTCTATTGTTCCTCACACAACATATTTCAGCCCAGATAGGGCATCATCAGATGATTCGTAAGGAATATGCAAATAATGAAGGAAATATATATACAAGAAATTTTGGATGAACTGATCACACGCTTTCCTTTGAAACAATACAAACTGCTTAAAAAAGGAACAAAATTAACGAGGAGGAGATATACAGTCACACAGTCAGCAATGTAATCTCACAATCCTCTTTTACTTTTTCTAAATAAGAAAAATAGGCTACAAAATCAAAATAGTAGTATATATTTGTCAGTTTAACCTTTAATTAGGTCGGATCCGACTAAACGCAACTAAAACATCTATAATAACATTGTAGTTTTTAAATATATTGTCACGTGATGGAGTGATTATAGATGGGTTTTGGATTGGTAATGGGATTTATTGGCCACTTCAAACAAATAGTGACTACAGTTATAGATCACTATCGCACAAACACTAGTGTTCTCAGTCACAGTCTTCACTGTGCTCCTTGGTAACATCTTAAAACAGAGGTGTTCCTCTGCTTCCGGGCTGACGTCCTCTCAGGCTGGCTGCCATCTCACAGCTACTTCCTACTCTTCTAACTGCCGTCTCAAAACTGCCTCGTAATGGCAGCTGGTCCATGTCATAGACCGCACAGCAAACATCACTGCCACTAGTTCTTCTATTTTTTGAGTGACCTTGATATAAGCTCTGACTGCACAGAAATACCGTCCTTTATTTCCGTGTGCAATCACTGTCAGGCTGATGGTTTGCTTACACCACCATAACCTAGTAACTGCTCTCTCTTCAGTTATAATCTCACAATATCATCACATCATCATCATCAGTAATCTGTCAAGATGACAGGTCCACAGTCTCTTCCAAAACAATTCCTCAACTTAATGCGATCTAGAGCTTTCTCCTTCAAATGACAGTATCCTCTTCTGTCCCCAAGGTCATCCAGCATCTTCTTACGTCTTCTTCCTCGTCTTCTTGTCCCTTCTATCCGCCCCTCTATCTTTCCTTCAATAACTTCTTTTAGAAGGCAGTTTCTGCGTAAAACATGACCATTCCAATTAGCTTTCCGTTTTCTTATTTCGTGTAGGATATTCCTCTACTCACTGACTCTGATTAACACTTCTTCATTTCTCACACAATCGGTCCAACTGATCTTCTCCATCCTTCTCCAACACCACATTTCAAAACTTTCAGATGTTTCTGATCTACTGCCCTAAGTGTCCATCTTTCAGCCCCATACAGAGCTATGCTCCAAATGTAGGATTTCACTAGTTTCTTCCTAAAATTGAAGTCCAATTTGCTGGTAAAAAGATTCTTCTTCTTGCTAAATGCAGCTTTTGCCATGGCAATCCTGGATTTAATTTCACAAGTACACCTTCCATCATCTGTTAACAAGCTACCCAAATATTTAAAACATTTCACATTCTCCACTTGTTTTTGGTCTATCTTTATTGTGACTGGGGTTGGTTGTCTCGAAATTTTCATTACTTTTGTTTTCTCCACATTCATTTCCATGCCATAGCACCTTCCAATTTCAATTAGTCTATCAATCATGCCCTGTAGCACAGTTTCTTCCTTAGCCATTAACACAAGGTCATCTGCATATTTCACAGTTTGAATAATTTGCCCTCCTACTTTGAAGTCACCGAGCCCATCCAGAGCTTCCTTGGTAAGGCATTCGCTGTACAAGTTGAACAGAATTGGTGATAAACAGCATCCTTGTCGAACTCCTCTTCCAATCTGCACACTTCCTGTCTCCCCCCTGTCCAGTCGTACTCTAACTTTCTGATCCATGTACAATTTGCTAATCAATCTTCTTTCATGCCAATCGATACCTGTTTCTTTCAGGATCTGCATTAATTTGGTCCAGTTTACCCGGTCAAATGCCTTCTGCCAGTCTATGAAGCAAACACACAGTTCTTCATCTATCTCCAAAGTTCGTTCCGCTATAATTCTCATCATCCCAATTGCATCCCTGGTTCCTTTTCCTCTTCTAAATCCAAACTGATCTTCTCCAAGTACATCCTCTATTTTCCTTTCAATTCTTCTTTTAAGTATCTTTGCTATTATCTTTGCTGTATGTGCAATAAGACTTATTGTGCGATGGTCGCTGCATTTTGTAGCTTTTGTCTTTTTCTTTAAGGCAATCATTGTAACTTCTGTAAAGTCCTTGGGCCACTCTCCACTTTCATATATGGTGTTCATTAGTTTTGTCAGTGTTTTCAAACCACCTTCTCCCAGTAACTTGAGCACATCTCCAGGTACATCATCATCTCCTGTAGCCTTTCCCTTCCTCATTTCCTTGATAGCTTTTTCCACCTCACTTTGTAAAATATATGGTCCTTTCTCGTCTGTATCTACTTCTTCTTCCGGTTCAACTTCTAAGGTTTCTGGCCGATTAGGTCGATCATATAGTTCTGAAATATAATTTTCCCAAATTTTCAGCACTTGCCTCTGATCTACTATTCTATTCCCCTGGGAGTCTTCGATGCCAACATTTTGAATCCCATGATTCTCTTTCCATCCTAGTTCTTTTGTCTTCATGTACATCAAATCATAACGTCCTGTTCTTTGAAATTCTATAATCTCATTACATATCTTCTCAAGATATTCCTTTTTGGCCCTGTCCGTGGCTCTTTTCAATTCATTCCTCAGTCTCCTGTATTTCCTCCTGCCTTCTTCATTGTTGACATTCTTCCATTTCCTTCGCTCCTCCATTTTACTCATCATCTCCTGTGTAACCCATGGTTTTCTTGCTATCTTCTCTACTTTACCAACCAAATCACTGATAGTATCTAACATGCGTTCTTTTATATTGTTCTACTGCACTTCAGCATTTCCGCTTTCACCTTCAATTGCACCAAGTTTCTCTTCTAGGGTCTCTTGCATGCTTTGTCTTTGAGCATATAACTTCTCCAAATCCCATCTGTGTCTGCGCTTTCGAAATCTTATAATTTTCTTGAACCTGTTTCGGAACTTGGCAACCAGTAAGTTGTGGTCAGAGTCAATATCTGCTCCAGGCAGCGTCTTCACATCCTTCACACTGTTTCTGAATCGATGTTTCACAAGGATGTAGTCCTGCTGATGCCGCCTTCAATCCCCAGGTGCCTTCCATGTGTAAAGTCTTCTCTTTGGCTTCTTAAACCAAGTGTTGGTAACAACCAGTCCACAAAATCACAAAAGTCAATAAGCATTTGACCCTTGTGATTCCGTCTTCCTAGTCCATGTGATCCAACAATATTCTGATATGATTCATCTCCAACAGTGCTATTCCAGTCTCCTAATATGATGCTGTTTGTGTCACCTCTTCCATCTTCCTGAAGAATTTCTTCAATTGTGTCATACACTTCTTCCACTTCATCATCATCATACTCTGATGTTGGCGTGTACACTTGCATAATCAGTATATCTACCGGTTCCGCCTTCAACTCCAGAGCAATAATTCTGTCATTACAAACAATCTTCTTAACAACACTCCTCACTACACTTTTATGTACCACTATTGCCACACCTCTTTCAGCCTGTTCACCTCCGGAATAATACACTGTATAATCACCACTTCTTATTTCACCTTGTCCTTTCCACGACACTTCGCTGACACCTAGAACAGACACCTTATTCTTCTGCATTTCCTTTTTCAAATTCTCCAATTTGCCTGCTTGATTCAAGGTCCTTACATTCCATGTCTCACAATATACAGTTCTTCATTACCTGTATATTCCTTACGAAACACCTGACGACGGCCTGTCTGCGCCGAAACATGTTGCGAATGGAATAACAAATAAATTTATTTGACGGTAAACCCAAGCCCATTTTTTTTTTGGTTACATAATTTTATATTTATAATTTTATGGCATAAAATGTATAGTAAAAGTTAAAAGGTAAAGCTATCTCTGTAACAGGCTGTGAAGGCCCATACGGTTGTGAGACGTGGAGGCTCCCACATTTTCTCTAGACAATCGGCTCACAGATGGCGGTAAGTTTGTCAGCCTTACGCGCCGATCGCCTTTTACCATCCAGGATGATTCTTGGTACTAATTTCTGTTAGAGACCAAGTCGAACCCAGGGCCATAGTGTGGCCGGAAGGACTAGGTAAATTGGTAAAACCACTTCATCGGAACTCGAACCCGCGGCATTCCGGCTTGTAGCTTAGTGCCTCAATCAACTACACTACCGCGTGTCCCCAATTGAATTACACAATTGCACTAATTATTACATAAATAAAGGAAGTTGTAGTAAGTTGTGTTGTTACGAAGCTATTATGTGGGTTAGATCTCGGAGTGCATTTTCTTCTAATTTATTTATCATAGCCTGTTTTTAGCGGGTTTTGTTCTTTCTTTAAGTAAAGGAATGACTATATATTAACTCACATACGCAATTTTAGGATTGTTACATGTGCTGACTTCAAACGTTTTAATTATGACATCATTCACCAGCAATTCAAGAACAGATACAAACATGTTACTGTCAGAAAAATAACGTTACCGATTACTGTAAATCTTAATTATATAAGAAACGGTTCGAACCATTAGAAAGCGGACGTTTGAAGATTACATTCCTGCACATAATGCTATGTAATCAGAAGATAAATGGTAAACACCGCTATGAGAATCTCAAATTCTACAGAGGGCGCCTGGTTAAAAAACCGCCAGCTCTTGCTGAGCCTTGATAACAGATTTGACATAATTTTGGTGAAAATCACCAGAATTTCGACATATCGCAAAATAAAAAAATCTGTCACCATGTGCTGTAGAAGCACCGGATCTGGTGACAGAATCACTCCGTTGGCCCCCCTGTACCTATCCATGGATGCCAATTATGCATCTGGATGAAGTGGTAGGCAAATATTTGTAGGGCTCTTGGTCGTTTTAATCTCTATGTGAATCCGAAATTTCCATTTAGTCTATTTTAGAGATTAACTGAAGACGCCCAAAATAGAGAAATTTCTGTCAAATTCACATAAAAGGCTTTCCCATTGGTCAGACTGTTTCGGCAATGCACATGCACAAATTTCCCGATAACGAAGAACCTGCCTGCCATCTAACGAATGGTTACTATATCACGATGTACATATGTAAATCACCATGGAAACCAAAGTAGACATTTTAAGAGAAGGGAGCCCATCGTCAACGCAGAGAAGCTCCCGTTCACCCTTACGTTTGACGAAAACTGGCCGTGAGTACTTTGCTTTGTGTTTTTATACATTTTCTACATGGAGAATTCTTACTCACTTGACGAGTACAGGGCTCTGCGCTTCACGGCGACCGGTGCATAGCCGGCCGCGAGGTGCATGCGAATTTTGCCGATGATTCAGAGTGTCTGATGACCGATAAAATTCACTATGAAGTAATTGCAATTCACAGATCACAGGAGGTGTTAAAAATGCCGTCCTCTCTACACGTAAATATTTTTTGCAATTAATTGCTTTGCTATAAAAACAAAGGTAATATATTCCTTCTTGCACTTACAGCACACCAGACTTAAAGTGTCACTGGATGGCTTCAGCAGTTGTGTTGCCGTTCTTGCACTAGACTTTGACACTGCAGTCTCTCGAGCTAGATGGTTAAAGTGATTTACTAGGTTTATGTTCAAGCCTGGCCCCTGTGTCATGTAACTTCTTAGTAAGCACCCGGCGCTTATGTTTCTGTTTCTTGTCTATTAGGAGTCCCGTTGGTCTAAGTTTATTCGCAAAATTGTGAATTGCTTGTTTGCTGAGAATTACTTCATCGTGAAATTTACATCAAAATTTTCGCCGACGCTCTAGCACAGCCGTGTCAAACATGTAGCCCCTCAACTTTTAGAGCTAACTGATATTAAAATTTTAGTAGAAATATGAACGTTGTCATAACAGATCCAACAGCATCACAGAACGCGGAAGAACAGCGAGACCTCACAAACAAGTGAAAGTGCAACCAATAACATAAGTTGAACTTTAATTAACGAACTTTTAACAATAATAATAATAATTAAACTAGTTAAAAAGAACTAGACACAGTAGTGAGCGTAAGTAAAATGAGACTGTAAAACAAGTGCAAGTGTAGCCAGTGACATGAATTGAACTTCGATTCACGAACTTTTAACGTTTAACAATTAAATTAGAATAATAATTTTAACTTGTGTTTTATAAAAGAACTCGATATATTAGTGAGCGTAAGTCTGGATAAGATACAGAGTCGAATGAGTGAAAAGTGAATGTGACCGCGTGTAATTATACAGCCATGTTCATACGCCTGAGGACGACCTCTTGAGGTCGAAACATGTACTGATAATAAAAAACGTGTTGTACGAGTATAGTCGGTAAAATTCACTACTATTGATAAATTAGCAGGCTGCAGGAAATTCAATGTTTTGCTATTTCTAACATAATTTCTTGTATAATCTCTCTTTTACATATTGAAGAGTTGATTGATACTTGTCAAAAATGGCATTCTCTTGCTTTTTAAAACTGTAAGATATTAGGTAATTATATTGAAATTATTCCAAAATAATAAATAGACACCGACCGGCTTTCCCGACCGCCTTAACCAGAGTCTAGAGCTGATTACGTCGGAACGTACTATGAAGTCGTTATTGTATTGTATTGTCAAACGAGTGATATGTTAGACTGTGAAATGACAGTGAATGTGAACTATGTAGTTATTTGTAAATAAGGCGCTTAAGTGCCCAGTGATTCAGTTACTAATCCGAAAACTTTGTATAATCACTATCACGCGATATTTAATGTAAGAAAGGGGGTATTGGAGCGGGTATTTGGATTGTTGGGTTGTTCGGCTGCGGATGATAAGTTAGGAATTTAATTGAAGAGACAACCGATCATGGGCGGGTTTGAACGTGTGCTAAACGAAATGAGATCCTAAATTGGAGCCAACGAAGACGTAAAGAAAGATGGCCAGCAAGCCCATTAAAGTATCTGCCACCACCATATAGCAGTTGTCGATGTGCCCCAGGACTTCATCCAAAGGAATGCAAGTTATGCATTTTTCGAAGAGATAATGAACTAAAAGTTAAAGTTTCATTTCATGAGTGGAGACAGGACGCCCAACGAAGCCATCAGCCAGGTTCTGAGGCTAGGGGCTGCGAGAGCGGCAGCCGACCATCAGGAAGATCAGGAAAACTGCGGATGGCAAGATCTGGAGTGCGCTTGGACCCATGGCTGCCAGGGACCGAGTGAAGTAGGACAGGGTGACCCATATACTGACAGTGTTGGGGTGTCAGTCATCTTAGGGGATAATGCCGACAGAAATATACCAAGAAGGACTGGCTGGGTTGAGGTCAACTGAGATCCGAGAAACAGGTAGGGGTTCGCACCAAGAAGGCGCTGGTGACATCACTCTAGCCCCCTCGCTACAAACTTTAGATGCTGGTAAGGCAGGGCGATGACAGCCTACTCTTAAACGTTGAACTCCAGACTGGGGACAAATCACGCTATGTAACCACGGGCACCGTAGTAGGAGTGACGATAACCAGACCAGACTTCACTGAAGGACTGCCCGAGATGGAATTTACCTGGCCGTATGTCCCACAGATGGCGTTGGAGACCTTTCCTGCCTGGAAGGAAGAGTTTGTAGAGTTGGCCTTGAGTCGGAGCCCCTTGACGACTTGTGTATTCGTTACTAAGATCACCGTCGTGTTCATCCTGGGGCTGGATTATTTCGCGACAACGATGCAGCTTTGGATTTGGGATGCCGCATGCTATGACTGAGCGAGGAAGAACTGTCATTGTGATGCTCCGGGGCTCGACCATGTTCTTTCCCTCACAAAGGGCGGCGGTGAGGTGGTATAGGCTCAGTTTGGGAGAGCACTGATGTCGCTGCTGGAAGACTCCCCCCCTCCCTTGGAGGCTACTGATAGCCTAGCAGAGTTGGGTTCAAAACCCACTCACCGAGCTGGAATGCCTAAGGTGAAGACGATTCAACCGTGAATGGAGGTGCCCACTAGGATGGCTGGGGACCAGTGACAACAGAAGCACACTAACGGAGGCGCACATCGTAGAGCGCACATGTTTCAAGTTGTGTATTGCCCTAAGGAAGGAGGAGCCAGATGACTGCAACGTGGAACCGATACTACAGTGAATTGGGACTGGACAATATCCGAAGTGGAAACAGAAGAGATGGGGCTAGTACGGCATTGTGGCACTATTTCAAAGGGTGGCCATAACATAACAGGAAGACCTCCTCAGGACAGAGGTTATGGCAAGATGCATGAGGTATTTTCAGGAAGAGTGGCCTTAGTCAAGAAGCAAAGTTACGTGACGCTGAAAATGCAGAATCTTGGAAACATGGAAATGTCACAGAGGTGTCCATTGCTATACACTGGTGTATTAAAGCATGCTTCTGGCAACAAATATGAGCAGGACAGTTGTAGGAGTCATTCTGTAATCCTTTCACAACAAGCCGATATATTGCTGCACAGCAGATCCGAGAGGCCCTCCAGTGGAGGTGGAGTGACCAACAGTAGTCATACCTCTCTTCACATAATTTCATGACCCCCCNCCAATAAATCCAGTTACTAACCCAAACACTCTGTGTATTAAGTCTCATGTGACAATATTAATTATTATTAACATATATATGCAAAGCTGCATTTCACATATATTTCTTTAATAATACTGTGAATTTTGTTCTTCTGGCATACCACATGTAAACTGCCTTGTCTGAATAATGTAAGTTCAGATATTTCCCTTCAGACTAATTACAATAGTTGTGAAAGTTGTATGTCGTTGGAAGTGCGATGAAACAATTTTCTGATTGAGAATTATTAAATAATATGAACATGTTGAAACATATTATAATGCACCTTTGCATTTGTTAAATATATTTTGTTTCCAGAACAGTTCAAGAGCAATGGCCATGCAAAAACAAGGTAATTCATCAAAAAAGAGCTCAGGGCATAAGATAGAGATGCAGTTATCAAAACTGCAAAAAGCAGTACAGCTGGATGAAAGGAACTTGACAGTGGAAGAATTATTTTCTCTTCCTAAAACTGCCCTTAAACCTCCTGCTTCATTGAGAGATAGGAAGGACTTCCATAAGAAAACTAGATCACAGCTACTGAAAGAGAAGGAAGATCAGGTGAATATTCTTCATAGTGCATTACTCTACACATATAATATGTTAACACAGTAAGGTGAGAATTGTAAAGCTTGTAACTTTATAGTTATTAACTTATGTTGAGCATCTAGAAGTTATTTCAGAATAAATTTACCTTATGAACTACGTATGAAAATCTCACTTCACACTATGTGCTATAGAGTTTGAACAGATCTTGAATGTGTAGAGTTTTATAATGGGTTTTGATATGCTTCAACTCTATGGCTATTCATGTCTGCAGAGTTTGTATCATGAGTAATTTGTCGCCTATGAAATTAACCACAGTGGAACCCTCATTTAATGTGCTCTGATTTAACATTTTCCTGCATTTATTACTCTAATTTAACGAATCAACTTTGTTTTGCATCCATAACTGAAGTGAATACAATTGGACATGTGAAAAAATAACAGCGAATACATCACATTTCAAAGTCACATAAAAGTTACACAGTGGTCTATCACAATAATATAACAACCATTATAAGGCACATAACAATAAAAGATCCCAAGTCAGTAATCTCAGTCCTAAATTTTCTCCATTTAAGAATTTCCTCAATATAGCGTTTAAATCTAATGGCACCCAAAGAAACGTGAAATGGAGGTTTCACTGTGTATGGTATTTATTGAACAAATCCTGAAAACTGGATGGTAATTACCAAGTAATAAATTAATAATACTTTATTATATGATTTCTTCACTGTTACACTTCTAGTAATTGTTGGAATAATAAGCCAACCAGTTCAATTAATTTAATAGAACAGGTTAAATTCAAGTTAATTTGTTTCGTTTCATTCTGGTCCATCACACTGTTAAGTTTACAATTAAGTTTATTTCAGTCCAATGTGACATATAATGCTTTCACCACTTCAGCACTTAGTTACCTAACAAGTTTCGATTCCTAATGAATCATCATTGGAGGTGATCAGGAACCCACCAATACGTAAATGTTTTTATAAGTCTATATACTCTTAAAACATTTATGATGCTCACTATATGTAGTTGTTTATTTTTCCATTTTTGAAATAGATGTTTGACGTAAACTTTTATAATAAGAACATTCTTGAAATATATTACTTAGAAGTGATGTAATTACAACACTTCCATAAAGGATAGTTTAAAAATGTAATTTTCCACTGCACCGTATACAAAATTTCAATTTGTTTCACTACAGCAGCCTTCCTTTACGTTAAAATTATGTCATGAATGTGTGTGAAAGCTTATTTTTAAGTTAAGAAATTTATTCGTGAACCAATATGGATCAGGGGGTACGCGGTAGCATAGTGGTTAAGGTACTATGTTACAAGCTGGAAGGTCGCGGGTTCAAGTCCCAATGAGGTCATTGGATTTTTTCAATTGACCTAATCCTTCTGGCCGCACTAGGCCCTGGGGTTTACTCAGCCTCTAACAGAAGTGAGTACCAGGAATNGCTGGTTTACCCTTGCCCCTTGGGGTTGTCGTAAGTCTTGGTATGGTTTACAATAAACATCAACATAAAATCCCAACGTACATACATACATACATACATACATACATACATACATACATACATACATACATCTGCTTTCAGGATAATCATAAATGCAATCTGTGCTGAATATGAAACATGTCACAAGCTTTACAAACAACAATACATCTTTACAAATCCAACATGCCATATCACAATAACAAACAGACATAAATGCAAACAACGTGCATCTAAATAAATACATAAAATACAGATTATGTTTACACTTAATGTCTATATTGATGCCTACTGTGGGACATCCATCAGTCAGCATGCACTCCCCTTCTATTCCTTAGCTGTTGATCCCGACAGAGGAGCAAAATTCATCAGCAGTATATGATGGATTATGTACTAGGATATCCCTTATTTCTTTTATAAACTGTTTTTTTATCATATACTAAATCAGTTAAATAATCAGGAAGACTGTTATTTTATAAATATTTTTATACTCATGCAATGGACCCCTTTCTGCCTCATTGCGAGATGTGATTGTAGGACATGTAAATTTCTTTCATGTCTTGTCAGTCTCTCATAAATTGAATAATTAAAAGTAAAATCCTCCAAATTATTTATCATAAAAGTCATCAAGGATAAAATATATTGAGAGACCAATGTTAATATATTTAACTTTATAAATGCTGGCCTACATGACTCTCTTCCATTATTAATCTACCAGTCTTCTTTGGTAAGATAAAGATTTTCTTGGCCTCTGACAAATTACCCCAAAAGACTATTCCATATCTCATGAGTGAATGAAGGTATGCATGATATATCATTTTAAGTGTTGTAACATTACTATCATCATCATCATCATCATCATCATCATCATCATCATCATCATCATCATCATCATCATCATCATCATCATCATCATCATCATCATCATCATCATCATCATCATCATCATCATCATCATCATCATCATCATCATCATCATCATCATCATCATCATCATCATCATCATCATCATCATCATCATCATCATCATCATCATCATCATCATCATCATCATCATCATCATCATCATCATCATCATCATCATCATCATCATCATCATCATCATCATCATCATCATCATCATCATCATCATCATCATCATCATCATCATCATCATCATCATCATCATCATCATCATCATCATCATCATCATCATCATCATCATCATCATCATCATCATCATCATCATCATCATCATCATCATCATCATCATCATCATCATCATCATCATCATCATCATCATCATCATCATCATCATCATCATCATCATCATCATCATCATCATCATCATCATCATCATCATCATCATCATCATCATCATCATCATCATCATCATCATCATCATCATCATCATCATCATCATCATCATCATCATCATCATCATCATCATCATCATCATCATCATCATCATCATCATCATCATCATCATCATCATCATCATCATCATCATCATCATCATCATCATCATCATCATCATCATCATCATCATCATCATCATCATCATCATCATCATCATCATCATCATCATCATCATCATCATCATCATCATCATCATCATCATCATCATCATCATCATCATCATCATCATCATCATCATCATCATCATCATCATCATCATCATCATCATCATCATCATCATCATCATCATCATCATCATCATCATCATCATCATCATCATCATCATCATCATCATCATCATCATCATCATCATCATCATCATCATCATCATCATCATCATCATCATCATCATCATCATCATCATCATCATCATCATCATCATCATCATCATCATCATCATCATCATCATCATCATCATCATCATCATCATCATCATCATCATCATCATCATCATCATCATCATCATCATCATCATCATCATCATCATCATCATCATCATCATCATCATCATCATCATCATCATCATCATCATCATCATCATCATCATCATCATCATCATCATCATCATCATCATCATCATCATCATCATCATCATCATCATCATCATCATCATCATCATCATCATCATCATCATCATCATCATCATCATCATCATCATCATCATCATCATCATCATCATCATCATCATCATCATCATCATCATCATCATCATCATCATCATCATCATCATCATCATCATCATCATCATCATCATCATCATCATCATCATCATCATCATCATCATCATCATCATCATCATCATCATCATCATCATCATCATCATCATCATCATCATCATCATCATCATCATCATCATCATCATCATCATCATCATCATCATCATCATCATCATCATCATCATCATCATCATCATCATCATCATCATCATCATCATCATCATCATCATCATCATCATCATCATCATCATCATCATCATCATCATCATCATCATCATCATCATCATCATCATCATCATCATCATCATCATCATCATCATCATCATCATCATCATCATCATCATCATCATCATCATCATCATCATCATCATCATCATCATCATCATCATCATCATCATCATCATCATCATCATCATCATCATCATCATCATCATCATCATCATCATCATCATCATCATCATCATCATCATCATCATCATCATCATCATCATCATCATCATCATCATCATCATCATCATCATCATCATCATCATCATCATCATCATCATCATCATCATCATCATCATCATCATCATCATCATCATCATCATCATCATCATCATCATCATCATCATCATCATCATCATCATCATCATCATCATCATCATCATCATCATCATCATCATCATCATCATCATCATCATCATCATCATCATCATCATCATCATCATCATCATCATCATCATCATCATCATCATCATCATCATCATCATCATCATCATCATCATCATCATCATCATCATCATCATCATCATCATCATCATCATCATCATCATCATCATCATCATCATCATCATCATCATCATCATCATCATCATCATCATCATCATCATCATCATCATCATCATCATCATCATCATCATCATCATCATCATCATCATCATCATCATCATCATCATCATCATCATCATCATCATCATCATCATCATCATCATCATCATCATCATCATCATCATCATCATCATCATCATCATCATCATCATCATCATCATCATCATCATCATCATCATCATCATCATCATCATCATCATCATCATCATCATCATCATCATCATCATNTTTTCATAATTCGTATTGCCTAACATGCCTTTCCCAATCTGGGTAACAGTGATTCAACCTTCAGTGATTCTTCCAATTCAGGAACTTATCAATTTCAATGCCCAAAAATTTAATATGAGTTTTCACTTGTAATAATTCATCATTAAACTTTAAATGTACAGGCATATTGTCACAATTGATTGTTTCAAATTTTAACACTTTAGTTTTCCTCAAGTTTAGGGATGAGCTATTGTATTTAAACCACTGACTTAAGGAATTTAACATAAGTTTTTACCTTTCTTGAATTTCATCGATATTAATACCCGACACTAATATACTTGTATCATTGACATACAACAGTGACTTGTTGTCGATACTTAATGCTGACACCAGGTCATTAATTTATAAAAGGAACAACAAAGGACCCAAAATCGAGCCCTGTGGCACTCCAGATTTGGCAGTTCCCCAGTCTGAACAGCATTTACCATTTTCATTATTATAGAGTTCAACTCTTTGTCTTCTGTTTTCCAGATAGGACTTCAACCATATTTTTATTTTACCACCAATGCCATATGTTGCTAATTTACTCAAAAGAATATCATGACTCACACAGTCAAATGCTTCTGTCAAATCACAAAAAATTGCTAATGAGTGATTGCGTCTTTCCAACATTTCCAAAATATGATTAGTTAATGTATATATTGCCATTTCTGTGTTACTGTTTTCTCTAAATCCAAACTGTGCAAAAGACATTAAATTGTTTGTATGTATGTGTTGCTTTATCCTATTATACATCATTCTTTGAAAAATCATATAAAAACTTATTAGCAATGATACTGGTCTATAGTTTGCCGTAATTGCCTTCTCACCTGTTTTTTATATAGGTCTTAATGAGGCAAATTTCATTCTATCAGGATATATTCTGTGCTCAAAAGATGCATTAAATATGTGACACAATGGTTTACTTATCTCAGTTATACAATATTGCAATATCTTACTAGAAATGCCATCATATCCTGTAGAATCTTTTGATTTTTGCAACATAAGTATGCTCTTTATTTCCACCTCCATTGTGGGTATTAGCCTCAGTTCAGGGAATTTATCAAACTTCAAAGTGTCTAAGAATTTAATAGCTTCATTTTTATTGGCACGTTTCGTTTCCAGATTCTCAGCTACAGTTATAAAGTATTTATTGAATATTTCTACTACTTCCTTAGTATTAGTTACTTTGCTTTTCCCCACTTTCAATTCGGCTATATTATCTGGGTCCCTCCTTTTCCCAGTTTCTTTATTAATAATCTTCCAGGTTAATTGTATTTTGTTTTCCGAGTTACTTATAAGTTTTTGGTAGTACAATTTCTTAGCTTCTTTTATCACTTTCGTTAATGTTATACAGTACTTTTTATAGTATGAGTCCAATCTTTCATCCTTTGAGTTTTTAACTAAGTTGTATAAAGCTCTTTTATGATTGCAAGATGTTCGTATACCTTTGGTTATCCATTTATTGGTGTCTTTCTATTTTTTTCTACACCAGGGGAAAGCTGTTTTCTAAAATTGTTAAGAAGGTATTATGAAATGTATTAAAATTCATATTAACGTTCTCTTGATCATAAAGTACTTCCCAATTTTCATTTTGTAATGCCTGTTGGAAATATGCTATGTTCTCATCATTGATATCCCTAAATGCTCTTACTTGGTCCCTTTTCTTTATCACCTGTAAATTTTCAAGTACTAAGATTTGTCCATCATGGTCTGAAAACCCATTTATCGCGGAATGGGTTTGAAATTTATTGAAGACATTCTTATCTGAGAACAAATGATCGATGAGTGTGACAGAAGTGGGACCTGTTCTAGTCGGACAGTCAATTATTTGAGCTAGATTATAAGTGTCTAATAAGGATTGTAACTGTATTTTTTTATGGTTTTCATTAAGGTAATTTATATTTGTATCGCCACAAATTACAGTTCCAATTTAAGGGTTACTAAATATGAAAGTGTAGCATCCAGCTGCTCAATAAATTGGCTGATGTCCCCATCTGGTACTCTGTAGAGACAGAAAATACCTAATTTCTTATTACTTATAAATATCTTCACCGCACAGGCTTCAAAAACCTTCTCCCTACTTAACTTATTAAGATCTAGCTTTTGATATGTTATATTATTCTTAACTAATATACAAACTCCTCCATTCTTAAGACATATTATGTGAAAAACCTGTTGCCAATTTTATATTTTGTCATGAAGAACATGGATAACGCGTCTGTGCTCAAATGATGCTCACTAATACATAAAATATCAGGATTATTATATATATCATTTTAAAAAATAGCTAATTCTTCTTTTTTATTTCTAATGCTTCTTATTTTCTGATGATATATGACAAGAGAATTCTGCTGACTATTGTTTCCATTTTGAGTTACAGTCAACTCTCGATTATCCGGGGGCAGATTAACCGGTTTGCGGCTTAACCGGGGCTTTTTTTTTTAAGTTTATATGTTGTTTAATATTCATTCACTTTTGTTTCACATGGTGAGTTTAACACTATTTTCGCACTAGTGTGAACCGAGCTCTGCATTATTTCGTCCCGTTATGCGAACACAATGTTCTAGGGTGGGGGTGAAAGAATGCAAGAATTTTTGGAAAGTTTCAAGGACAAATACACCGCCCCAGGTTATTTAACGGTACCATCTCAGTGTGAGAGTGCATTGTGAAAGTAAGTATCAGTTTCTTAATATAGATCTTCAAGTGCGTTAGCAAAATGTCGGGGTTTAAAAGGAAGCGTGTTGTGTTAAGTATTCAACAGAAACTTGAAATTATCAATCAGCTGGAAAAAGGAGCTGTAGTTAAACAATTAGCAATGCAATACGGTATTGGAGAACAAACTGTTCGTGATTTGAAAAAACAAAAGAATGAGTTAATTTCCTTTGCTTCGTCTTCTAATTCAAGCGGAATGAAGAAGAGAAAAACCATGAAGAAATCAACATACGATGATCTCGACAAAGCGATGCTGACCTGGTTTAATCAACTAAGGGCACAGGGAACAACAATAACAGGACCAGTTTGTGCTAAACAAGCTAAATATTTTTTCGAAGCACTTGAACTAGAAGGGAGTTTTGACGCTTCTTCCGGTTGGCTAACACGTTTCAAGCAGCGTCATGGAATACGAGAAATCAGTATTCAAGGTGAGAAATTGTCAGGGGACTTGTCAGCATCAGATCAATTTTGCACCAATTTTGATAGTTTTGTGAAAAGTGAAAATCTGCTGCCAGAACAAATCTATAATGCCGATGAAACGGGTCTTTATTGGAAATGCTTGCCAACCAGAACATTGGCATTTCAAAATGAAAGACAGGCTCCAGGTCACAAATCCAGTAAGGAGAGATTGACAGTCTTGTGCTGTTCTAATGCATCAGGAACACACAAACTAATACCAGTAGTTATCGGCAAAGCGAAAAGACCACGCTCTTTTAAAGGAACAGTAGCTTCAAGTCTGCCTATCCATTATTTTAACCAGAAAGTAGCTTGGATGAATAGAGCGATATTTAAAGAATGGTTTGATTTTAAATTCGTGCCTCAAGTTCGTGACCATCTAAAATCCCAAGGCCTACCTGAGAAAGCTGTGCTCCTCATTGACAATGCGCCCTCACATCCTAACGAAAGTCTCCTGAGGTCAGATGATGGAAATATTTTTGTGAAATATTTTCCCGCTAATGTTACCGCACTTATCCAACCAATGGATCAAGGAGTTATCTCAAGTATGAAGAGAATCTACAGATCAAATTTGCTACAAAAGTACATCGATGAAGGCAATGATCTGACGTGTTTCTGGAAGTCCTTTTCAGTATTAGATGCCATATACGAGATTTCAACAGCGTGGGATACAGTAAAGCCATCTGTATTGAAAAATTCATGGAAGAAACTGATGCCTTTCATCACTAATGAAGATGACGAAATCCATGGATTCACTGGATTCAGTGAAAATGAGATAGCCATAAAATTGACAAAAGTGGCTAACCAAGTTCATGGTGGTGAAGAAGTCAACGAGGAAAATATAAGAGAGTGGTTTAACTGTGACTCGTGTGAACCGGGCTTCGAAATGTTAAGCAGTGACGAAATCGTAACTTCAATGGGGGTGCAGCCAGAAGAGCGGGAAGAAAGTGAGAATGAGGAAGAGGTGGACAGTGTTGCCAGTAAGAAAGTATCACATGGTGCTGCGCTTAATCATTTGGAATCCTTACTAGACTATCTTGAGAGTGAAGAGGACAGTTTATTAAGTGACAAGCTAATATTACGTAGGCTTCGTACGGATATCCGTAAAAAGGAAAATGCCGCGAAAAAGCAAAAGACAGTATTAAATTATTTTAAGTGTTAAGTGTGACCGTAAAAAGTGCTGGATGTTGTTGAACAGTGATTGAAATAACTAATTCATACTGAGTGTAATGTAAAGAAAGTATTAAATAGGCCATGAGATGACATAGAAATGAGGATGAATAAATTTAAATACAGGTAGGTCTATAGTATTATGAAGGTATTAAAAGGTAAAAGGTAAAGTTGTTCCTCTGCTCAACGAATTAAGCCCTACGCCATTAAGGCGTGTGGGGGAGTGGATGTATAGATCCAAATTTTCTTGACCTCGGCACTAGTTGGAGGTGAGTGGTCAGCTTCACGCCCCGGCCGCTTTACCCCCGGGGAAAGAGCCCCCGGTACCCATTGGATAGGAGGTTGGATGGACCCCAGAGCCGGTCTGGACGATTTGGAGAAGTTAAAATTCTTGACCCTACCGGGACTCGAACTCCGACCCTTCACAGTCGTCCAGCCCGTATAATAAAATTTGGCTTAACCGGGTTTTCGATTAACCGTGACTTCCATCCCCACCATTAGCCCGGATAATCGAGAGTTGACTGTATTCCCATAAAAAATCCTCATTTCTTGTATTTGGTATCTTCGACGTCTTCTAGGGGGAATAGTTTGCAACACTACACTGGCTATTCCCTGATCCTCAGCTGAGATTATTGTTGCATCCTCCTTCCATGTTAGACTAATCGGCATTCCAATTTGTATTTCCTGCAGCTGCATTTCAGTTTTTTCCATTAGTAGCATTACTAGCTTGTCTTTACCTGAATTTCTTATTATATAGTCCATGATGTGTGAAATCTTCTCTTTCTAGGTCTATGGGCATCATAGTCGTATGCCTATATTTGTTGGTAATGTCATTCAACTTTTTATTAAAAACTTTAACCTCATCATTAAGTATTGATGTTTCCATCAAATCATGCCTATGGGGGCCACCCATAATTATGATATTGGTGTGTCATGCAAACAGCAGAAGGTGCAAAGTGCAGTAGTGTTTGTGTGCTCTGTACAAGGAAGGCATAACAAACTCTTTTACTGTAATAACTTTGAAGAAATATTTAATATGAATGTGATAACTTAAAACTGTGAATTATATTTTAAGATTAGCAACAAGAGTGGAAAGACTATTTGAAGATATGAGCTGAAAATAATGACTGAAAAAATGTAGATCATAAAAATTGTATACTGCTAATTTAAGGGCTTAGAATCGCTGAAGTATCAGAAATCATAGCATACAATCATGATTTTTAGAGAAAACTTAGTACTGTAATATCAGAAATAATGATATAAGACTCTGAAAATTAGAAGCAGCTAATTTAAAAACTACAGTATTAGTGATTAAGAACTGTCATATTATTGATATATAATTGTTGCTTACTGAATGCACCATCAATTTGATTTAGACCTCAAAACATAGTAGGGGTTAAAGGGTTCATTCATTCATTCATTCATTCATTCATTTCGTGTCCATGGATCATATACATGATATAAGACATGTCATTCTTGTGTAGTTATAGTATAATAAGTTTCATGATGGGGGGGGGGGCTGCATGTGAAGCATGCAGTGCAACGTGGAATTTGGGTACCAATTCAGCATTTGCTCTGGGACCAAGGGAAACCACGGAAAACCTTGATCGAATTGGCCGGTCACAAGACCTCCCAGATACACTGGTTTCTAGCAGCACCACTCCCACCGCCTCGGCTAAATATCCCATAGTCCCTGCTGTGTTTTCTCCAGCACATGGCATCCAGTTTCCTGCAAGAAGAGAGTTACGCAGTATACACTCCTAGTGTGTGTTAAGCTAAGCTCAATTGTTCTTACTTTTAAATTATTATATGATCCTAATGTGAACTAAGTCTTGTCCACATAGGAGAGGAACTCATCTATGCTATAAAAGCAATGTTTTAATAGAAATGTTTTCAAAGTAATTTTAAATTTACATAATGCTGGTATCTCTTTAATGTATTGCGGTAGGTGG
>NW_019729248.1:29986-34773 GCF_002891405.2 Cryptotermes secundus
TTTATTGTTTCACTTATTTCCTTTTGGACAACATCGACCATATTCCCTGATATAAAAAGACTGGTATCGTCGGCAAAGAACGTTGGTTTTCCCTGCTGAATACCTGCTTCTAAATCATTGATATATAGCAGAAACAAAACTGGTCCAAGAACAGAACCTTGCAGAACTCCATGACTTACGGGTCTTTGTTGTGATAGCCAGTTAATGCTTTCCTTGGTTTCTCTATCCCTATATGTAATTTCTACTTTTTGTTCTCTTCCTTCCAGATATGTTTGAAACCATTTAAGTGCAACCCCTCGTATTCCCATTCGTTCCAGCTTCCTTAACAATATATCATGATCGACTAGGTCAAAAGCTTTAGATAGATCCAAAAATAATCCTATACCTATTTCCCTCTAATCCAGTCAATCAGGAGATGAGAACAAGTTGACCCCTTCAGTTGCAATATACAATCTTCCTCATTGTTGACATATTTTTCAGAGAGACATAAGAGCTTCCACACAGCCCCAATATGCCTGCCATGCTTCCCATTACTTGCAGTACAATGGCCACTACTGAAAAGCTGGATAAAACTGTTTTATTTTTGTCCTGTGTAATAATAGTCAGGCCTCTCGTCCACTGGAAGCGGAAAGCTGCGGAAAGTTGCGATGAGGAGTTCGTCCGAACACGCACGGAAATGGACGAACGATCCTAACAGCTTGCATCAGGTTAGAGTGCGTCCATTGGTAGCAGCACTATTCGTCCGTGAACGCGCGTATACTTGCGAACTGCGAAATATCCAGATTGGTTTGGATTTTTCGGACGAAGAGCTGCGTTCACCACCTACGAACTGATACTGTTCAACCGAGAAATCTGTCGAGTAGTGTTCCTGACATTGCGGACGCCTGTATTGAGACAGGCACTGATAATATTACAACACAAAGTGAATATAATGATGCATTTTCTACTCCAGATTTTCAATCAGATATCGAGAATGATGCACCTGTAAATACGTCTCCGGCACAAAAAGAGCATTTCAAAAGTCCGCTAAAAAGAGGAAAGAAAAGAATTAATTACGATGACAAATTCTTCGAAATAGAATCTAAAAAGTTGAGCTATTTCGAAAAGAGCTCTCAAATGAAGCAGGATAGTGACTATCAATTTCTGATGAGCTTGCCTGAAGAAAGACAGCTGCGATTACGCATGAAATTGATGGATGTTTTACTGCAGGAACAGGAGGATCGAAACAGCAGCGTGATGTCCACGTCAAATGTTTCGCCTCTATCCCTTGAATCGACACGCAGTTCCCATAATAGTTCCCACAGCAATGAATTTGTAACAGACAAGAACAGTGCCGCTGTGTATCATAGTAATTTCGATCCTTTGTAGAAACAAAGGTTTGTATGTAGTCACTAAGAAGCAAGAAAAATAGAACATCGATGTAATATTTTGTTTTCTCAAACTCTTATCAAATCCTTAACTTAACGTTACAGCTAGGCGTTCTTCAGGTGAAATAGTTTCTCGGAAGTTACTGTACTTCTTCAACTGATATACTTTGCTTAATGTGTATTCAAATGTATCTTGCTTCATGCGAAAATAACCAAAATACTGTGACTCGTCCTCTTGTGAATCACTCCATATATGAGAAAATTCATCAAACGTTTGTCTTTTTGGTAAAATTCCACTAATCCACTCTTTTCTCCTATTCTGTGCTCGTCACCTAGCCAGTAAAGGAGTATCAAACGCGTACAGATCACATAAATCTTCAGACAGCGCCATGACAGAACGCGAATGGCATCGGCCGAACACGCAGCCAAAGGACGCGCAGTGAACGCACGAATTCGGACGAACAGATTCGCACAGATTCGGCCGAATCCCAGTTCGCAGGTTTCCGCTTCCAATGGACGACTAGCCTCAGTGATTGCATATATTGAGTAATATTCACCACAACAGAAGCACAGTCACCCTTTCATCATCACATCTGACAAACATGGAGCAATACTGTGTGAATTAAAACTGCAGAAAGTATATTAATATATTATTGGGTAATGGTAAAAATCTTTGATTTCAGGCACATCAGAAATCATACACAGCTATGAGAAAGGAGAGGGAGGACTTTCGTAAGAGACTTATTGCACTTATTTTCAAGCGGGATGAAGAAAAAACGAGTACTTTTCAGATTCCAACACCAAAGGAGAAGGAAAGTTTGCGATATTACTACTATATTCATCATGGAATTGATACCGTTCATGTTGCTCCACTTGAGCAAACATGGTTAAACAACATATGTGCTCAGATTCCACAGAAAATCCAAACATACCACAAACTAAAGGAACAGCTTATTGAGGAAGTAAAGGAAGAGTTTGTGTTAAGCATGAAAAAGGCTGTTGTAGACTTTGTTCTTCAAGACCCAAGTGAAAGTGATAATCGAATAAAACAGTATGACTCTACTTATAGACAGGAGCTGAAAGGATTGTCCAAGATATGGAGGCCTAATTTCGAAAAGAATTTGTCAAAAATACAAACTAATTTGCACAGAGTGAACCCTTGTCTTGCACAGGTCCTGGATCTCTGGTACAAGTCCTTTAGGTACACATGTTGAGAGGTTGTTATTTATCAGATTGAATGGAAAGAGAATTCTTCTCATTTAGAGATTTTTCAGGCACTGTCTTCTCAAACAGTGGCAATACAAGGTAGTTACAGCAGAATGCAGTTATTCATTTAACCTTGTGAAAAGAACTTTATGTACAAAGTACAAGGTACTGGTATAATAATTGGTAGTGTGGGGCGTAGCTTACTTTCTCTGCTAGGTACTAGAGTTGAGGGAGCTTCAGCATGAAGCTCACCACTGGATGCTATCTGGAACTGAGGTTAGGAATTTATACAGCTAGCGTAGTTTGTTGAGGGGCTATGCTACAAGCCGGAAGGTCGTGGGTTCAAGTCCCGATGAGGTCACTGGATTCTTTTCAATTGACCTAATCCTTTCAGCTGCACTATGGCCCTGGGGTTGACTCAGCCTCTAACAGAAACGAGTGCCAGGAATTAAGTAAATAATTTTCCTGGGGACTGAAGCGCGGCTGGCGCGTAAGGCTGACAATGTTACTACCATCTTTGAGCCGATTGTCTAGATAATTTGAGACCCTCAGTGTCTCACAACCCTATGGGCCTTCACAGCCTGTTACAGGGATAGCTTTACTTTTTTACTTTTTATATTTTCAACAAGCTGGCTCAAGCAATAAAACTTGTGACTAGTATTTGGTGGGTGTTTGGTTTCAATGTTGGTTGGGGCACTGACCATACTGAGTGAGGCTGCTTGTGGTACTCCTCAGTTTTTCCAGGCAAATTCAACGATATTAGATTAGTGGTGACTGCTTCTTTCCACATAATTTTCAATTCATATTTACTATTATCAAATCATTTTATGCTATGTATTCTGAGTTCAGTGATTCAGTATTGAGGGCGTGGGTTTCCCCATGTACCACGACTGATAGTCTATTGTACACCCCCCTTTTAATTTCTACCGTCTCCATCCCCTACCGATATTGGTGCTCGCTATCAGTCCCTTTCTGCCAGCGAGGTTTCTACCCTCTACTTGGCAGTGGTATCTAATAGTTAGTCCCTTTCTCTCAGTGAGTTAGTCCCTTATCTGGCAGTGGTGTCTAATACTTTAGCCCCTTTCTGCCAGCAAGGTGTTTACCCTCTACTTGGCAGTGGTATCTAATAATTAGTCCCTTTCTGTCAGCGAGGTTGTCCCTCCTCTGGCAGTGGTATCTAATACTTCCCCATCTATCGGAGGCATTGGAAACTATTTGGGCGGGAAACTTTTGGCCTAATTTAGCTCAGAGGCCTCCTAGAGGCATGAGGTTCTTTTACGTGCCGTAAATCTATGACACGGGACCCACGGCTTAAAGTCCCTCCTGGAGGACTTGTTCCCTGAATTTTTCCACCCTTAAAAATTCCACGACCTCCGCCGGGTTTGAACCCGCGTACCTTGAGTCATGAGGTGGGAACGTTACCCCCAGACTACGGAGGCTGCTTGTTCTGAGTTACTGACAATATCATTAAATAAACTACTAGTAAATAAAATATATCTGCGTTACCTTTATAAGCCTTCATGGCATCTTGCTTTGATGAAGGGATAACTTTATTGCAGTACAATACTAAACTGTATTTAGAAAGCTCTGTTACAAGTTCTTTCATTTATAGCATTCAATTACATATTTCTTATACTGACAGTGAAATGCGCCTTGTGAAAGTGAAGGAGATCATCAAGGCAGGTGTTGCTCTTGAGTTGGCAGAATTCCAGGCACTGGTCTCCAGACACATAGATGCAGCGAAGGAGTGCCTTAAGACACAGTGGTTTCCAACAGTCCAGGATGTATTCTTGCTGGTGAGTGAACTGATGTTTCTCTGCTGATTGGATAGGTAGTCAAGGTCTTCATAATTTTTACTCATTCATATGCTAATAATGGAGTGATTTTGAAAATTATTTATCTTTTACTCTGAAAAAAGAATGTGCTAAGGATAATACTTAGACACCAGAGATAAAGTTTATGGTTTATGGTTTATTTATATTCCATAAGATCTTTACAGTGTTGTAAGAACAACCATCGGATATAGGAACAGTCAGATAAAAAATCATTGCTTTACAAACAAGCAGATTTTTAAAATACGACAGTAAAAAATACAAATATAATACATATAAAACACATTTGTCAATAAAAACAATAAAATGAAAATAAAAACATCATCATAAAGAATTTTACAAGAACAGAAAGCACCAAGCCTACACGCATAGTGCAGCATAA
>NW_019729249.1:0-297 GCF_002891405.2 Cryptotermes secundus
GGGCTGGGAAGTGCTGTACTATCCACCATACTCCCCAGACTTAAGGCCTTGCGACTTCGACTTGATTCCTAAGATGAAAGAAACAATAGCTTTTTGTACTCCGCTTCCTTGTCCTCGATTTATTATCATTCCAAAGTATTTTATCTTTGCCATATTTGTAGAGGATTTATTAACTGCCTTTATACTGGGTCATCAAAAGAGAATTTAAGGATTTCATTGTTTAATATACTGGTAAATTGACATGTGTTAGTGAGGTTTATATTGAAATATGTAAGAACCCTAAAAGTTTTATTGTCG
>NW_019729249.1:941-39055 GCF_002891405.2 Cryptotermes secundus
GTATGTATCCAGAAGGCATTGCAAATTTATACTGAGAGGAGTAAATCTTGCAATTGTTGATTTGTCTGTAAGTATTTCATTTGTTGTGTATTATTAAATATGTAACAAAACCAAATTTGAAAACTTTGTGGTCTTCTTTTTTCATACTGTAGGAATAAATGCATGTTATAAAAAATAAAGTTGTTCCTGTGCTTAATCAGTTAATCATCACACCATGAAGATGTCTGAGGAGTGGAGGTACAACTCCACCGTTCTTGACCTTGACACTTGATGGGGGTGAGATTCCCACCTCGTTAGCTAAGTGACACACCTGTTTTCATGAACAGGTTCCTTGATATTTGCCACAAATCAAATGTTTGACTTCTACTTACCATTTCCTGTCTGAAAGGAAGCTCTGATGTCTTGTGGGTTTCTGTTGGAGTTTGCATAATTGAAGTAGAATTTGATGTGCTCTGCTGTTTGAAATGTGCTCTCTTGTGATAAAGCACAAATAGCCCAGCGCACAACTTCATTTCACAAGCTACCACTTTGAAAGAATAGCAAATGATTCAATAGCTTCTACTCTACCTCCACATAGTAGAGAAATTTTGCCCTAACTGCAGTAGTACCATATTGTGGTCAGTCTGGAAGCTAATTGATCACACCATATAGTTGCCAGATTTAAGTTTGTGAATAATTGATTTTATCAACATTTCTTACAGAGTTCAAATGGAACATTTATCAACCAAACTCGAATTTTGCCAGAGCGAGAGATTCCATTGCAAGATGGTGATTTGATTGGCATGGGTGTAAGCGAAATATCCGGCTCGGACTGCTATGTGTTCCGCCTTCTTCAGAGTTTCTTTCAGGTAATGCTTTTTGCTTTATGTTGTTTTGCTGGTTAAATTTTAAATGTGTGATATATTTGTTTGCAGTTTTAAGGATGATATTTCTTGATACAGATGAAGTTATTGTTTTTTATCTATTCAAAAGTAGTTGCTGTAAGGAAGATGAATCATTCTGTTTAACAGACATTGGTAGTTTATGTTCAGTTTAACTCTGTAATAGTTACATAGTTCACATAATAAATGTCGATAAGGGACCCACATATTTCAGCTTAAAGAAGTCATCATTGTGCATATATTTGTCTTGCGGTTGTTAAAGAAAAAGGCATTAACTTTCTGTGCATGGGAAAAAATTGTTTTGCAAGTTAAAAAGTTAGCAAGGTCTGTGTAGAAGTCATAAACCCTACATTCCTTTCCACTGATTGGTAGCTCTACAAATATTGTGCTGTTAATGCCAAATAGGCCTTATAGGCATTGAAAATCAAGAATAAAATCAGATTTATTTCTTGGGCTAGTGTGCTGCATCCATGTGCAAAGGATCATAAGATTGAATTCTTGTGAAGTAAAATTTTTGTTGCTTGCATTTGTAAATATCTTACATATTGTGACATGACGCCTGAAACGCTAAATAGCAGAGCCAGAAGAGACAGCCATCGCTAAGGAACGTCTCGGTAAATGCGTTTCTGCAGCAATTAATACACACGCAACAATAGAAGAATCTTTTGACACCATATTTTCAGTGCAGTCTGCCCAAGGCTGTATAATGAGGTCTTGAGCCCGGCTGTGCCAGGGTGGGACACTCAAATGGTGGACATCCCAGTACCAGCAGTCTGGAAATATTGGGCAAACGAGGTAGCCTTGATGAAATCTGAATGGCACATCATCATGAGTAAGAATCCAGAAGCAGCTTGTGTAGTTCAGCAAGTATAAAAAGTATTTGGTGACATTGAGTACCTCGCTGGATGTACACTGCCCAAAGGGGGGGGGGGGACGGTTCTGAGTGGACCTCTGTTGTGAATAGTGCAGAGGAGAAAGAGAAAACATTTGCAAAGGTTTAGGTGGAAAGCCGCTTTTTAGCATTCTTTACGTCTTGTACACAATAACATTGAATGAACTGAAGTCCATCCAGAAGGTGACTGCACAGGCAGAACAAAGTGGTGTAGTGAACAAAAGCTGAGTGGAATTAGCGGCTCATGATGAAGACTTCCAGGAAGTAAAGAGACCCAGGAGGCTTACCTCTAATAATGGGCTGCGCCATAGCTCAAGCGGTTAGTCGCTAGCTTCCCACTGTGGCGGCCCGGGTTTGATCCCAGGTTTGGTCAAGTGGGATTTGTGGTGGACAAACTGGCACTGGGGCAGGTTTTCTCCGAGTACTTCGGTTTCCCCTGCCAATCTTCATTCCACCAATTGCTCCACAATCACCCTCACCTATCATCTGGGGCTAGTACAATGGGCCAGAAGTGGCCGCAATACAAGGGACTCAGTCCCACCCCACTAGCAATAAAAAAAAGCCTCTAATAATGCCTCACAGACAGCCAGGAAATTGACTAAACCAGTCCCAACATCCACAGTTGTCAAGCTGCAACCAAAAGCAGTGTTGACTCACAATTTCTTCGCACCTCTCAGAACTGCTGACATGTACACAGATATTACTGTCACAGAAAACACCATACCAAGATAGGAAGCTCCCAGAACACCAGGTAGGCTGCCACCAGTAGTGATGACCTCAACCACGAACCTCATTCAACTACAAAGGGACTTAAAAACTATGTCAGAGGAGAGTACATATTTTGAAAGACACAAAGTGAAGCCCACATCATAGCTAAAGAAATGGCAGACCATTCAGCGATGAACTTTGACTTGGGGAAAAATAATTTTCTCTATTTTACCTTCTCCCCAATTTCCAAAAGGCCTATCACCTTCCCCCAGACATGCCAGGGAAGATATTTCCAGCAACATTGAGGTCGTAGTCTTCAACGTCATGAACGTGAGGCATATGACGGCTACTCAGCACACAACGGACAAACCCACATGAACCTCTCCCCCCTGTTCCTTGTTTCCTTAACAAGAAATGTAAAATGTCAAGAGATATTTAATCTGAATAGCCTTAACCATATTATTATTATTATTATTATTAAGGTAGAATCATACAGAGCTCAGACAGGCCTTACACAGTGCTACAACTGCCAAAACTCTAGCCATGACTGGGCCAACTGCAAGCAACTCCCTTGTTGTTTGTGGTGTGGTGGTGGCTACCTGCATAGGAATACCCTAAAGAAACAGATGCAGAATCCATGCCGAGCTGGTGTAGTTGCACCCTAGTAAGAGAGAAACCTTATCCAGCATCGTACTGAGGCGTGAAAGGGGAAGAGCACAGCGGGCTCCCAAGGGGTCCTTTGGGAGGACGTTCTTCTCCAAGTTCACCTCAGCAGAGCAGTCCTGTGCAACTGCACTTTGTAAAGACACACAACACCAGCAACCACAGGCACCACTGACAGATGAGTAGAGGTTTATCCNACCAACAAACCAATTATTAACACTTCAGAGCCCAGCTGTGAAGCGTAGGTCGTAATGGCAGAGTTCCACTGTGGACAGTACTGATGCAGATTTTCTTCTGATTCTATTGTGAAATTGATGATGTCTTAGACATCTTTAAGAGTATGTTGTACTCTGAGTAGACAGTCATGGTAGAAAAGTCCTATATATTCATTGAAGTCAGCAGTATGGCAATTCTGGTTCCAACCATACATTGAAAAGAGAGTCTAGTAACTTTGTAATTATGATATAACAATTTACATCACTGTCTGATGATGACGTGTTTAGATACGGGATACTTAATATTTTATCCAACACTAATTGAAACCTGAGTGTTCTTGGAAACATAAACTGAATACAGTGAATTCCTAATCATCTGGTATCCAAGCATCCAAAATCAATTTCAGCAGGCAACATTTCAAAGAAATTGACCATTTTTATAAAGTTACTC
This sequence comes from Cryptotermes secundus, assembly GCF_002891405.2. NCBI lineage: Eukaryota > Metazoa > Arthropoda > Insecta > Blattodea > Kalotermitidae > Cryptotermes > Cryptotermes secundus. The sequence goes on from NW_019729249.1 coordinate 4,752, forward strand.
AAAAATAAATTCGCTATCAGCATACGTTTACCTATCATGTGGTATGGCACCTGTCTACCACTAACAGTGCAAACCATCTTACTCCCTCAATCATGTGCCAGTATACTGGAGGCCAGTTGAATTAGTGACTGCATTATGATATATATATCCTAAATTATTCATCCAGCAATCCATTGTGTCACCTATGAAGACTCTCACACAAGAACCAGAACAAAAGTTTGTTGTTTTGACTTTCTGCATGTTTCTATAAGAGTTTTTCTAATGAAACTTGCAGATTAAAGTAAATGGCAAATCACATTCCGCATACATGCCAGACAGTGGGGACTTTACTGTACATGTTTACCATAAAATTATGAGAATTCTAATACCCCTGCACCAGCTGTTTAATGCCTTGAAAGTTGTGGCATCCATCTTTAATTTCATTCTTTGGTTCTGCAGTGTGCTCATGAAAGAAGGCTATGATTGGTTAATGGACGCTCTAATGTAACAGTACTTCATGTTCTTATCTGTGTTGGAAAGAAATATTGAGAACCAGTTTGAAGGAACACACTCAGCTTTTGTGTACTTGTATAACCTTCACATTGTTCAGCTATCGAACATTTCAGCATGGTTTTAAGAATCCAAGATTTTATTAAGGTATGAGACAATAAGGTTTAGAAACACGCAGTCACAGTTACGAATTTGAAACATGTCTTAAAGATGTTTATTTTTCTTTCCAGAAGATTCTACCCCCTACTTTGCCAGATTCAGATACAGATGGAGGTGAAGTGGTAATCATTACGGATTCAGATTCAAAAAGTGGCCCACAGAAAAATGGAGACTCACAGGTAGCGATAGCCAAGAAACGGCATGCTGAGGAGGAACATGTCTTTAGTCCCAAGGTACCAAGGTTGGGAAATGCCACCATGAAGTGGGAAGCATCTTCTGATTTATCCATGACACATTTTGTTACCTTTCCTCACAGTGTGGATAGACAATGGAAACAAATATCTGAAGACCCTGATGACACAAAGAAAGTGAAGCAACCTGAACATAAGCAGAATCCAAGACCACCTGACAAAACATGTATCAAAATAACTCCATCTGAGAGTGAAGAGTTTGTTGTAATTCCAGAATATGAGGAGATTGCATTAAACAACAGTATAAATACTTTGAGTAGATCTGAAACTGTTGTAGCCAGAGCTCATGAACCAAAATTTGTCAGTCCAATTTCTGATGCCCCAAAGTCTAAGTGCGATTCAGTAATTAGAACATTTAAAAATGAATTACAGAGCATGGTAGACCCTGTTCCTTTGCCTTCGGAAGTTATTGAGCGAAGTGAGACAGGAAGTGTGAAAAATGAAAAAGATGGAGTTGTTTTTTCATTTCATGGAAAGAATAAATCTAGGGGTTCAAATTCCAATAATGGAACCATTGGCAGCAGAGAACTTTCTGCAGCCCAGAAATGTCATTCAGAAGAAACTTCTGTCCAGAATAAAGTGTCAGAGAAGAAAAGTGAAAAAGTTTCAGTGTCTTTGCAGGGTATACCTTCAGGAAATAAAATTGTAAAGGTTGAACCATTCAGAAACGCATCGTCCAAGGTAGAAAGTACAAAACATTCAGAGAAGCATACAAAGAAGAAACTGAAAGTCGCTGAACAAAGTTTGGATGGGTCATGTAAATCTAGTGCCAGTTTAGTTTCCAGGGAGTCCAGTATTATATATTGCAAGCAAAATGAATTACATATGACTAGAGATGATAAAATTGGAACAAACACAAAGTCAGATTTATTGAAGAATAATCCATCACCTGCAGTTAGTAGCACTATTATCAGGCATGGAGGTGGAGGAGGGGGTGAAAAAGAAGACGAAGAGGAGGAGGAGGAGGATGCTCAGTTATCTGTTCGGCTTCAAGGAGTTTTGTATGGTGATCGAAACAAAGCCAAGTCTAGCATCCACTGTTGTACCTCTCATGACGGCCCTTCAGAGTCAGTTATTAAATTTGAAGAAAGTTCAGGTATTTTAAAGCGGCCAGTTGTTAGACCTTCATCAACAGAAACACCTCTTGAAGAAGAAGAAGAAGAAGAAGAAGAAGATTATGATGATGATGATGATGAAGATGATGATGGACAGTTGGTGACTAAACAGAAGAGCAAATCACAGAGGCGACGTATCCTTTCTGAAACATCAAGTGATGATGGTGAATTACAGAAGAATCATAAAAGAAAATCAGCTGAACAAACCAAGGTGAAGAACAACTCTTGTCCTTGTCCGCTGAAAGCCCAAAAGACATTATCATCTACCCCAGAAAGTAATACTGATGTTCATGATAAATCCTCTAGGATAAGCAGCACAGAATCTGTAGATGAGATTAAGACACATAACAACAGGCCAGAAACATCAGTCCACTCTGTGGATGATGACAGGGGGGAAGAGATTGCACAGGCCAACAAAATCAGAGTCAGTAATTCAAACTATGTGAAAAGAATGACACTTGATGATCAGTTACTTGCCAGTATTCAGAGAACCAAGGCAGTTGTGAAATTGGAAAGGCTAGATGAGAATGCATTGAAATCAAATGGATTGGTTGTTTCAAAACCCGACACTGAGTCCTTAAATTATACACTTGATGAAGACATAATTGTTATTAGTGATGATGAAGAGTACTTCCCATCATCACAGATATTTGATGACCAGAAGATAGATTTGGAGTTACTTAAAACAGAAGATCAGGATGCAGTTCGTGAAGATCTGTTGTATACTAAAGTTCTTGAAGATGATGATGAAGATGTAGTAGTGTTTGAAGATGATGAATCAAATTTAAATGATGATCAGTGGTTCAGAAGGCTCTCACAGCAAGATCTTGAACCTGAACCAATCTCAGAGTTGCCTCCACAACAACTGAAAGCAGAGAAAGAGAAAAGGGACAGTGGATTAAGAGAAGAGTTCTTGCAGAATGTTGATCTGCTGCAAGCGACAACTGACGGTGAAATGATACAGAAAGAAATGTTACCTGGTGATTTATTGAAAACAGATCAAGTGAAATTGAAATGTGAAGAATCAGTTAAGAAACCAAAACTTAGTGTTAGGGCATTGGTAATTGATCCACCGCCAATGCCACGACGACGGGCTTTTCAGAGAGGCATTTCTGCAGAAGTGGCAATTCGAATGTTCAAGGAGCAAGTAGATGTTTCCCAGCAGCAAGCAAAACCTAGAAACATTGTCAGTGATACCATCAGTAGGAAAGGAAAGAAGGGAGGAAGTAAAAAGAAAATCCGTGTCCAGTCATCCATCTCAGATGAACCGCATTTTCTTACTGCCAATGAAAAGAAGCAAATTTCAGATCAGCGTAAAGAAAAGCTCAAAGCCATCTCTGAAAAGGAAAAAGCTGTCGCAGCAGCTTCAAAGCAACGTTCTATGATGAAGGTGCCTGCAGAAGTAAGAATAAAGGTGACCAACAGAAACAGAGGCGCTTTCTTGACAGAAGAAGCTGAGACCAGAAATATTGTGAAAGCTTCTGAGGCAGCACAACCATCAGTTTTATCCTCTGCAGAAAAGAACTTGCACTTTGATGTAAAGAAAGCCTCCTTATCAAGTAATGTTCCAAAACAAGATAGTGTTAAAGCCAGTGTTTCACAGCCCAAGAAGCGTGACTCACGATTATCCTCTGCCCCAGCAAGAAGCATTAATGATCTTCCACGAATTCCCAAAATATCTGGGCGGCCTTCTACTTCAAAGAGTGTTGATTTAGAGGTGCCTTCTTGTAGGGCTGAGGTGGTGACTGATCCTGTAGTAGTGGACAAACTTCCAATGCTTACAAGTGCTTTTTCTGCCCTTTCTATTTTAAAAACATCGGCACCCACTAGCTACACAAAAGTGAAAAAAAGTGTGTGTTTCAAGAAAGATAGTGAAATGGTTGAGATACGTGTCATACCTGTGGAAGAAGGTTCGCGCCTTCGACCGGTTGCCCACAAGAAAGACGCTCCAACCCCAAGAGGTGTCTTCAATATCCAGTTACAACAAAAGAGACCAGATATGGATGAAGTTCTATATGATATTCTGTGCTGGAATCCTAAGTGGCTAGAGGTGAGCTGTAAATACATTTGGCATGTCCAAGATGGACTTTTCATTTCTAGAGAAAAATTTGGAACAATTTTGAGAATCAAGATGGGAATGAAAATTTTCTCTGCTACACCAATTTTTGCACTGTGATCACAGTTTATAACACTAGCCATATTTTTGCAGTATGGAAGTAAACACAGGGAAAACTAAGTATATGTTGCTGTCTCATCACCAAAACGCAGAGCAAAATAATGACATAAAGATAGGAAACAGATGTTTTGAAAATATGGCACAGTTCAGATATTTGGGAACGATGGTAACAAATCAAAACCTGATTCAGGAGGAAATTAAGAGGAGATTGAACTCAGGTAATGCTTGCTACCATTCAGTCCAGAACCTTTTGTCTTCTCTTCTGCTGTCCAAAAACATAGAAATTAGAATACACAAAACTATAAGTTTGCCTGTGGTTCTGTATGGGTGTCAAACTTGGTCTCTGACATTAAGGGAGGAACATAGACCGAGGGTGTTTGAGAACAGGGTGTTGAGGAGAATATTTGGACTGAAGAGAGGTGAAATGACAGGAGGTTAGAGAAAACTACATAGCTTCATAACTTCATAATAATTAGATTGAAGAAATCTAGGAGGAGGTGGGCAGGGCATATAGCACGAATGGGGGAGAAGAGGAATGCATGTAGGATATCGATGGTAAAGCCAGAAGGAAAGAGACCACTGGGAAGACCAAGGCGGAGGTGGTTGGACAATATTAAATTGGATCTTAGAGAGATATAATGGGATGGTATGGATTGGATTGATCTAGCTCAAAATAGGGACCAGTGGAGGGCTCTTGTGAACACGGTAATGAACCTTCGGGTTCCATAAAATGCTGGGAAATTCTTGAGTAGCTGCAGATTTGGCTTCTCCTCAAGAAGGGCTCAGCTCCATAAGTAAGTAAGTCAGCCATATTTTTACAGTGCAGTAATATGTATTCCTGTTGATATTAGGGCCTTCTTTGCTTAACAAACTCGTAAATTATTGTATTAAAGAAATATGTTTAAAGGTCATGTCTTGTCGAAGGAGGAGGAGGCAGATTTTAGTGATAACTTGATGCATTGCCAACCATGAGCATTGTGATGGATCAGATAGTTCGCCTGATTTTGTGCAAAGCAAAAATAATTATCTGAAATTTCTCAAGAATCTGAGACTGAAAGATCGATATAGATAATATCATATCCTGTCAACACAACACCATTTTGAAGAGGGAGAGTTTGCTGTCTGGGATGACGTGTTTTGATATATGTGTGACATCTTCAGATCTGGTTTTTTGAGTACAATTTTTGTGCTTAGCATAAATTTCCGGGTGAACCAAGTGAACCCACTGGTGTGTTGTACACTTTACACACATGTTCCAAAACTCTACTTGCTGGAAATAGTGTTGTGTTGGTAGGAATATAATAAACATATGCAGTAATTTACACAACAAGATGCAGCAATATATGAATGAAAGATCAGTATTAGAACAGAGATTTATTTTCTCAACTCAGTCTTGAAACTTAAAGACTCACAAATGCTTGAATTATATTAATTCCCAAAGAATTAAAATAGAGTTTGAATAGGAGGCATTGCTGCTTATATTCACTTTCTTTATACCAATACCTTATCAGCAAGAGCAGTGTGCTATGTGTGCACTCAGTGAAAGCATCCTAGTGCTTTACAAGCATTCCCGTACTTCATGGTAGAAAAGTTGCACAATCAATGAGAGAGAGAGAATTTTAGTTTGAATAGTATCTCTCCCAAGTAATACTTTTATTTTTTTGCTAGTGGGGTGGGACTAAGTCCCTTGTACTGCGGCCACTTCTGGCCTATTGTACCAGCCCCAGATGATAGGTGAGGGTGATTGTGGAGCAATTGGTGGAATGAAGATTGGCAAGGGGAAACCAAAGTGCTCAGAGAAAAGCTGCCCCAATTCCACTTTGTCCACCACAAATCTCACTTGACCAGACCCGGGATCGAACCCTGGAAGCCAGCGACTAACCGCTTGAGCTATGCTGCCGCCTAAGTAACACATTACATTGACATAAGTTATGTAATAGGTCATGAGAGAGAGAGAGAGAGAGCAGTCTTTTACTTTTGCTTCTTTGCCTTCTGTGAGCACTCATAATATTTTGATGTGAATATGCATAGTGTAGTGTATTTTTTTGGTTAGCTGAGTGGTTTTGGAATGTTGCTTGCCTGTATGCATCACAGCCTAAGATTCCAGACTTCCAAACTCTTCCCACAGCTTCAATAATTTCAGTGTGGCTCATATTTCATATCTGTGTTTGAATGATCCTGAAATCTACCTTGTAATAAGCTATAGTTATGAGGTAAAAAGAGGCAGTGCAGTTGGATGTGGAGCACAGTTGAGTGCACTGGGCAGCAAAGTGCATCTTTCACGTGTGGTGAAAAAGCATGTGACATGGGAAGCAAGCAGCAGGTTCCGAACTGTTAGGCACAAACTAGTGAATGTAAGAACAGAATAGTGCAAGAGCATGCATCTGTAGCGGTAGTAAACTAAAACAAAATTGACATCAAGATTGTGACAAACCAAATAACTGTTGAGGTAAAGTTGTCCCTGGACTTACTAAATTAAGCATGAAGCCATGAAGATGTTTGGGGGAGTGGTTGTAGTAGCTCAACCGATCTTGACCTCGGTACTAGGTGGATGTAAGTGGTCATTTTCACGCCCTGGCCGCTTTACCCCTTGGGAAAGAACCCCCAGTGATCATCATGTAGGAGGCTGGGTGGGCCGTAGAGCTGGTCTGGCCACTGTGGGTTAGAGAAAAATCTCTTTTTCCCTGCCAGGAATGAAACCCTGCCATCCAGCCCATAACCCATCAGTATTAACAGCTGATCTGTCCTGATTCCTCAAGTAAATCTTCCAGAATAAGACAAATGTTACTATGTATAATGGAGTCACTTTATAATTGACTATTTGTGTGTGTTAATCATTGGAGCTGGCCTTAACCATCAGCCTCAATAGGCTAAGATTGGAGCTCAACATTCATTTATAGGACCTGAACCAGCCTATGGCATCTCTATAGGAGTTGCCAGAAAGGCAATCAGGGACTGGACAGATATGAAGCACAAGAAATACTGGGGATCCTTGACTGGACTCAGGCAAGCAAAGGGACTCATAACAGGACCCTCGGCTAAAAGAGCGAAGGAACTATTGAACAAGAACCAGCTAGGATGGGTGGTGGGACTACTTACAGGACGCTGTCACCCTAAAGGACATCTCTTCAAACTGGGACTGAGTGATAGTCCTACTTGTGAAGAGTGTCAAGAAGAAAATGAAACAGCCATACACATCCTGTGTGAATGTGAGGCCATAGCTTATTTCAGATTATGTCACTTGGGTCAGTACTTTATGGAACCAAGTGACTATTTCGACGTCCCCACGTACAAAATCCTACGCTTCATTCGAAGTGCAGGATTGCTGAGGGATAATCAAAAGGGGAAGCACAATAGATCACTGTAGGTCGTGGTGCAAGGGCCGAGAAGTCCCACCCCTTATACATTCATTCTTCATTCATAACCATCAGCCTCGATGCATCATTCGATAATGTGTAGGACTCAAGGTTAACATGGGAGAAAAGAGGGGGCATTAGTAATGAAAAAACTTCTATAAAACATTATGAAACTTCCCACTGAATTCTCAGGGGGTGATACATAGTGTTCTGAACCAAATGACCATTGTAGCTGGTCATTCTGTGCCACTGACCGTCTGCATGATACAGAACTGTTGGTGAGATTATATATTGCTTACTTCTTTTTAACTGGACAGTCGGTAGACCCTTGCAGTCAGATGAGCTGTGTAGAATCAAAGCTTATCACAAAGAATTTATCTTCGTTGTTAAATATTTTTAATCAATACATGTATCAACATAGTGGGTGTGAAAATACCTCCAAATGTTTAAAATTCATCTGTACATGTGTTTTAGTTACTGTAAACTCTTTTAAGATTCAGACCTGATGTTTGGTGAGATTTAGTGGTATGTTACCATGGCATTCCTAGCACTCATGCATATGAAGTAGTATGTAGTACTGAGAGTAAGTGGGGGGGGGGGNGACATTATATCTAAATCCCAGTAATAAGTTTTAATGTGTAAGTATAATACATGTTAGATTTCAGATTCCCACAACAGTGACTGAAGTACAGTATGTGCCAAAACTTACAGTACTGAAATGAAAAGACGAACAATATTACCTTGTTGTCGTCTGTGAGTTTATTTCTCCTGACAGAAACTAACATACACACCATTAGCATGTTGATTTACCACAGTATGGGTAACGTAAGTTTTCGAAGTGTGCACCGCCTGACTGTAGACAGTGTTCATATTGTTCATGCAGATTCTCAATCATATCCCAGAACAAAGGTTGCTGCAGACTCCTGCAAAAGGAGACAATTTGCTCATGTAATGCAGACACAGTTCTTGCTGGATCTTCACAGTTGAACACACTCTTCTTTAACATTCCCCACAAGTAGGCATCAGGTGGTGTAAGACTGGGGGAATGGGACGGGTATGGGAAGTGAGTACCACCTGAAATGATTGGCCCTGGAAAGTTTTCCTGCAGCATGTCTAGAGATTCTCGAGCGGTATGGCTGGTTGCCCTGTCCTGTTGATACCACTGTCTATTCATGTGAAGGCCACTTGCATGACAGAACCTTCTCAAATTCTGAAGAAATGGTCCAATCACCATGTCCCTGTAGCATTCTTGGGTGACGGTAAGAGCATTGCCTTCCTCATCCTCAATGGTCGACCAGACTTCCCCTTCTGTTGGCACAGTACAGCGAAATTTAGTAACAATAGACAGTATAACTGTGTTACTTGGTGCAATCTTATTAAATCTCTTTTGGAATTGTTCTGTCACCTTTTTCAAACTCAGTCCCTCTTCACAGCCACTTCTGTATGAGCGGAAATAATACTCAACTATGAATACGTTTTCCTCTGTCGAGGGAGCTTTCTCACAGTCAGTGAGTTCTGAGGACCAAACATTTCCATCTCTTGATTCCATGGAGGAATATTTCATGAGCACTCAGCACTGAACTGCTTCACGCTTCCTCCCACAGTCATCAGTCAGACCATGGTGCATACCCATTCCTGTTCCTGGTGGAGAGGTGAATGTTGTGATGCAATCCATACCCGAAAGAATGCTCATAAGCACAAGTCTTAAGTGTGTCATGTATGAAACCAAGCTCACATCATGGGAGACTGCTTCTGGTCTCGCAGTCTCCCCGTTCAAGTGTTGTCCGGAGAAAAATACTGCTATATCAGGAGGATACAACTGCACTTCTATACCTGGCATATCATTGCAAAGTAATGCCATCGCATCCAAGGCAGACATTGTTAACACGCTTGGCACCTACTTTACCTCAGAGTTTTTAGCTCCCACAATTACGATCCTTCTTTTAAACTGTTGAAAGAAACTACAAAAACATTGTCACTTAACTTCACTTCCCGGCTCAGAGCTGCGTAATGCAGAATTTTGCATAGATGAACTGCCCTGTTGCAGGGTTCCATTTGTATATGTAACTAAATGCTCTCTCACCTTCCACCCAGAGGCAGGGAGTTTCTGCTGTTCATATACAACTGTGTAAAACAGTAGATGATCAGACACAAAAATTTAGGATTTTGAGAGAAATATTGATGTGATTTAGTAGAGGTCCATTTATGTAGCAACTCTGAAATGCCAGTAGTTTTGTATGTATGAACATAACATTGCAAAATGTATGTACAGGAGCAGAAGAACAAGGCCCCTGGACATCCACCTCCTGTGCATCGAGACAAACTGTGGCCTATGCCATCATCGTTTGTCTCATATAAGGACTACTTAAGGGTTCTCACACCTCTTCATCTTCTTGAGTTGTGGTCCAGTATCACCAATGAAAGTGAAAGCAATCCATCTCACCCCAGGTCAGTTTAGGTGTTTTCTCTTTTAATCTGTATTCTGTGTATGCTTGAATTACTGAAGTATGGTGAACTCCCTTTACATTGATTTGCTGTGGATTAATGTTGTGTCACCTGAGTATGGAAATTGTTTATAAAGGGATCTGATAAAAGTGTGTTATATAGACAGTGTCACGTAACTTCGAACAAGGCCCCACATTCATAGTCAAATCCCGCGCATAGCTTGTGGTGGGAGGAGTTTCTTAACACTCGTTCTTTGACTGGCCGCCTGTCACGTCACACACCCTCCATCCCCTTGTCTGAAATTTTTTCTTCTGTGCATCCAAGGTTACTCTTGGCCTTGTTCGAAGTTACGTGACACTTGCACTGGTGAACTTCTATGAATCTGCATGGATTCACACCCCATTCTTCATAGCCACCACTGTGAGAACATCAAGTATCACGTGTATGTTCTTTGTAGGAGACAAGACAATAAAAGTTTGAGTTGAGTGATAGCACCAGTTCCCCATATTTAGTGTACACTTTAAGTTTATCATGAATGTAATGTTATGTTTATTGTGTTTTGTGAGAAGTTATTGTCAGTTTGTCAGTAGCCACTTAGTATCATGATCTAGGCCTTGTCCAGTCCACCACTGTATACTACTGCAGTATTCTCCTTTTGCATTCACAAACTTGCATCTCGCACCACGTGACTGCTGCACACTGCTTCCAATCCCACAGTCACAATCAACTCACCTGCCACCGCACTCAGGCTCAGACTGACTCTTCATGATAGCTCTTTTACATATGTCATCTTTGTAGAATGGTTCCGCACGTTTGTGAGTGTACTCAGCTCTTCATATTGCTAGAGCAGCTGGGGCAGCAATGCCCATGCATACACTCCCACCTCCTCACTCACATGACAACTTTCCAAAACTAGAGCACTTCCGTGTGAATAAAATAGGGGCTGACTTACTCTACATCCTTTTGCTTCATACAGGTTGTTTTCAGTGTCGTAGAGGCACTTCCGTTATATATCCTTTATGTTACAGGAAAGCTCCTGTGGTTGTTGGAATAGATCAGGTTGATGCAGTTCCCCGTCTCACTTCCAATAAGAAGCCATTTATGCACATAACCTGCCATGGTAAGACAACTTTATGTAATATATTCAGCACTAAACTTTCAGAGCAAGTAGATTACAGTAAACAGGCATGTGTGGGGAATTTGATTTGCTAGTTGCATAAGAAATGGCCATTGCAGAAACCAAGAGATAACAGCACATTGATGGGTGAAAGATTTCAGATGTATGTACTGTAGCAATCACAAATTTGACTAGTCTCTAATGGCATCTCTTGGAGGGAGGACGATTAGCAGTGCTGAGTGGTGGCATGATGGGTGAATGTATTCACATCACAAATTTAATATTTAAAATTTAGCAATATATATGACGAATATATATTTTAGTTATTTTAGTATAAAGACAACAAGGCATGCAATGCAGTAGTTCGACGTACATCGAAAAGCACCTGAAGATGGCACTTTAGTGCTGAAACATGTAGTGCAAGAGAGAAGAGTAAGGTGAATAAATGTATGCACTGTAAGACGGTCAGAATAAATCATGGACATGAATCAGTGCAACAGGACGCTAAAATATAACATTATTCACATCACAACTTTATTCAAATTTTCCTTGAAAATTTTGCCAGTTTCTTGAGACTCCTGGATGCTTGGATACCAGATAACCGATAATTTGCTTGCTAATATTCAGAGGAGATAAGATGAGAAGTATTTGGAGTCTGGTAAGTTAATCATTGAGGCAGTTGCAGGATGACTGTTCAAGTGACTAAGCTGCCATTGAAGCATAAGCTAAATAAGATAGGCATGATTTGCCTTGTGAAGTCTAGACTGACAGAAGACATATATTGTAAGGGGAAAATTTTTCAATATTATGCTCTGTGTGCGATATGTACACTTGACAAAGGCCAAGCATATCCATAAGAGACAAACTCATTCTCTCGTCAGAGAAGAGGGCTATGACCATAAGTGTTCAGTTGCACAAAATAAAAGTTCTGGGAAGAGCTAATAGCCTACTTCCCTTTGATATGATGTGGAACACACAGAAAATGACATATCCAACGAATCTTGTATTGCATGTGTAGTTATCATTGTGGTGAGGAATTTATGAATTATGCCACCGAGATGGGCCAATATGTATACCAAGTTTCATAAAGATTGGTTCAGGCATTCAAAAGTTGATTTGGAGAGGGGGGATATGCAGCCTGGTGGTCTCATAGGCCTACTTTCTTCTTCTTCTTCTTTCTGCTTTTTTCCTCCCCCCCCCCAAAAAAAATAGGGAGAGTGGGTTATAAACACTGGTCATGAACGTTACGAGGCTTGATGCCAAGCTGAACTTATATAACTCTTCCAGAGTATGGTTGCAGTACAGTATTGTTTACAGATTACCCTCAATCATCTGTCACACTGGGCTAAATTAAATTAATTTACCTTCTACACAGCAAGGACCCAGCGTATACACAGCACATGACTGGGAGGTTTACATCTTCCTTTGGATCAGTTCCTCTTCTCTGCAGCAGAGACCCAGTGTGTACACGTCACATGATTGAGGGTTTACATCCTCCCATGGATTCGTTCCTCTTCTCTGCAGCAGAGACCCAGTGTGTACACGTCACATGATTGGCGTTTACATCCTCCCATGGATCCGTTCCTCTTCTCTGCAGCAAAGACCCAGTGTATACACATCACATGATTGGGGGTTTACATCATCCCATGGATCCGTTCCTCCTCTCTGCAGCAAAGACCCAGTGTATACACATCACATGATTGTGGGTTTACATCATCCCATGGATCTGTTCCTCTTCTCTGCAGCAAAGACCCAGTGTATACACATCACATGATTGTGGGTTTACATCCTCCCATGGATCCATTCCTCTTCTCTGCAGCAAAGACCCAGTGTATACTCATCACATGATTGTGGGTTTACATCATCCCATGGATCCGTTCCTCCTCTCTGCAGCAAAGACCCAGTGTATACACATCACATGATTGTGGGTTTACATCATCCCATGGATCTGTTCCTCTTCTCTGCAGCAAAGACCCAGTGTATACACATCACATGATTGTGGGTTTACATCCTCCTGTGCTTCTGTTCCTCAACAACAGAACTCTGCCATTTGCTCCAGCTGTAAAGTGTCGGCATATTCTTCTTGACTGCAGACTCTCATGGTAACTGCACGTATGATGGTTCTGTGTTCAGTGCAAATGGTCACTTAACATTTTAATAGTTTTTATCTAGTATATCTTGGGGTGGAGACCAGATGGTTATGCTTTGACTTTACTGTGCCCTGATCTGCTCAAAGGTGGATTCTGGTAGCTGTGTTTATGGATTTGAAATGAAGTCTAAACTGTTCATCCCAGACAGTGGTCACACCTCTGGGATTTGTTTTGTCACTGGCACCTTCCACTCTGCCCTCTGGTGTCTTTATGTGGAATCTGGAGAACCTTCACTCTCCCTGCAGAGAAATCTCCTTCTCTGTCTGCAGTTACATGGCAGAGCTGTCAACACAGCTCACTTATCACTTGTCATATAGTGTGGGTCTTTCACCCAACACACAAGAGGTGAGAGTTAAATACCAGGGCCCCACATCCTGTAGGTGTATGATGTCACCACCTCCTTGAGCATTTTTATATCCACTTACTCTGTATTGTTCCTTGTAGACTCTTATCTTATACATACATCTTGCGTTTTTCAATTCGTCAGATATGTGAAAGGCAAAATATCTGCTCATACTTATCATCACTTCTCTGCTGGGCTCATCTCTGCTTGTCCTCACTACACAGTGGTTTATAATGATGGAGTGTTTGTTCAGGGATCAACTGGATGTACCTTCAGACATGAGCAGGTTTTCAGATGCCACGTCCACAGCTTTGAAAGCTTGTATACAGCTGAAGTTTATGCCAGCTTCAGTAACAATCTCAGCAGTCTTACCTCCTTACCTCCCCAAGTGCTCTGCAGAGGCTGCAAGGGCACATGCTTGACGAGCTGATTGTTTTGAATTTTCTGCAGATATTTCACCTCCATGAGGCATAGAATTCAGTTGTTGCCTACCAGGCAGCACAAGTCTGCTAGGGAATGAGGCCACTTATGATTCTACCAAAGAAGGTGCTCTGGTCAGAAGTCTAGCATCAGACCAAGCCGTAGATGTTAGCGCCTATCTTCACCACACCGTCTTGTCATCATGGCAAGATGAATGGACATGGTGGACAACAAATTACCAATGGTGAAACTGACTGTGCAAGCCTGGCACTTCTACAGCTCCAGCAGGGCTGAAGAGGTTATGTCATGCACCTTTGTATTGGTCACGGTCATTTTATACACCTAGTTGTATCCACTGTGACATCTCCATACCATTCTACACATTGTGTAGGAATGCCCACTTTATAATAAAGAACCAAAAACATTCCGCCTTTTTGGCGTGTTGCCTGACGTTCTAGGTGGTGTTCACAGTTTTATTTAGTTCATTTTGTTTTATCTTAATTTTGAGCCATTTTATATCTATTTTAAGGTTTTTACAGGCCTGTATGCAGCCTGAATTACGGGCTTCTTAGACCTTTACCATCTTCCACTATTCTAAAAACCTAAAGAACCCAAACAACATTTCAGAAACTGTTTCCATCCTCAGATGAGGGGGCAGAAGAAACATACTCTGTTGCGTCCCTTAGAAAGAGCTAATCTCAATTACTGGACAGCCTGTCTCATTATAACTACAGCTGTATAAACACCTGAGACCAGGCTAAGTCAAAGGAAGATAACAATAAAAACTTGGTAAAGCATGCATAGACCTGAAACTAAGATAGAAAGGGAAGTGAGATTTTATGCAGCAAACCAGATCTGTTAACACTAGTGCATAGGATTAAATGGAGTGTGTTGTGAAACCATTTTGTGCCTTCTGCTAGCACTACCTGTGGAGTAAAAACTGAACACTTGGGACTGAAATCCTATGGAAAGCCAATGTAGAATGTGTTGGAACATACTGACTCTCCGTGTGAGCTCCTAACCCCATTACTGATAAGGGGGATACAGATAGGGGGCATGTCAGCTGGGTTTTCTGATCGGATTCATGTGGGCTGATTTCTTGTATTTCTTATACCTGCTATTACTTTCAGTTTTGAAAATCCTAGCCTACCCTGTGACCCTCTTCATAGACATGTTGAGCTAATTTTGATTTTTCTAGAATATACTCTTTGAAGCTGTGCCTGTGTTCTGCCTATTTCGCCAATGTAGCTCCTGCCACATTCACAGGGAATGCTATAGACATTCTGTGCTCTCTGCTTGCATATCTCATGAGTGACCTCCTAAGAGTGTGTTTAGTTTTGAAGATCATTCTAATGTTATGTCGATACCCAGTGCTTTGTTCTGAAACACCCTTGACATATGGGATATACACAGCTCAGATGCTTTTCCTCTTTATTCATATGACTGATACTCCTGAAATTAATAACTGAGGCAGTGAAATGTTGGGAATAGCCATTGAGCTGAAGATTACATCTTGGGTTACTAATTTCGTTAAACATATTTTGGTCTTGGAATTTGATAGAAGCTCTATTGTGAAGAGCATTAATTAAACCTCTTCTCACACATTGTGAATGGTTAGATTTAAAGCTGAGGTATTGGCCAGTGTGGGTGGGATTTCTGTCAACTTTTGTGGCCAGAACATGCAAAGGAATCGCAGTGTCTGACTCCATTTCCATAGTGAACTGGATGGAAAGCCTTAAACTGTTGAAGTGGCTGAGGAAATCCTGTAACTGCTGTGGGCCATGAGCCCAGACCACAAATGTGTCATCAACATACTGGAGCCACAGTGATGGTTTGTGTTATGCCACATAGTAGTGCATGAATGTATGCACGCACCCACACACACAACACACATGCGCATGAATGCGCATTTGCATTTAAAGTATCGTACACCTGCTTGTCTTTCATTATCATGAACACAGGTGACTTTGTAGGAAAAAAAAAAATTGGTTTTTAGTTCCTACAAAAATAAGTGATTTGTTCATATCATTCTGCATAACAAGCTTGTCTCAAGCTACCTGTGGAGAGATGTCGTTAGCTAACATGAGCACCACATCAGGGATACAACGCTTCTCCCAAACACAAGAAAAGTGAACAAGGAGAAAAATGCAGTCACGTGCCCACAAACCAACAAACTCATACTACATTAGTACAACATAGGGAAAACCCAAAAGAAATACACTGGCAGAAGAGGTACACACAACCGCTACACCCAGATAAAAACATAAGAACTATTAATATTTAATCTTAAAGGTAAACACACACTTCATATATATTAGCATTACATATTGCTAAAAAAGGAGCATTCCAATATGTAAACATTGGCCAGTGTAGGAATACTAGCAGACGAATACCGGTGTATGTAATGAAGTCAAATACCTGATGATGGCTTAAATATGTTGCAAAAAGACAATGAATGTATGTTGTATCCATATTTCTTATTGTGGTAACTGAACAAAATAAAGTAACATCAGCTTTGATCTGACTCTTTCTTCATGACAGTATCCAATGAAGTCTTCTTGTGTGATCATTTGGATTTCAGTGTTTTGTAGATGTGATACTGTCTGGGCTCAGACAGGCAAACACTCTGTGCAAAAGTAAAGTATGTGTACACAACAATCATTGCATAAACGCTTGATGATGGGGACAGAAACGGTCTCAGGAACATCAAGTACCAGCTCCACATTGACATTGACCTAAGAAGACTTCACTGTTTCAGTTTCCTTTATCTGTAATATGTTATGATTTTCCGGAAGCACAAACTGCACAGTGTCAGTGCACTAATGGTAAAAATAAATGTTCATCTCTCAAAATTAAAAAGCTAGGATTGCCCAAAATGGAGAAAATGAGAATATCACTGGAGGTTTTGATGTGCTCTTATGATTGGCTTAACAAAAACTACTTTCTATTGAAAAATTATTTATAACAAGTCAGTGTGTGTAGATTTAAGACAGAAAATGTTTTTCTTAGATTGTTTAATCACATTCCCTAAGTAGTTACTTTTCTTCATCGCTTATCTGATGTTCTGTAAATATAAGTACTTCGGTCAAGAAATGTGTCTGGTAAGCACAGTTGATGATTGTCCACCTCAGATTATGGAATGTTTGCACCAGTAGTATTACTAGTAGGTAAACACATTCATGTAGGTCTGTGTTTTATAACCCTTTGTAGCATAAATTTCCTGTAAATTATATTTAAAAATTCAGCTCCTGCCTTGCCAGGAAACGCACTCCGTGTCCATTAAATAGACCAAGGGTCTCCAAACTACGGCCCACGGGCCAAATGCGGCCTGCGATGTGATTTTATCCGGCCCGCGAAAAAATTGTGCAGAAATGCGCAAATTGAACTTATTTCCAATGAGTACTGGTAAGAAAAATACTTGTTCATAGATTTCAAATCCAAATTGTGTTTAAAATGTACTGATATTCCATTTTATTCACAATTTTACTAATTCTGGACCGTATACTGCACGGCATTTCTTCGTACTTGTTCGGCCTCGATCGGCAGTGTCACTTTGCGGCAATGTAGGTAGCGCAAGCAGTTCATTACTAGCCGTCTTGTGCACAAGGCTTCTTGCAGTGGTGCAGTGTAATTGTAACAGATCATCATCACCGCCGGTGTCGTACTTATTACCATTTTTGTATTAAAGGCAACTTATGCGCAGTTTTGCTCAGAGCAAAGTTGATACTTCTGGAAAGCCAAGTGAAAAATTGTAACTTTGTTCATATGCTATACTGTGCAGAGCTGCATAAAAAGGGTGAAGCTGAATTTCCTTCCTCGTTTGCAAATTTAGTCATTTCAGATTTGAAAGAACAATTTCAGAAACAATTTACTGATTTGGATGCCAGTGCTCAGGAAATTAGATTGTTTCAAAATCCGCTTGACTGTGATGCTGCAGATGTCCCAAGTCAAATTCAAATGGAAATTATTGAACTTCAGGAAAATTATCATTTTAAAGCCAAATAAAAGGAAGGAATTTCTGAACTCTGAGCAATTTCCAAATGTAAAGAAATTTGCTTGTAAATTTATCTCCATTTTTGGGATGACATATCTGTGTGAACAAACTTTTTCCCAGATGAAGTACATCAAGTCGAAATACAGGGCAAATTTTTTCGATGAACCTTTAAAGTCACTACTTGTGATTAGCGTTTCAAAATTTGAACCTCAATTTAATCAGACTTAAGAACACAGAAAGAGTTCCATCATTCACATTAATTGTTTTATTATAATTTGTGATGGGAATATGAGCATTTGCTACTACTGTCTATCGTCATTAATATACGATAATTTATTCTCACGTACTTTGTATTTAGTTTATGAAATTCTGTGCTTTCAATAAAACTCATATACCTAGAGTTATTAATTTCTCATTTTGTCCGGCCCGTTGAAAGTGCTGAATTACCTGATGTGGCCTGCGGTTTGAAAAGTTTGGAGACCCCTGAAATAGACCACTCAGTTAATGCAGTTCAGGGAAATAATTACTGTCCGTATTAATTTTTGGATCCCATTGTGTTATCACATCAAAGTATTGTGACTGTTGACACAGCAACAAAGTTAATTCTAATTTTAGTAAAATGTATCAGTGGTTTAATCAATTTTGTTGTTTCATTTACTACTGCATGTTTCAGTCACCTGGACCATTATCAGGTGATTTGTTAGCCACCTTTTATTTGGTGGGGGGCAACCTCACAGCGCTCCAACCAGCAACATCCGGACACACCACAGCAGTTCCAACAGTAACTGAGAATTCCGCTACACAGTAATCTGCACCTAAGACAAATGTCCATGTCAAATAACCACCACAACACAACTTACACTCTACTATATACCCAGGACTCATTTCTTCCAAGAGATGTCAAGAACTACACACTTGCATGCTATGTGACATCTCCTGTTCATAGTATTCTTCACCAGCTTAGTACAATGCGTCTGTTACACCCAGCACTGTCTGTTGTACATACATTACTTCTAGGAGCTTTCAGAGGAATACAAATCTGCCTGTAAGACTACAGCTGTCAATAGACATCACATTGCTATTGTCACTCTGCTGTGCATATATGCCCTTCATATGGCACACTTAACCAGCCCCATGTCACATATATTCCCCCCTACCCAATTTTTTTTGACAATTTAAGCTATCACTGCTATTTATTTTATATTGTATCATTTCACATAAGAAATTTATCACATTTTTCATCGTAAAAATTGATCCATTTAAACCATCAGTTCAGTGATGGTTTGTTGCACTTATTTCTCTCTCTGTTTAGTTACTTACAAACCACCTGATTATAGTCCATGCAGCCAGAACATGTAGCAGTGAGACAACAAAATTAATTAAACCATTGTTATATTTTATGTAGTTTATTTCATTCTATTAAAAAGATAATTATTTTATTTTGTTGTTATGTTGATAGGGCCAATACCTTGATTGGAAATACTGTTTATGCTACAGATCATTTGAAACATACAAACACTGTGGGCAGACTTCAAAGCCTTTCAAAGTTAAAACAGATAGTGCTTTAGGAGGTTAATTGGGATCTGTTATTTTTATTCAGTGAGTCAGTTTATTCTGTGTATATTGAACTTAATGTCACTATATATTTATTCCAGCTGTCCTGTCAGATTTTGAGTCCAAGAAGCGGTTCCACCCATACACTGGAGACTTGGTTTACCTAGAACTGGAGTTAGAGAACAAAGATTTGCAAAATCACCACAACTCTGAGCCTCATCAAAGTACAAGGCAACGCAGGATTGTACCCATTTTTGCATATGTCAAACACAGCGTGAAAGATACTGTCACCGGTACGACCAGTGTACACAAGGAGATCTGTGAGTAGTGCATGCTGCTGGTGCTTTCCCATAAGTCTATGTCTGTCTGCTATCTACCACATTGGACATGTTAAATTCTCAAGAACAAAAGCAAAACAAAAAGAAGAGGTAGCTGCATTCTGCTTCAGCAAAGCTTGAAGTTTCACATTGCCCATTCTTACTAAAATTTAAGAATCTTGATGTAAAAAAGCAGTCTTCTGGGATTTGGCACCGTGTATATGTGGTGTTAACCGACGTTTCGGAGGAACGTTTCCTCCGAAACGTTGGTTAACACCACATATACACGGTGCCAAATCCCAGAAGACTGATTTCTTCATAGTCACCGCCGTGAAAGCCTCAAATCTTACAATCTTGATGTAATTTTAACCAAACTGAGCTGTATGTAGTAACTTATTTATTAGACTGAAAAATATTTAAAAAGAAAATGTCACATGTATGAGTGACTGTAGACAGGGTTTTGATTGAAGATTGCATTTATTGATCACTTACAGATTGCACCTGCAAGTAATGTAACACTATCGCCAATCTCCACCCTTTACCAGCACACGCTAAGCCTTCCCACTCTGCTTTCGTACTCATTTCCTGGTACTGGATCTTAACTGTGGAGATTATTGAGCTTCTATGCACACCTCATTACAGTCCAGCAAATATCGCAGAACTGCACCGATGGTCCAAACTGTCCTGGTTATAACATCATGGGCAACTCAGAAAATACACTCTCTGTTGTAGTTCAGTTGTTGCTTGTTGAGAATCTGTATCTAGCCGTTAGTGTTGTTTCATTGTTTGTTTCATGTTGTTACCTAGTAATGGGTCTCAACACTACTTTGCTCCCTCTGTAAGACTGTTCATCCTGAATAGCCTTCTGGCATACTGCCCTTTCTTCTTTTCTGGGGGCTGTGCTAGTGACATCTGTGATCGGTCTCACATTTCTCCCCCATCTCTCAGTTGTCACAGTGATTGCTCTCCAACTGCTCCTGTTGCTTCTTCCTTAAGGCCGCTTGGCCCGAGCAGTGCCCGTTCGTCCAGGTGTACCACCACCAATCAGCCTTGGTCTGGGGTTCCCCAGGATCCTGTATACCACATCATTTATTGCGCTTACTACCTTGTACAGGTCCTCCCATGAGGATTGGAGATGGGTGATTTCTCCTTTGTGTGGGTTGTGCAATGGAGCCACACTTTGTCACCCTAGTCTTAGCCCACGCAGTTGGCAAGTCCATCATAATGAGTTTTCTTCCAGTCACTGACCAGCTTCATTTGTTGGTGAACATAATTGTGGATTTCATGTAGATGGTCCACTATATTTCCTGTGTGATCAGTTGTGGGTTGTTTCTTGTCAGAGGGTGACCCAGACAGCAGGTCACAGGACAGTCGAATTGTCTCCTGAACACTAGGCTAGCCGGGGTCAAGCCCGTGAGTTGATGCCCCATAAGCCAGGAGGTAGATTGGTAATCATGCATCCCAATCCCTCAGATGCAATGTGAGAGCCTTCCATAGGTGTTCCTCGATTGTTTTGATGCCGTTCAGCTGCAGGCGCAGGGGCATAGTATGCATCTTGCTCACTCCCAAGCATTGCAAAATGTCCGGTATGAGATGAGACTCGAAGTTACTGCCCTGGTCACTGGGGCTCCCGCAGTACTTTGAAGTGGCAGAAAAAGTTGATAACTAGCGCTTCTGCCACTCTCAAAGCCTCTTGGTTGGGAATGGCATAGGCATCAGGCCATTTGGTGAAATAGTCCATAATGATCAGGAGGTACTGGTTTCCTTAGTTGATTCGTGGGAACGGCCCTGCTGCATTGATGCCCAACCTTTTGAGTGGAGCCTAAATGTTGTACTGATGCATTTGGCCTCAGTTCCTTGATGAAGGGCTGCAACTGGCTGCAGAGGTGTCACACTGCCAACACCACTTCTCAACTTTGTTCCATGCCTGGAGCCAGTAGTACCTTTCCTGAACCTTATTCAGCATCTTATTGACACCAAAGTGAACTGATGGTTCGGCCAGCATGTTGTTCACTGTGCTCTGGAGGAGAACTATCTGGGCTATATTAGACCATCCGTCAGTGAATTCCCAGCATGACTGGCTCACAGTGTGCCATGGCAGATCCTTTTGTGAGCTTCTGGTTGCATCATGTAGCATTCAGGATCCTCACGGGTACCTCCCAGTGGTCCCAGACCAGGCTCCTGGCTATGTAGATCCCTTCGGATGGATGGGCCTCCAGACTCGGTTCTACTGGGCCATTTTTCACTCCAAGGGGGCTTTCCAATCTAGCCATCACTACTCCCTCACATTGTGCAGGTATCACCTGATCATTGGCCACTACCAGGCTGGAAGGCTGGAAGGCTGGGGCTTCATAGCAATACCTCTTCCTCTGCAAGACACAATGTTTGGTGCCCTAGGTCCATAGATGCATCATATGCTCACAGGATGTCCAACCCCAAGATGAACTCATTTGTGATCTTGGTGATGAATAACAAAATTTTCAGTGGGCACCACCCTAGGGTCATTGTCAAGAAAACTTCCTTCAAGATTGGGAGGGCTTCCCCAGATACAGTCTGCAGCATGTAATGTTGGTTTGGCTGTCTTATGGGCCGTCCAGCGGCGATGTCAGGCTTGGTCACAGTCATGTGCGCCCTGGTGTCGATAGCTCTCTGTGACTAGGCTAGGGTCATCCCTTTCCATAATGACAGTCAGCACATGGCAGGGCATCTTTAATATATTCACCAGTGTCTGCCCTTTTCTGCCAGCCCCCACTCGTTTCCCAACAGTTGGCCATCCCTACTCTTCGCCTCATTCTTGTTTTTGGTCACCATTTGGATTTTCTTGTTGGTTCCCATGTGTTTCCTGGAGGTCTTTCATCTCATTTCCATCCCCAGTCGTTTTCTGCCAAGGCAGTTACCCCAGAAGTCGTCTGGCTCCCCACAGCTCCACACCAATGGTCTTTGGTCTCTTCACCCGTCTTTGGGGCTGTCAGCTCCCCCAAAGTGTCTTGGTGCTAATTTTGTGAGGCCTGGCTGCTAGGACCTTGGCCTGCAGTTCGAGGACCTGAGCGTTGTTCTGCATCTGCTATCCTCCCAGCAGCAGCTGGAGTTTATGGCAGGGTCTTTTACCCCATTCTGTGAAGACTTGCCTGCCTTTCTCCTTATGTGGTCCTCGGGTATTGCAGGGTAGACATGGTGGGCCAAGTGTTCGATGGCTGTTGCAAAGTAATTATAGTGCTATCAGTAGTCTCCAGATCACTAGAGCACATACTGAGTCTTCTCGGTCTGCTTTGAATAGTCGTTTTCCAGTAACAGATCTTAACACTGGAGGTTCTTCAGTTTCTATACTCATGCCATTACTGTCTGGTGAATATCCCGCAACTGCTGTCATGCTCCAAAGTGTCCAGGTTATAACATCTCGGTACATTCCTCAATCTTGTAGTTCAATTGTTGGTTGTTAAGAATCTGCTGCCCAGCAGTGAACACTGTTTCGTCATTATTTTTGCAGTCTTACTACTGTTCTACATGCTACACTATATTATTTAATGAGATAAACATTCTATGTCATGTATATTTTCTTTATGTGACTCATTGTTCTAGGTATGATTCATAGTTAGAAAATGAATTCATAAAATACATACAAAAAAGCTTCCTATTTATGATATACTTTATGCTTCCAACCTTGTTATTTAATTGGGACATTCCCCATTGAAATTTTCTGCTTCTTTTACAAAGTGTTTGTATCTCAGTCAGAGGATGTTACGGGGACCTACACATACATGTAAAGGATAATCAAGAAAGATAGGATACAGTCCATAGCAAGGGTTCACTGAAACGCTGATAAAAAATATCACTAGATATTTAAGTGCTTTAAATTATTTTAGTGGCAAACTGGATGTTGTATTGCCATATGTTTATGAAGGACAGGAACTTTAATAAGTTTCCATAACTTCAGATTTAATGGCAACATGTTCGAAGTTAGTTTCAATGGCATTGTCATTAATCTCTTGTTTTAAAAATTCACTTCACATTAGTGGCATTAAACCAGAAATTTTCAAGTGCAACCACACATGGCCACCTGCTGTTTTCATGACTAATATGTAATTTTCTTGAAGAAAACTTTTCCAGTCTTGAAGTTAGTTTCTTAATTTTCTAATCTTCTGTAAACTCATTGAATATCCATATTTGCCTGGTGTTTGTGAGTCTGTGCCAGTTGGTGACAATTTTTCTCCTTCGTTTCTTCAAACGCAAGTATTGCAACAAATTCATGGATTTATTTCACTGTGGAAGAACATCCTATGTACATATTCCCATTTAATAACCTGTTGTAAGTTCAGAATTTCACATTTTCTCACACCCAGGTCAAAGTCAAAGTCATTTTGCAACTGACTCCCCAACAACCAGTTGGGGCTCATGACCAGATATTAGTTTCTGCTTGACACTGTCATGTCCATGTGGGGTGCCCTCTCTGACAAGAGGACAGGTCTATTGTTTGTCAGATTTACATTCAACAGTAATCAGTCAGTTATCATTATGTACAGTATATTTACATTTTACATGTTATACACGTTATTTAATGTATATGAATACAATATATATTTGAGGAGAATATTTGGACTGAAGAGAGAAGAAGTGACAGGAGGTTGGAGAAAACTGCATAATTCAATTCAATTCTTTATCATTTATGTGCCGAGTCAACAGCCGCAAGGCCAAGGCCAAGGCCAAAACTGCACAATGAGGAGCTTCATAACTTGTACTCTACTCCAAGTATAATTAGAATGACCAACTCAAGGAGGATGAGGTGGGCAAGCCATGTAGCACAAATGGGGAGAAGAGGAAAGCATGTAGGATATTGGTGGGAAAGCCCGAAGGAAAGAGACCACACATCTTAATGTCATGGTGTTTAATGAATTAAGCACAAGAACAACTTTACCTCTGCAGGATTTATTTTACATATATAGAATTTTACATTATGTGGTATAGAACATTCTTTTAATTTTTAAATATGGCCACAGGTAATATTTGCTGAGAAACTCTGCAGTAAACTATATTTTGCCCTACCTGCTGTGGGAAAGCATCAAACATTTGAAGAGCTGCATGATAGTAGATTGTTGTACCTGTTGTGGTTACTATTCACAGTCTGATGTACCTGGTTCCATTTGTGTCCATCTTCAAACTACCTACCCAATAAATTACGAGTCCAGTAGAAAAGTTTGTACTGTATTTAGGATGTGGTATGTTCTTGAAGAAGAAAAGTATCTGAACATAAAGAGAGTATGGTATGTCAAAGTCATTGGTGTCATAAACCACATTGCAAACAATCAATATATAGATGCACTTGCTAGACAAGTGTTAGCATATGGGAACAAAACACAGATCTTAAGAAAGGCTGATACAAGTGGACTGCCAACTGGATTGCATTTTGTAAGACTTTACTTCTTTTTACCATGAAAAGTTAAATAATGACAGAATTACACATATTACCAAAAACAGATTTTATAAGGAGAACTGTGATAGTTCAGTCATTGTGGGCTGTGGTGTGGACAGTTAAGACATCAGGGGTTCAATTGAATGTATGGATGTGTTCTTTGTACTGCTGAATGTTGTTCCATTCAATATCAGGAAGAAAACATCCATACAAAAGAAGCACACAAACACTCCAAAGAGAAAAATGAACTCATCACAATACTGCATAAGAAAGCTGGGAAGAAATATGTACAGAACTAGCAGCAACAATTGCACTACTGGTCATTCATAACATAAAACAAACATTAACAACAAATTCATCACCCTCTAATATGTGACAAGTGTCATGGAAACTCCACATCGTATCTATGAGACATATACTCTAATTTAAACAAGATACAGGAATCATATTTAAAATAATACTAATATGGATCCATCCATATTAGAACAGTTGAATAACAATTCATGAAAGTGTCTTCTGATGATCCAGATATGGATCGGAACATGTAGCACATGCTTGATAACACCAGTGTTAGCACAGCGAATCGGTTTATTTGAAAATTTTTTGTGTTGGCAACCAAAAAAAAAAAAAACATTGTGACACACAACAGGATGCAGGCAATAAAGACAGTTTGAAAATGTTGTCAGATAGCTTTTGCCTACCTTTGACTTAGATCTTTTGTGTTCATTACATTTGATATATGAACTTCACATTCCTTTCCTTGTATACTCATTTAAATCCTACACTTAGCATGGGAGAATTTTAGTATTATACTTGAAATTTATGTAGTGTGAACCTATTCTTGTGTGAATTACATCATATATTTGTGACAGTAGCAGTAGTATTCAGATCTTTATCTTTCTGTCTTCTAGCATCCGGTAGTGATTTGGGAGTTGAATATGAGGTCTGATCAAAATATTCCCCCTGAAATTTTCTTAGAACTGTGTGGTTCACCATGGTATGTGTTCCACGTGATCACGGCCTTGATCAGCATCTCTCATTACAAGTCCTGAGTTGTCTCCTTAATGCAGTCCACCATAAACATCTGCACAAGTGGGAATGGTACACCTGCCCATTCAGCTGCTTGTGTGGCAGCAGTGTTTTGCCAAGTTCAGTATTCTGCAAGTGAGAGAGCTACCTTGCTTGCTAGGTGTGGGAAGGGTAACCTTGCATCCCTATTGTACATTGTCTTCATTTTAAGAGGTTTATTCTCTGTGTGTTTTGATCACACCTCTTACATAGCATGAATACATTTATTATAGTTTGGTTAATCGTTGTAATTATTCTTGAAATTAAATGTTTTATGAAACTTTGGAAGAATTTGAGAAAACCTCTCAGTTCACATACACCATAACATTAGGGTCACATATCAGATTAAACTGTCTATATTGAATTTTATTGAATTTGTGTTTGGAAAACTTTACTGCATTATAATTCTGTATTTCAGCATCCTGTTGCAAATCTTTAACCAAACGTCTATATATTCACAGTCCGTCTATGATGCAACAATTGTTTATTCACCATTTAACACTCAACACAGCATGTTTCAACCATAGATGGCCATCTTCAGGTGTTTTAATGCATCCAACTGTTACACTGTTCTGAAGTGCGCTAAAATCACGCATTGCAGTCCACTTAAAATCCATAAAAATTTTCAATTAAAATTTTTTGTAAAATCCTATTCCACCTCATAAGGGGTGTAGTTCACTTGTTTAGAGCTATGTGTTTATTCCAGAAAGTTTGTTTCAGCAGCTTGTGTTCCTGTTCGTTAGGAAAACACCCTGCTGAAACAAACTTTCTGCAGCACAAACTTGTGTTTGTTATGTACCACAAATGATATGATGTTCTGTGAACCATAAAGGAACTATCATGTCACATTCAGTAACTTCAATTGAACAGCACTCATACTTGATTTGATCCTTCTTGTATTTAATTTTTATTTTTCATTTTCATTCCACAGTGAAACATTCAACAAGGCCAACAACCAAACTAATTTTAACTTTACAGACAAAATTTAGACCCTATGATGTGAAAATGAGCCATGCAATGAGGATAAAGGTAAGTGATCACAAAATATAGTGCTGTTCCTCAAATTGTATGTAATGTTCATCATCATTGTCAAGGCCTTTTTTCCAGTGGCTCTTCCAGCCCATTGAGGGCGCTGGCCACTATTCAGTTCTGTAATCATTTCTCACGGATGATAGGTCTCCTTGGACGAGTGATCAGCCCGTCACAAGGCCCCTACCTAAACACAGGACAGCACAAACACAGAATAAACTCATACACACACCAAACATCCATGCTCTAAGTGGGATTTGAACCCATGATGTCCAAGTCAGTGAAGGCAGTTCATGACTTAGACTGCACTGCTGCTGTGACTGGCTCGGCTTCATGGAATAGTGTCGTTAAACAAGGTTTATATTCAAAATTCATCTTTCTATGTTTTATGTGGTGTTCCTCTTCTTTGTAACTTGATGAATATCAGCCATGCATGGCATTTTTTTTTATGTTAATACGAGGTGCAATCAGGTAGTTTCTGGACCAAATTTGTATCCCCTAACCTATGGTGTTCCCATCCAAGTCATCTCCTTGGGACTTCACACATTGAGCCCAGTGATTGTGTCACCTTCTGAAGCATTTCCTAAAGTCAGTTTTTGAAAATCCGCAAGTTCATCCTGTGATTTTGCTTGAATCATGGTGATATCATTAAATCTCCTTCCCTTCAATGCCATCTTGAGTTTTGGAAAAAGAAAATAGTCAACATGTGTCACTAAATCTGAGGTGAGAGGGTTGCAGAATGATAGTTACGTTGTTTTTAGCTAGAAATTCATGCACGGACAAAGCACAGTGAACAGATGCAATGTTATGGTAGAGAAACCAATCCCCCAAATTCCACTTTTCAAGTCAGTTTCACCACATGCTTTCCTTCAGACACTGTAGAGTGTGTGTGTAATAATGTTGGCTTACAGGTGGTCTGTGAACACATTCATAATACTGTGCCTGGCAGATAATAAAGGTTAATAAATTCCAGCAGAACTACTTTCTTCCATTCTGACTACAGAATGGAATCTAGTTTGTTCGACACCATTGTACTTAGGATGTCAGAAGAAGATATAAAACTGTAGGATCAGAAATAAGTATGTTGAATTGGAGATTCTCTTGGTGGTAACAGTGAATATGTGGTGCTATCCAAAAGTTCCCGAAATTTGAATTTTTCACGCAAA
This sequence comes from Cryptotermes secundus, assembly GCF_002891405.2. NCBI lineage: Eukaryota > Metazoa > Arthropoda > Insecta > Blattodea > Kalotermitidae > Cryptotermes > Cryptotermes secundus. The sequence goes on from NW_019729249.1 coordinate 33,308, forward strand.
TGGTTATGAGTACATCGAAATACCGCTAGGTTTCTCCCCATACACCCTTCTTGAATGAGTATTGCAAGCAGCGTCAAGTTGAGTGTTTGGGTTTATTGTTGGTGAATGTATTTCCATTGTTGTGTTTCCGTGAGTTTGCGGTTTTGTGACGGCTGACCTGAGAGAGCAGCGTGTCTGTATAAAGTTTTGTTTTAAACTTGGGAAAACTGCTGCAGAAACACACCAAATGTTGAAGCAGGCTTTTGGTGACAGCAGTTTAGGCCAGACACAAACTTACGACTGGTATAAGCATTTAAAAAATGGCCGAACATCAACTGATGATGACGATCATTTGGGACGGCCATCAGCTGGCACCACACCAGAAAATGTCGCGAAAGATAGTGATCTCATTCTGCAAGATCGTAGACTGACCATCCAAGACCTCTGTAACACCTTGGGACTAAGGCGAAGTAAGGAGGACATTTTACACCTGTAGAGTAATCTTCAGTGTTTGGACAGCAGTAGGATGATGATAATTCAGTTTTTGAACTGACTAACATCAGGTATTTCCTGAATTTATTTTTCTCATAATTTCAGCATCAACATCATTTTGCTGATACTTAAATTCTGGGATTCCAAATCAGACCTTTGTAATGTAGAACATTTTGCAGGGAAGGGTTATTAAGTATATGCCTAACTTTGAAACTGGAGTATCATCCACTGTCAGCTGTCCATTACTGCTTATTCTACGTGTTTGCAGTCACCCTCAAGCTGTAGTGGTAAGGGTCATATCTCCCATGAAATGTGTATTGTGACATGTCAAGGCATTGCCAGTCAACGGCTCGATGAACATCCTGCATTACACACACGCAACAATAGAACAGCGTGGTTATGAAACCCATTTCTAGGCAATGGCTCAGTAAACACCCTTCCACATAGGCAGTGATGTCACACAACAGTGGATAGAGACCATGTGACATGTTTTCTGTAGGTCCTTGCTGAAGGTTTGTGGGTAACCACAAAGGTCATCTGTGGACAGCTGGAAGCTGGAGGAATGCGTAATAGATGAACTTCACTTGAGTACCGAAGTTCCAAGGGAACAGCAGTATGGCCAGAAGAAGACTTAGTGTGTGACGTTACATGTGCTGTAGTACATTGATATTGCAAGTGTGTAATTTAGTGAGACTTTGATAATTCCTGCGTTATAAATGCGTGAAGACTATTGAAGATAGACTAAAGAGATTAGAGTGAAGTGCTTTGTGGTGTGAAAGTCAGAAACAGTGTTATAATTAATAGTAGTTATGACCTGTAAGTGGTCAGTAAATCTAATTACCAATCCAAACCCCTTCTTTAGTCACTGTGACACGTGACAGTACATTGTTTTACCAGTCAGAAACCTATATTATTAAAACTGTGAAATTTGTAAGTGATAATTTTTATTGTTGAAATCCATGGAGACCACATTGTATCTTAGGCACCTACCTACTGGCTGCATTATAAACAAGAAGTTCTGGGTAGGACTGATCACCTACTTTCTTTTGATGCAACATGGTCCTCGTTGAAATTGATGTGTCCAACAGTTTTTTTTGGTTGCCTCTTGTGTATTTATTGCCATGAGAACATGTTTACAGAGCTGTTGCCTAGCAGTGATAAGGGGGATACACATGCTGACACACAGACAGCAAGATGATCTCATAAGCCTCCTTTTATTTTTTCAAAATGGGGAAAGTAGGTTAAAAATATATTTTTCCAATGTACCAATTCAAATATCTGCCCTGCAATCTATGAAGCATAAGTTTAATAAAAATTGCATGCATAAGGATCAAAAGCATTTATTTAAATTTAATTTAGGGTTATGTTACATACAAATATTATTAAAACAATGCATTTTCTTCTGACAAAACTGAAAGAACACCTCAAATTTTGCAGCGAGACTGTTATCTGCAAAAGCTTTGCACTTTTCAGTTATACATTACTTAACTATATCACCATCACTGAATGGCTTATTTTAGTTCACTGGTTCTGGCACCACTGCATAACTTGTTAAAGGCTTGTGTTTTGCAACTTATTCATTGCACTAGATGTTCCCATTTCATTCTCAGTGTCACATGGGCCACACAAAACCAGCTGGTGTAAAGTGAGTTGACAGCCATGTTTTAGCCCATTTGATTTGAAGCATAATGTATGTACTTGTTTCTGCAGGTGGTGTCATACATAAAATCTGATCTTCGTTTGTTTCGAGCCATGGCGTATTTGCCGTTCTCGCCACTTTGTTATCATATACTGAAGCCTACAGAACAGGATTTCTCTCTTCCGGATCATAAGGGGCAACAGTTTGTGCCATTGATCAAGCAAGTAAGAAACTATATTGCATAGTTTATTAGAAATGTTTGATCAGAGGCTCAGAAGAAGACAAGATCTACAGCAGAACCAGGAGGGCAGTAGAACTGTACAAGTTGATGTTCTAACAACAGTCACTAAGAAGAATACAGTCTTCTGGAAAGTGACACCATATAGTTGACTTGCTCTGAGCCTCTTCATATCTACAAGTACAGGCCTCTTCAGGACCTCAGGATCTTTTACTTTTACCCTGCTCCCATTGGTTGACTCTTAGTACCAGTGCTTATCTTCCTTTTCCAGTATAACTGGCCACTTGTCTCCTGCCCAGCTTACTTTTCTGTCCTGTAGATCTTCATTAAAATGGTAAGTTCCTCATCAGCTTCTACGAAAACTGTAGAACTAGTGAAAACACCTACTTCTTACCCTGATTCTTCATAAGGTAAACTGTAAAGGTAAATGTAAAAAGGTAAAGTTGTTCTTGTTTTTAATTTTTTTTTTCCATTTTGTGTATGTTGTTGTGTTATTATATACAATTTATTATTTTAGTCTGTCATAACACAACATAATGGTCAAGGTTAAAATTACCTTAGCTACATGTTTCGGCTTTTAAAGCCATCATCAGGCAAACATATGATTACTCTATTCACACACTATTGAACTGCAATTGTGATAGTAAAGCTGGATACTTGGTAACTGTTACATTATAAAATACATGGTATAAAAATACAATGAATTATAAACTTATTATAAAACGAACGTTATGGAGTAGAATATGGTTAAAAACTCTTCATGTGATATTGCATATCATGAAGTCAAAGCAGTATGTCTGCGTGAATATAACAAGATTGCAGCAACTGACTTCATTTCACCTCCATTTCATTTCTCACACTGAACTACATCAATGACACAGTTCTTCTTTCATGGTTTCTCTTTCAGTTTTGTGTTCCATTCACATTTCTAATACTAATTGTTTCAAAACAGCAAAGTTCAGAAACTGCACCATGAATTTACAAACACGTGTAACTGCTGGATTTGGGGTTTTCACAGCAGTGACTGAAGAGTATGGCTTTCCAGGTTTTAACACTGTATAGAGCAGAGACATCCTAACATTTCAAAGGAACATATTGCTTCCATCTTCAGGTGTGAAAAGTAAGCCAAGCAAGAAAGCAGCAGAAGCAGTTGACAAGCTACTCATTGGCTGTGAAGATGGAGGTGAAATGTTACTCCAAAACATCAGGCATTCCCTGAACTCTACAGATGGTTATATATTATCATTCCATTTATGGTAATGTAGCTTGTATCTTAACATGTTTCTTTTGTTGCTCCAGAATCAGTTGAATGAATCCCAGAAACAAGCCATCCTGAAAATAGCTGATGCTTGCTTGAAGTCAGAATCTAAAATATGCATGATACATGGACCTCCAGGCAAGTGTCTCATTGTTTGCATTCACTTTATCCACTTGATCACTGGATATGTAAATAAGATGTAAAAGTTTGTCACAATGGCATATTCATGAAATTATTGACTTTTTTGACATTATCTTATATCTGGACTAGCTGCATTGATTGTGCCCAACTGAGTAAGCTGTTTACCAGAGGATGAAGGCAGAATCCAGACTCCCAAACATTGGTTTAAATAAAAACAGGTTAATGGATAATGTCCAAAAAGTCAGTAATTGCACTGGATGTGTGTTATGCTGTGGTTTGAATGTGAAGTTGTACCAGTGACTTTGTAGAATACATACTTTACACCACTAAAGTAAAGAAGGTAACGTGTAATTGTTTTTCAGGTACTGGTAAATCACATGTAATTGTAAATCTGATCTTACAAATTTTATATGGCCAGAAACAGCATCACAAGCATGCCAACCGCAGAAATGTTCCAAAAATTCTTATTTGTGCACCTTCTAATGCTGCCATTGATGAGTTGGTGATTCGACTTCTACACATTCGCGAGACCATCCAAAGTAAGTGCAGAATTTGTTTATACATACATGAATAAACCAAAAGGAATCAAAGCAGTTGGCCAGATAGGTACATATACAAGGAAACGGGAGTTGTTGTGGAACATAGCACACAACATAATAATGTATAATTGTTTAGTGCAGTATTGTCTGAAGTCAGCTCTGTTGATAATAGCTTTGCAGAAATAGTTTTCTTCTGAATAACATTGAAAGATTCATTTCCTATCACAAGAATCATGCAGTGTCTGCGTTACAAAGGCCAGTTTGCTTAATGCTGTGTAGAGAACTAATCACTCTTTGTTCTGAGAATCATACAAAATGCACACATACACACTATAGGCAGAATTCTGTTCCTTAATGTTAATGCATGTGGTACTTAACAATAGTCACTGTGGTTTAATAGCCACAGTACATGTACAGTGCTACTTTTCTCACCAGGAAACCAGTAGTAGTTCTTGCACTACCATGAACTTTCACTGTTTGACAGCTTAGAGCTTGTAACTTTGTGGTTCCACAGTAGAGGTCTGTGGATAATAGTAATGTCAAGTTGCTCTGCTTACAGCCCGTGTGTGTGTGTATATTTCTTTCTTTGTGAATGAATGCTCCCCCCCCCCCATTTTCAGGCTGTTCTCATGTTGAATCATGAGTCAAGAATCGAGGAGGGGTCATGACTGTTCTAAGAATAGTTTGCCAGGTACTCAAATGATATGCAGTGAAAGTTTATTTCATAATTGTGTCATCAGCATCACACTGTATTTTAATGTGAATACCTTTAATTTTTTATTCTGCATGTCAGTGCAACATTTTCCTTACATTTATAAAAATTTGATGGTATATGTACCAGAATTCACAAATGTATTAATTTTTCTGTGCCACTTTAACCCTCCAACACAGGGAAAGGGGTATTTAAATGGCACTGACTACGTGTTAAACGGTTAAATTTGTTATCTTGTGTGTCTGCACAGGTGCATGAGAGGGAGGGGGGGTTGTCATGGTAAACCTTGTCTTTCAGACTTACCCGCAGATGATAATCACATGGAGGAATTTTAGTAAAATAAGTGATAGCAGGTGATGAATTGTATTTCGTTGCACACAATGTCGCACAAGGCAGCCATTATCAACAGTTGCACTGTCTTGCTGAAAGAATATTGTAACGTGTTTACGTTACCGAAGACGCCGTAGAGATGGTTAATTGGGTTTATTTAACAATCTACAAATAACGGCTATAATTAATGATCACAATATTACGGGTTTCCACACTTTACAAACCCTACAACAAATCTCTTAACACAATCTTCACTTGTCTTCACGTACTGATAACGCGGGAGCTATACAAGTCTCCCTGAAATACACACTCCGAGTATAACTGTACTACAGCAATCACTATGTCTGGAAAGCACACAATAAGTCTTCCGCTCGCTGACTTCTTAGTTATCGCACACTCGCAGGCTGCTATGTTTCAACT
>NW_019729249.1:39157-102896 GCF_002891405.2 Cryptotermes secundus
GGGGAGTGGCGGGGCGGGAACTCGCCTATTACCGTAGTAACGCGAGCGTTACGTTACCGCCACGTACCGCTGGGGAGGTAGGGGTCGACATGTCACAATATATACTCCACCTCTCACTGTTGGACTTAGAAAAAATTAAGTGTAATATCTTTCAGAATGTATTTCTCTCCAAAAAAGAAGGGACCAGTAATTCTTGTTGCATGGACACTATACTTTATACCAACATTAAGCCAAACAGGTTTTTCTAGAGGTTTTCCTCTAAACTTGTATTCAGATATTGCTCGGTTGACTATCCCTACTTAGGTTTTTCATAGTTTTCCTCAGTTCCTACAAGCATGTGCTGAGATAGTCCCTCACTTAGGCCATACCTCTTTCCTTCTGCCTCCTTTCCAATTCATCAGTCATCCTAGCATCTGACACTGTGTAGTCTAGAAGCTAATGTCATTGTTATATAACCCACAAAAGAAAACTAATGTCGGTAGGTAAAGTAAAGTTGGGAAGATAGCAAGAAAACCATGGGTTACACAGGAGATGATGAGTAAAATGGAGGAGCGAAGAAAATGGAAGAATGTCAACAATGAAGAAGGCAGGAGGAAATACAGGAGACTGAGGAATGAATTGAAAAGAGCCACGGACAGGGCCAAAAAGGAATATCTTGAGAAGATATGTAATGAGATTATGGAATTTCAAAGAACAGGCCGTTATGATTTGATGTACATGAAGACAAAAGAACTAGGATGGAAAGAGAATCATGGGATTCAAAATGTTGGCATCGAAGACTCCCAGGGGAATAGAATAGTAGATCAGAGGCAAGTGCTGAAAATTTGGGAAAATTATATTTCAGAACTATATGATCGACCTAATCGGCCAGAAACTTTAGATATAGTCTTAATTTCAAAATTCTTATTTATAACAATAGTATTTCTCCACAGTGTAGAAAGAGTTGGTGGTCAGGAAATTCTTTAATGCCACTTTAAATTTAGGAATATCATACGATATTTGTTTAAGAGTTGATGGGAGGTGATTGTAAAGTTTAATACTAGAGCACAGTACTCCTTTCTGGCATACAGTCAGATTTACCACTGGAAAATGCAAATCACAATTAGATCTTGTATTAAAAGTGTGAAAACCACATGCCTTGCAAGTCTGATTTGAGCCTTCCAAACAGGTAGAAATCACTTGGGGCCTAATCAGGACTGTACGGCAGATGTGTCAGAAGGTTCCATTTCAAATTCCGGAGGGTTTCCATTGTTGTTTTGGCTGTATGGGAGCGTGCATTGTCTTGAAGGAAGGCTACCCACTTTCCACCCGTCTTCCGCTTGGATCGAAACTTTTCCTTCACATCTACAGCCAGGAGGTCTGAGTAATAAGCTGTATTGACTGTTCTGGCATCTGTCAGAAAGTCTACATGGGTAACCCCCTGCCAGTCCAAAAAGAACGTTGCCATCACTTTTCCTGCCGAACGGCTCCTCTGCGCTCTCTTGGGTTTGGGAGAACTAGTATGCCACAACTCACATAATGACTGCTGGGACTCGGGAATGAAGTAGTGCACCCACGTTTCATCGGTGGTCACTATAGACTTCAAAAATGCATCACCTTAATCTTCAAACTGCTGTAGGTCATGACTGGCAGCTTGCATGCGCACCATTTTCTTCACGTCCGTCAAAGTGCGTGGTACCCACCGTGCATTCACCTTGTGATAGTGCAGGTGGTATTTCTGGATGTCTTCTACACTACCAACACTGATGGACAGCATTGCTCCAAGTTCCTTGATAGTGATTCGCCTATTCTCACGAATAAGCACGTCTGCACGATCAGTGTTTGGCTCGGTGACGGATATTCGCGGCCGACGATCATGCGGTTCATTTTCCACGTGCTCTGTGCCCTCTCTGAAGCACTTACACCACTCAAACACACGGGTCCGTGAGAGACACTCTTCCCCATGCTGTTGTTGGAGTCTGTGGTGAATTTCAGCAGATGGGCCGTTTTCTCCAACGAGGAATTTTATCACAATGCGTTGTTCCACACTCCACGGCACCTTCTGTTCGCTCGTCACTCTAGCAACTCCCAGACAGGACTGAACAGGTTCTAACCTGAACAGGAGGGAGGGTGGAGGTTGTGGCTTCACTCTCTCAAGGTTGAACAGCTTGATAAAATTTTACAATGTCTCTTATAATAGTTGTTCAAAATTGGGTCATTACATTAAAACATGAATTATTAATGGATCGACTTTGCCATGTTTGGTTTCCACTTATAACTTTCTTGTACCATTTAATTTCATATTTATGACTATTTGTGAATTTTGAACTCAGTCAGTTGTATTAGTGAAGATTAGTGTATATATTCTTACAGCAGTTAGCCGATGTTCTGGAAAGATGGCTGCCTTCTGGTTCCAGGTGGGGCACTAAGCAGAGCACAGAACAAAGTGGTGCAGGTATAAGGAGAGGAATGGCCAAGGTACGGGTCCTGTGCGAACCATTTGGGGTAAGGAGAATGCCAGATGTCAAGATGTTTTCACTGTTCTCCTTATTCCTCTTTGATTGCTCAGGCGGGTTGTCCAGGCATCTGTCCATACCTGTATTTTCTGTGCTTGGCTTATTCCTTTGTTCGGGAGATGGAGGCAGTTTGTTCCTTCAAAATGTTGATGGTCTACCAAACTGTACAGTGTTATGGCCCAGAAGAGTGTACTCTTTGCGGTCACCAGTGAGAGAACCTCAAACTTAGTTGTCTTGTTAGGTACTTCATCCATCTTGTCAGGACTAAGGCATGTAATTATTTATTCATTTATTTTACTCTACCAGACTCACTCTTGAAAATTGTATATGCATTAAATATTATTCTTTCTTTCATAACTGTTGTTCTAATCCATGATACGGTTTTAATTATTGCAAATGTACAGAAGAGGAACGATTCAGGATGGTGCGCACTGGTCGGCAGGAGACGATGAAACCTTCAGTGAAGGAGATCTCAGTCTTTGAATTGGCCAAGAGTTACGCTAAGAGTACAACACAACCGCCTGAATGCCTGGAGAGTTTAGAGTTAGAGGTATGTTGAGAGTTGAAGAAAGCAGTCTTCTGGGATTTGGCACCGTGTGTATGTGGTGTTAACCGATGTTTCGGAGGAACGTATCGCCTCCATCTTCAGGGTAGAAGGAAAAAAATATAAGAAATCCGCAAGCGAAGAGACCGTGAGAGCAGTCTGCTTTTACCGGTTCTCACGGTCTCTTCGCTTGCAGATTTCTTATATGTTTTTCTTTCCACCCTNTACGTTCCTCCGAAACGTCGGTTAACACCACATATACACGGTGCCAAATCCCAGAAGACTGCTTTCTTCATAGTCACCGCTGTGAAAGCCTCAAATCTTACATGTTGAGAGTTGTTTACACTTTATTGCCTTTATGGGGTGTAAGTATCTGTTTTCCATAAGGTATACTATTTTTTTTTTAAATACAAGCTCCAATCATGTATGTCTGAAGTAAGCATTAAATAAAAGCATTAATAAAGACATATGCTGAAAACGTCGTGTTATGTACTATTTCACAGTGGGCAGTAAAGAATTTGTGTAAAGACTGGTCAGATGCAACAACTATTAAGTACCTCATTATACCCTGATTCTCACTCACTACCTTGACAATTCTAACATGAGAAACTTTTTCTTCAACTATGTCATTGTGCTCACCATTCAGTACATCCAGGATCCATCTGTGGGCAAGTGAACTCTAGTGTGCAGTCATATTCTCAAGTTCAGAGCGTAATGCATTTCCACAGTCAAGTTTCCAGTAGAAAGAAATTTTTAATTTTCCTTATCCAACTTCATCTCTTACTAAATATGCAGTTGGACAGCAATAAATCGTAACTGGTAACTAGTAAAATGTCTGCTATGAAGAAAAACTGTAAGTCCCTGTTGAACAGCTCTGTTTAAAAAGTCTTTAATAATTACAGTTACTTTGAGAGAAGTAATCTGTGAGAGACTTATTTTGCTTTCATTTCTGTGTTAGCCCTCTCTTCTTTCACACTTAGTCGGTTTTACAAGATGCTGGAACAGTGAACGGCTTTGTGTTATCCAAAATATAGTTGCATAGTAACAGTCATTGTCTTACAGATGAGTAATTATTTTTTTTCATTGTAGAAAAAAATGTAAATACGAAAGAGGCCTAGGCAATGCCCATCCGGCCTTCTGTGGTACATTCTAATAAACATATTATTCTACAATAGCAGTAGCCCCGAAATTGTTAATATAGATTTTGACTTAAATCTCTGTGTATACTATAAATAATCAGTGCAATTACTTCTTTTACTTTTGTTACATATCTATTTTATATAAATATAGGAATGTTGTTTATGAAGTAACAGATGCCTTGCAGGAATCTTTTTTCTTCTAGCCTTAAGAGCTCTGTAACTGATTTTGGGTAATGCTTTTTGCTGTTCTCAGACAAAATGTCCATCATTGTTGCCCCTTGGTCCTCGTACTGTTTACAGCCCCAGAGGATATGTTCCTCCATTTGCAGCCCATCACCACATTCGCATTTGGCCATGGATCCTTACTTTAAGACTGGTGTCTCCCGCTCTCATGTTGTTTATTGACGTGAAGGTGCGGTGGTTCATTTTTATCTGTCAGAACCATGGAGACGAGCCTTTCCTATAGTACCTTTCAAAGTAGCTTTCTCCTCTTTCCCATTTGGTGTTTTGACAAAAACCGTGAAGTTCTTCTTTGCCTTTCTTTTTCTACTGTGTTTTAAGATCTGCAACTGGTAACAGTAATTTACTATCTCTGCCTTTTTTGATTGCTTGCTTTGCAAGTCGGCCCTCTCATTAACTTCAACTTCACCATGCCCCGGGATCCAGAAAAATTGGATTTCTTTTCCTCATGATTCCAGTCTCTCTATTTTTTATCTTTTAGCATATATGTAATGTGTGATGTGTTGCTTGTTATAGAGGAGTTACTAATTCCTTTTAACATGCTTGCCGAGTCCGAGAAAATCATCAAGTTTTGCTCTGAGTCTATTTTTTCAATGATATCTAGTGTTTCGGCAATTGCTAATGCTTCCGCCATGAATATGGACGCTATCTAAGATATCCTGAATTTCATGCTACGACTATCTTTTATATCTACTGACGCGAATCCTACGAATGGTTTTTCCTCCATTTTTGAGCCATCCATGGCGAAAAATTTGCTGGTTCTCATTCATTCTTGGAAAATCTTTTTGAATTCCTCGTGATCTTCGGCTTCCTTTATTTGTCTTCCCTCATCGAAAGATGCCCTGGCCCCGTAGAAGAGGCTTCCGTATGTGTAGTTGAAAGCCGGGGGACAGTTCCCTGATTGGTTATTTGCTGATGAGTGGTTGTTCATTCTCTCCTCTTCTTGGATTGTCAAGTAGAGCTGATAATTCTTCCAGCAGCTGGATCATTGGATGGTTGCTTGACGTATAACACCTGGACACATAGTTCCTTCCCAACTGTTTGAATCTACTAAAAATTGGGATTTCTTTGGCTTCTGCTAGCATTACATTGGTCGGGGTGCTACTCACGTAGCCCAGTGCTCTGCGAATTGCCCTATATTGTATATTATCTAGCTCCTGTGCTTGTTTCTACTTAAGTTTATGGAATAAAAATGCTCCATATTCCATCCTCGACCTTGTTCACTTAGGTATCATTTTAATTCTTCTGTTAGGGTTTTAGTCAAGTCAGTCTGGTAATTACTACATTTAAAAATAAATATTTAGAACTGTGCATGCGCTTCTACTAGTTGCACATGTGCGCCCTTCCACTAGCAGAGTTTAAATGCCCGATTTACCAAATCGGGGTACTTTGGCCATGACGACCATACTCATCACTGGCCCAATCGGGGCACTTCAGACATTAAAGGTTAATCACTTTAATTTTGATGGAAACTTTTTTTTTTTCCTTTTTGTTCATACTCTGTTGTTGATTTAGTGTTAGTGAAAGTGTAAGGATATCACCTGATGGAAATCCTCAACACTGAATTGTTGATACATTAGCATACTAATGTAAATCTAGACATAATTCCTAGAATCATCACAATGGTATTCATATTTTACTATGAACTGTGCTATATTGGAACATATGCAGTTATAACTAAGATGTATTTGTTACCGACCCTGTAATTGCTATGTATATGTCTCACATTTCTTGTGGGAATATAGTTACATACCTACAGAATGAAGCATCCATGAAATGTAAGTAAAAGTAAGTAAAGCTATCACTGTAACAGGCTGTGAAGGCCCATAGGGTTGAGAGACATTGAGGGTCCCACATTATCTAGACAATCAGCTCAAAGAGTTTGCCCTAAACAGAGAAAGAGTTAGGAAAATCTTAACTGAAGATCTTGACATGAGGAAGGTGTGCGCAAAAATGGTCCCAGAGGAGCTCACCAAAGAACAAAAGCAAAGAGGAGCCAAAATTTGCCAAGACCTTTTGGAGAGGCAAGGTGACATTTTGGGCTGTGTCATCACAGGTGATGAAACATGGGTCTACCAATATGACCTTGAAATGAAGCAACAAAATGCTGCCAATTCTCCGAGACCAAAGAAGTTTCGTCAGTCCAAATCGGGAGTCAAAATAATGTTGCTGACTTTTTTTATATTAGAGGGATTATTCATTATGAGTTTGTACCAACCGGACAGTCAACCAAGTTTACTATATATGGAAATACTGAAAAGGCTGTGTGAAAAAGTTAAACAGAAATGACCTGAACTTTTTGCCAACAACTCTTGGATCTTGCATCATGACAATGCACCTGCTCACATGGCACTGTCTGTGAAGGAGTTTTTAGCTAACTGTGCTGGAACATCCACCCTGTTCGCCAAATCAAGCCCCCAGTGACTTTCTTCTGTTTCTGAAGACCAATGAAATATTGAAAGGAAGGCATTTCGATGACATTGATGACATGAGGAGTAATATGACTGCAGCTCTGAAGGCCATTAGATGAAACCAGTTCCAAAATTGTTTGAAGGGTGGACTAGGCGCTGGCATCGGTGCATAGCGACCACAGTGGTAATCAACAATGTGGTATGTAGCACTTCTACCGCGATGAATTCAGAAACTTTATTGTCAGACCACATAAGTGTGTTTCACATGTTATGGTGACTAACAAGAATGAATTTTTGCTTTAAAAATGTGGTAAAGTGGTTTTCCAGCGATTGTCGCACAATAGTGTGCTCATTTTGATTCAGTTGCTCCAGCACACAGTCTGTGTCAGTGATATCAATAACATGGTGCAGTGTTTGGCTCTCCTAAGAATGTGTAGATCACAGAACAGCAAGTCTGGAGGAGAACAGAATGTTAATTTACCAAGCAGTAACCCAGAGTCCTTGGAAATCTAGTGACAGGCTTGCTCTTGAGCAAAAGTTTTAAGTGGGTGGTTCAGCAGATATTGCATGAAGCCAGATTTAAGTGTTACATTCCCAAATGAACACATGAGTTTTTAGGAAATGAACCTATCTCTTTGCTTCACTTTTGCTAGCTCATGTTAAATGAAATGTCGTAGACCAGAAGGTAGACAATTTGAACATTAATACGGCATTAATTGACACTTAGACATAAGTGATACTAGACTAAAATATTGCAGCATGATTACTTCATTTTTAACCCCATGGGCAGTGATTTTTGTGCTTCCCTGTATTTTACTGGCTGCATGTCTTGTTCCAGATCCGCAGCCTGGAGGCTCGACAGAATTCGTTGCTGATGGCTCTTGAAACAGCGAGACAAAAGAATTTGAGAGATGCTATTGCTGAAACTGAGTTCAGATTGATTGACACCGAGCTGAGACTGGCCCAAATGAGGAAGAGTAAAGCACAGGTAACAGATGAAAGCCATTCGTTGATTTATATTATACAGATGAGGCTGACGAATTTAAACATTTCGCTGTTTTTATGTATTGGATATGAATGTATTTATTTGTAATAAGCTGTACATGAGCTTTTGGCAGAGGATGATTAATGAATATGGACTATATTTATGTGTTGCATCCTCGTACGTATATCTGTCTACACAACAATTCATGTAAAAATATTAACATAAAATGCTTACATTAGAATGTTAACACAACATGTTTCAACCCTTATTGGGTCATCAAGTGCTTAGGTGCTGAGGTTTTTGTTTAATATAGATCCATATTTTTTCAAATTTGATCATGTGATATGTTTATATTTGCATAGTAACAAAACCTCTGGTTATTTACCCTTCAGCTTAAGCTCTGCTGGTGTTAATTACAGTTATGTAAGATTTGAGGTTTTCATGGCAGTGACTGTGAAGAATGCCATCTTCTGAGAAGTGGTGCTGTCTAGATCTGCTCATGTTGGTTCCTTGCTCGTAGATTTTTCTACCCTGTAGATGCAAGCAATACGTTCCTCTGAAACATCAGTTCCAACAAGATCTACATGGCACCACATCCGAGAAGACGACATTAATTACAGTTAGTTAAAATTAATGTGAATTAATTAAACTAAAGTTAAAAATTAAAATTAACATTAAAAATTATGTAAATGTCTATATGGCTGTTCTGCTGGTTCTTGGTCTTGATTCTTCCTTAGTGGGTATGATGTTACCGATTTCTTGCATGTGCATATGCGTTACTCCTTATCTATGCCATATCGGGGTGTAAGTTGAATGTTGTAAGATTATGTGTCGTGGTCTTGTTTTCTTACGATACGTGGTGCAGTTCTCGTGTTGTCTTGTAGTCAGGCATTTAGTCTGATAGAGACTGAATGACCAACTACAAGATGACAACCTATGCTATTTTTACACAAATTGTTGTGTCAACAGATATAAATATACTCATTTGAATATGGACTAGTTGGTGGCGTGAGAATTTGCAGAGGAAACCAAACTTCTCAGAGAAAACCTGTCCCAATGCCATTATGTCCACCACAAATCTCACACAATGTGATGCATGCCATAACATTGGGAAGCCAGTGACTGACCCCCTGAGCTATGGCACTGCCCAGTTATAGAATGTTACTGATGTACTGTATACACCATACTCATATATAGCAAGAGTCACGTAACTTCGAACAAGGCCAAGAGTAACCTTGAATGCGCAGAAGAAAAATTTCAGACGAGGGTGGATTCGAGGGAGGTGGAAGTGCAAGAACGAGTGTTAAGAAACTCCTCCCACTACAAGCTGTGCATGGGATTTGACTAGGAATGCGGGCCCTTGTTCCAAGTTACGTGACACTGTCTATATCATGCATTTATTTTTCCTGAGATTAGTGCCCAAAGGACTGGGTGCACATTCTGCAAAGGAATTGGCATTTTGCAATAGGTAGCTAAACATTTAAGTAATATGCATACAGTCAGCACATATCCATACACACAGTTAATGTGTATAGTCATGCCACTGTTGCCATGACATCTTAGTTGGCCTCAGTAGTGTGTGCACAATTGTAAGGAGCAGATATGTTTTGTTAAGCAAGTTAAAAGGTGTGCTACAGGTGACAAAATGGGGAGGACATTGTGATCATTTACCACAATTCAGAAATTGAAAGTAAATGTGTGAGGCATTGAATTCTGTTACTTCATGGTTTTTTCATCACTGTACTCACTTTCTCAAGGCTACCGTCAAGTGATGACAGCTTCACTTACTAATATCAGGCATTTTGAATCCATTTTATATATCATGCACAATATTAACATGGTGTATTGTGTTTGTATTTGTTAACTATTGATACTTTCATGATAATGCTAATTATCCAATGAATATTTACTGTACATTTCTTTTGACATTTTTTGACCTTGAATTTCCCCCCTCCCCCCAAATCAGGGTGTACATCATACATGAGGGCACATGTTACGTGAATACATACAGTTTGTTATGCAGTTTACATAAAATTTGAAATTACTGACTAATGTTACTCCAATGATGAACAATTGAAATGACTGAGTAATTTTGTAGTTCTTCTGCTTAAAAGTACAGTTTTAAGAATTTGTGGAATTAGAATGAATCATGTTTCTCTTATAAATGTCAGTTTAAATGGTTAAAATTGTTAAAACCTAAATGAGTTTGAAACAGGAGAATACCTTAAAGAATAATAATCAGTTAGGTTCTTATTTTCTGAAGGCTTACAGCTGTCACACTTAATAAGCCAAAAGAAATTGTCCTGAATATGCCTCTCCTGTCCTCATTTATTGGAAGTGGTGTGTGACCCCGTGAAATAACCTGGGGGATTGAAGTATGGTGTTAATACACGTACACACCATGTCTTTAAGATTATGGTTTGGGTTTCAGTCATTGTTGTATTATAACATTTAGTGTTACAAACAACATTGTTGTGGTGCAATAGAAAGGCTGTTTCCAAGTAAATTATGTTAACATAGTTTTTTACTTCAGATATTTAAATTTAAAATAATTAAATTGCAAATATGAGGTCTGGAAAATAACAAGACTAGCAACACTCTGAAGCACAAGTCACCCTGGGGTCATTGGCAGGTGTTGGTACATGTTTGAACTCCACACAGTAGCAGACATACCTTGTCTAGCTTAGCAAGTACAGAGTTCTTGTGCCTTAACTGAAGTAGCGTTTGGATATCTTGTCATGAAAATGAATGACAAATATTTTGAACAAAGGATCAGCATGAAATTGTTTGATCTTGGAGAGAACCAACGAAAATATCTGAAATGTTTAAGCAAATGCATGGAGCAGAACCTCTGTCGAGACCATGTGCTTTTTGAATGTTGTAAACAGTTTTCTGAAGGAAGGCATGGAACTTGAGTTTTACAGGCAATGCAGACTTCTGTGTTGTCAAAATTGGGTTTAAAAAATATGAGAACTCTGGTGCAAAATGATTGACATACTGTCAGAATGACTGGAAAAGTAACTGAATGTCAGTAGAGACACTGTATGATTGATCGTGACAGAAAATTTGGGTATGACGAAAGTTTGTATGAAGATTGTGCTCATGAACCTCACCAATGACAACTGCAGCAGAGGGAAGCTTATGATGATTTTTGCAATGAATTCAGGAGAATGAAGAATGGCTGAAGAGAGCTGTCAGTGGGGTTGGCAGTTGGGTTATGCATTATGATCCTGACACAAATCAGCAGAGCATGCAGTGGAAATATCCAGGCTCACCTCTCTCCAGAAAATGCAGACGTCAGAAGCAAAAGTTATGACAGTCGATTTGTTTCTTTGAATGAAAAGGATAGTGCACTAAGAGTATTTCCCACCTACTTGTATTGTCAACCAGAAATTTTATCTCAAGTTCTGGAATGTCTGAGAGAGTGATTTCATTGTGTGAGGCCAGGATTTTTCCCTGACAGTGTGCCCTCCCCCACAGCACTTTACAATAGAAAGTTTTTGACAAAAAAATCAATCATGGTCTCACATAATTACAATTTCTCACTGTTATTCACTCCTTGTAGATCAGAAACACCTGGAAAGTTTCGAAATGTGGTGTTGGAGAAGGGTGGAGAAGATCAGTTGGACCGATTATGTGAGAAATGAAGAAGTGTTATTTAGAGTCAGTGAGCAGAGGAATATCCTGCACGAAATAAGAAAACAGAAGGCTAATTGAATTGGTCATATCTTACGCAGTAACTGCCTACTAAAAGAACTTATTGAAGGAGAGATAGAAGGGTGGATAGAAGTGACCAGAAGATGTAAGAAGATGCTGGATGACCTTGGGGACAGAAGAGAATATTCTCATTTGAAGGAGAAAGCTCTAGATCGCATTAAGTGGAGGAACTGTTTTGGAAGAGACTGTGGACTTGTCGTCTGACAGATTACTGATGAATGAATGAATGAATGAATGAATGAATGAATGAATGAATTCACTCCTTGTGACTTCTTCATTATCCCTTCCATGAAGAATTATCCCAGGGGATAACATTTTGGAACATTGAAGAGATATGGAAGATTATAATGGCTGATCTAAACAGCTTGCAGGAGAATGGCTTCTGGAATTTATACAACAATGCTGGAATTTGTATATAGATGCAGGAGGGAACTGCTCTGAAAGAGACCATAGCAGGTCACAACAAAATTTAATACAGTATGGCCTGTGAGTACAGTGAACTTATATATATATGTAGAGTTTACTCAAACTTGCCTTGTGCTGTGCATGAAGATATGAATTCCAGATGTTGTGCAAGTATGTTGCCATCATATTACCTACATAAAGAGGGACCCGGGGGTATGACTGTGCACGTGCCAAGTTGTGACATCATTTCAAGCTCAGACGTTGGCCAGCACAGATCGCTTAAACATATGAATTTTGTGTAGAAAGCATACAGAACTGTATTTTCACATCAGACAGTATTTTAGATTAAATAATATTGAATTAACGTGATTTTACAGCTGGTGCTAAGCTTAAGAAACTACAATAAATTTGAAGACATTGTGTATATGAGCACACCGTGCAAAGAACAGTGGTGCAGTTAAGAGAGATAATGTATCCAGAGGAAAGAGCCAGTAGTTTCAGTGAATAAGTAATTGTCCCTCAGCTATTCTGTGACATAATTTGATATCTAGTATGTAGGCCATAACAGCATCTGAATCTGCTTAAATGTTTCAGGATAGTGTCTTCAGTGTTCATGAATTATTGCATGCCCAATATATTTGAAAGTCCTGGAAGCTGTCCTGACAGTTGGTTGTTGATTGTCCCAGTTTCAGGTGAATACCAGAACAGAACTGAGAACTACATCATTACCATTTAGTTCACAAATTTATTTAATCCCCCCCGCAAATTGACATCCACATCAGTGATCGGCAAACTGAATTACACACTGACAATTCTGACTTGCATTTGGAAAGTGCTCAGTTTGAATCTCAGCCAGGACACAAAGTATTTTGACTGAGAGTTCCATGGTTTTTCTCAAGCCTTCCAAGCAAATTAGGTCAGGACTCATTCCCATCCACACACTTTACAAGTCATTATTGACTATCTTCCAGTCACTGAACGCTATATAGTTTGAGTTACAGCATCATTGAATAAACTGCAGCAACAAATAATAGACCATAGAGATATATAATGCCATTGGTTTCATGCAGGTACTCTTCTTTAATGTGACCTATGTGAATATCATTTCAGAATGTATATTTGGATCCTTATCAACAGTGGTGTAAGGAAAGAGAAGCACAGTCACGAATACTTCACGGTGCCCACATTGTGGCTACAACACTGTCGTCCTGTTTCAATAGCCAAATGGAAAACATTTTTGCTAAGCAGGAAGAGTAAGATTTCATATTTTATATAAAAAGTATTAAAAAAGTAAGGTATGTTTGTATTATTTTGCTTTGGATCCATTCCTGGAGCAGATATTCATCACTTGTGTTAAAGAATTTAATTTGTTTGGAGTCACATTTCGATGTTTGCTGACAGTTGACTTCAGATCAGGCTAGCCTTTCTGCTGACAGTTTTGGTCAAATTACCCTCTTTGTTTTTTGGCTTATTTTAAATCAGATTATACTTTTTCTGACAGTTAACTTTTAGTTAGATTAGCCAGTTTTGCATGACAGTTCATTTTGAGTTAGATTGGCTGTTTGATGACAATTTGATTATATTGCAAGCTTAAATCATTTAATGACATTGTCACTAACTCCATGGAGTTTGGTCCTTCTAGGGAAGCCACTGGTTTCTCAGTTACTCAAGAATTTCCCAACGTTTTATGGAACCAGAAGGTTCATTGCCATGTTCACAAGAGCCTGCCATTGGTCCCTATCCTGAGCCAGGTCAATCCATTTATACGAACCCAGACTATTCCTGTGAGATCCATTTTAATATTATCCTCCTGCCTACATATTGGTCTTCCTTCTTTCTGGCCTTCCCACCAGAACTCTGTATACAAGAGTATACATTCCAATTCACTCCCATACATTCTACATGCCCTGCCCATGCCCTTGGTCATTCTAATGACATGTAGTAAATAGTGCAACTTATGAAGCTCCTCATTATGCAGCTTTCTCCAGCCTCCTGTCACTTCATCTCTCTTCAGTCTAAATATTCTCGTCAGTGCCCTATTCTCAAGTACTCTCAGTCTGTGTTCCTCCCTTAATGTCTGAGACCAATGTGATACTTTCAGTACAAAGTTATATAATGTGAAATTAAATCAAAATTGGTCATGAACAAAGTAAAGTTAAGATAAAGTTGCCCCTGTGCTTAACTAATTAAGCAGTATGCCGTGAAGGAGTACCAGGGAGTGGATGTATAGGTTGACGGTTTCTTGACTTTAGCACTAGTTGGAGGTGAGTGGTCAGCTGGGTGGGCATCACAGTCGGTCTGGACAACGTGGAGAAAACAAAATTCTTGACCCTACCAGGACTCGAACTCCATCCCATTGGTTGTCCAGCCCATAGCCAGTTGCTATATCAACTACAATATCCCAGCTCCTAGTCATAAACAAGAGGACAAGAATTTCAGAACTGGGTGATTGTGGCCTAATTTATAATATGATTCCAGCAATTGTCTGGGTGATGAGAAAACCAAAATAGACCTTAGTTTGGATGCAGATTCAAATGAAATACTTTTTGAGTCCAATGTCAGTGTTTTACAGCTACAAACACTCCTCTGAAATGTCTGTGCACTTGTGCGCAACTACAGGACATCACATCTACTCTTCATAATCACTGCCCTGAGAACCTCAGATTAGCTTTGCCGCAATACATTTGTGTACGTGCTGTGTTCAAAAAGTATCGAACCTTCTTTTTTCCCACGAAAAACCAATGAAGCGCGGGAGTCTCCCTTCGGTGGAGATGTGGAGGGGACATTCATGCGCAGTCGTGAATTTTTTCCCACCCGCAGAAAGCATCAGTCGCTGGCAATCGGCCTATGAGTGAGAACGTGTAGCGAGCGCTCGTCGGATTCCAGTAAGGTGTAAAATGACGGAACAACATGAGCAGCGATATTGCATCAAATTTTGCCAAAAGCTTGGCGATACCCGAGTGGAAACCATTCGCAAGATTCAACAGGCTTTCGGGGATGATGCCATGAGCAACTCACAGATAAAGGAGTGGTACAACCACTTCAAAGATGGCCACACATCAGTGGACAGCGAACCATGTTCAGGCAGACCCTCAACAAGCCGAAATGAGAATGTGATTGAGCAAGTGTGGACTTTGGTCATGGAGGACCGTCGTATCACAGTCCGAGAACTTGCAAACGAGATAGGGGTAAGCACTGGATCAGTACATTCAATTTTGACTGAGGATTTGGGGAATGAGGAGGGTGTCCACGAAATTCATACCGAAACTGCTAACAATGGAGCAGAAGCAACGCCATCTGGAAATCGCACAGGACATGCTGGACAATGCAAACAGTAACCCCAACTTTCTGAACACCATGATCACAGGCGATGAGTCGTGGGTTTATGGGTACAACCCAGAAACCAAGATGCAGTCGTCACAGTGGAAACATCTGACATCTCCGAGGCCAAAAAAAGCACAGCAGGTCAGCAGCAATGTCAAGGTCATGTTGGCCATTTTCTTCAACTCCCATGGGGTTGCGCATCATGAGTACGCACCACAAGGCCAAACCATCACAAAGGAATACTACCAGGAGGTCCTTCGTTGCCTTCGTGATGCTCTGCAGTGCAAACGACCGGATCTGTGGGCAGCAAAAACTTGGTAGCTTCATCATGATAACGCACCCGCCCATTCTTCACATCTGATTCAGACTTTCGTCGCCAAACACAACATCCCTGTGGTTTGACAGGTTCCATACTCCCCTGACATGGCTCTGTGTGACTTTTGGCTATTTCCCAAGCTGAAAATGCTGCTGAAAGGAACCCAATTTGAGTCAAGAGAAGACATCATGCGGAATGCGACGGACGGCTGATCACCATTCCAAAACACGCCTTCCAGAAGTGTTTCCAACAATGGCGGAAGTGCTGGGAGAAGTGTGTGCATTACCAAGGAGACTACTTTGAAGGGGATTAGGGTTTTGTACCTCCAAAACAATAAATGTATTTCTGCCAACCAAAGGTTCGATACTTTTTGAACACGCCACGTATATGCAGTAAATGGAGGCCAAGTCTCACCAGAAATGCATTTTGAGATATGTCTACTCCAACAAAGAGTTTGTTTCTACACTTTTCAGTAATGATAGTTGTTTGTGTATATGTATAATTTTGTGTCCTCATGTCAAAGGCAGGGTAAGTCAGGACTTCAGTTCACATGCTGCATAGTAGATGAAGCAACCCAGAGCCAGGAAGTAGAAACATTAATACCACTCATGCTAGGAGTGAAGACACTTGTCCTCGTTGGTGATGCAAGACAGCTGCCCGCCACTGTACTGTCCAAGGTGAGTAAGATCCCTTAGAACCATTTCTTTGTCTGCTTTATATATACATAAAGAAGAATGTGTTTGTTATCTGTCATACGTAGGTAAGTCAATAACTAAGTTACAAATGGATATAAAACTTAAATAAGAGTACTGATTTGAAAAATGCTTTTATTTCTCAACATAATCTCCCTCTACATTGAGGCACTTGTCCCATCATTTCACAAGCCCCTGAAAACCAGCAGCATAAAATTCTTTTGGCTGCTGTCAGAACGAGGCATGTTCACATGGCATGGCCTACCTCATAATGCATGACAGGTTAGGTTTTCACGAAGTCTGTACACGATGGGTGCCACACATGCTGACCCCACAACACAAAACGCAAAGAATGGGTCTGGCATTACAGTATCTCAGTCGCTACCATGATGAAGGACACAATATGCTAGCCCGAATTGTGCATCCCATGATCCAGACTTAATTTCCAAACAAAGATGCAATTTTCCAAGACAGCAATGCCCCGATTCACACAGCAGGAACTGTTCAGTTGTGGTTTGAAGAGGATGAAGGTGAACTTCAACATCACAAGATTTGAGCATGACTGAACCTCTCTGATCAGTTCTGGAGACTAGAGTGAGGAGCAGATTCCCACCTCCAATGTCTCTAAAGCAACTGGAAGATGTTCTTAAAGAAGAATGGTATAGAATTATGCTGGAGACTGTTCAATATTTGTATGAGTCCATTCCAAGATTTGTATTTGAAATAAATGAAGAAGAACACTCCACTGGTGTACACCTTTCCATCCTTGTTTCATTATTGTTTTGCATTTGTAACATTGCAGGTGGCCAAAGACAATGGCCTTGGTAAATCCTTGTTTGCAAGAATAGAGACATGTTTTGAGGACAGCATGCAGAAACCAGTGCAATTCCTTGATGTACAATACCGTATGCATCCAGAGATCTGCCTGTGGCCCAACAGGTTCTTCTACAATGGCCGCTTGCATTCCGCACCCAACCTTGCTCAACAGAGGGTCTGTCCACTACTACCATATTGCATTCTCAGCCTTGAGTACAAGCAGAATGTTAGTGGGTAAGCTGAAAGTAATATCACTCGTTAATTCACTATATTGCCTTTCAGTTTTGAGCTGTATCCAGTGTTTTGATGAACAATGCAGTTTTGGGGGCATCAGACTGAATGTCTCAATGATCTATGGATCAGTGTATAGCTGTATCTATGAATACAGGAACAGGAGATTTCAGTGCCAAAGCAAATAGTGAAAACATTTTCAAACCAACCTTTGGGAATGAGAGTTTACACAAAATTAGTAATGATAATGGAGTTCATAATGTTGTATTTTAGCGTCCTGTCGCACTGATTTTCATCCATGATATGTATGTAATGGCCGTCTTATAGTGCACTCAATTTCATATGTCACTTCTTACTACGTTTCGCTCGCAGCCAAAAAGGAAGGACACATCACAGACACAGTACACACAGAAACGACTCCCATAGTGGATGAACCATACTATACGCAAGTTTGAATTAAGACATGTAGATGAATAATCTTAACACGTTTTAGTATATACAGATTTTATTATAGTTGACGAATAATGTACTTTCTAAATAATTTTATGAAAGACACAAGATGGCAAACAATGTAATTGCGTAGCGTAAATAACGAACCTGAACATGGCACTATGTTGCCGAAACATGTAGTAAGAAGCGACGTATGAAATTGAGTGCACTACAAGACGGCCATTACATACATATCATGGATGATAATGGGGTTACGTAGAATGGTAAACTTTGCCACATCTAAAAATGTTACTCTCAAAACATCGTAACATCCATAAATTTACTTTGACATCTCCTGAGGGGAAGATGCACAACCAGACTGACCATATTCTGATAGATACGAGACGGCACTCAAGTATACTTGATGTCCGATGTGTTCGATCAGTCAAGGCAGCAGATTGTGATACTGACCACCACCTGGTGATGGCAAAGGTCAGGAAGAGAATGGCAGTGAGTAAATGAACACTGCACAGAGTTCATATGGAGAGGTTCAGTCTCAATAAATTAAATGAGGTACATGGGAAGGAGCAGTTTCATGGTGAAATCTCAAGTAGGTTCACAGCTTTGGATAACTTAGACACCGAAATGCATGTTAAAGCTTAGGAAACTGTTAGAGAGAATATAAAAATGTCTGCCAAACAGAGGCTAGGTTATTATGAACCGAAGAATCACAAGCCATGGTTCAATGAAGTATGCTCAGAATTATTAGTCCAAAGAAAACAAGTCAAATTGCAGTGGTTACAGGATCAAAGCGAAATAAGTGGGGATAATCTGAACAATATGAGACGTGAAACCAGCAGGCATTTCAGGAACAAAAAGAGGGAATATCTGAAAGATAAAATTGATGAGCTTGCAATGAACAGTAAGAAGAAGAACTTTAGAGACCTGTGTAGAGGAATAAATGACTTTAAGAGGGGCTACCAGCCTAGCAGTAACTTAGTGAAGGATGAGAATGGTGATCTGCTTGCAGATTTCCACAACATTTTGAATAGGTGGAAGAACTGTTTCTCTCATCAAATGTACATAGCGTCAGTGATGTCAAGCACGTAGAATACATACAGCTGAGCTGTTAGTACCTGATCCTAACCCATTTGAGGTTGAAAGTGCTATTGCAAATTGAAAAGGTATAGATCACCAGGTAGTGATCAAATTCCGGCAGAACTCATTCAAGCAGGAAGTGAAATATTATGTTCTAAGATCCGTAAGCTAATTAGTTCTATTTGGAATAAGGAAAAATTGCCTGATCAGTGGAAGGAGTCTATTATTGTACCAGTTCACAAGAAGGGTGATAAAACTGACTGTAGTAATTATCGGGGGATACCTCTGCTATCAACTTTATATATATAAAATTTTAGCCAATATTCTTCTCTCAATGTTAAGTCCATACATAGGTGAAATTATTGTGGATCATCAGTATGGGTTTCGACATAACAGATCAACTACAGATCAGATCTTTTGCATTCTTCAGATATTGGAGAAAAAATGGGAGTACAATGAGACAGTACATCAGCTGTTCATAGACTTCAAAAAAGCCTATGATTCAGTTAGGAGGGAAGTATTGTACAATATTCTGATAGAGTTTGGGGTACCCATGAAACTAGTTAGGCTGATTAAAACATGTTTAAACGAAAGTCCATATAGGTAAACATTTGTCTGATAGTTTTCCTATCCAGAATGGTCTGAAACAAGGAGATGCTTTATCGCCATTTCTTTTCAATTTTGCTATAGAATATGTCATTAGGAAGGTCCAGAAAAAAACAGGTGGGACTGAAATTAAATGGGACACATCAACTGTTGGTTTGTACTGGTGATATGAGTCTACTGGGTTATAATATAGATACCATAAAGAGAAACACACAGACTTTAATTGACGCAAGTAAGGAGGTTGGTCTAGAAGTAAAGACAGAGAAATGCCACGCCATAGTTCAAGTGGTATTTGTGGTGGACAAAGTGGCGCTGGGGCAGGTTTTCTGAGAGTACTTCGGTTCCCCTGCCTTCATTCCACCAACTGCTCCACAATCACCCTCGCCTATTATATGAGGCTGGTACAATAGGCCAGAAGTGTCCCCTGTTACGTCACTGTGGGAAGTGCTGTTACATCACCGCAGGGGAATGGGATGGAGCGTTGGCTGGCCTGTTACCATAGCAGCAGCTGTTGCTCCAATGCTGTTACGTCACTGCTGGAGGGGGGGTGTTTACCGATCGTTGTGCCGTCCACATCACAGTATTGTCTAAAAAGAAGAACCTAACAGTGTACCAGTATTTCACTTTTCTAAGCATTATATTTGCAATTAGTTTCTGGTTAACAGAGCTTTCCAGATCATCCAGTGCTGGATGTCACAACTTTTACTGTACCTCTGTACTGGCCTATATGGCATCACTTCACAGATGACAGTGCTCTTAATGATTAGCCTGTTTGTGGTTATTTGCTGTATATTATTTATTTCCCTAAATCCTATAAGTAACACATTTATATTGAATGTATGTATAAGTTTGCAGTCTTGCTGTATTTTGTGTCCAATTCAGGTAAAGTATTGTAAATGTTGCAGTACACGTAAGTATACATAGAAGAGGTCTTCTTGCCTGTAAGTTACATTTATTCTCTTTGTTTCAGGGAACTGTCAAATGCTGGTGAAGCTGAACTTGTGAGTCAGCTGACATTAGGCCTTTTGGAGAAGCTGGGCAACCAGCAGTTAAGCATAGGCATAATCACACCATACCAGAAGCAGCGGGCTACAATAATATCCATCCTGAAAGCTAGGCAAGTCATTTCTATGAAACCTGTGTGGTGAGAAAATATTGATGCTGTAAATGTTATGTTTTAGCCAGCCCACTTATAGGAGTGACAAGGTTGTGGACTGTGACCAGAGTATTTGAGTCCAGTTCTTGGTGGAGACAGATTTTTTTCTGTTCACAAAATTTTGTGGCTCTCCCCCTACCCCTCCTGTTAAATGGGTACTTAGGGTCTCTTTGCCCACAGGTAGAGCGGCTGGTGCATAATGCTAACTACTCGCTTCAATCTAGGGCCAGAGGCTCGGAGGGACTGGAGCTGTACCTCCACAAGAAGGTCAACATTCATGTTTGTTTCCAGCAGTGTTCCCCTGCCCACCTAGCAATTCTAGTTATGTTATGGCAGAATGAGTTGTTTTCACATGCATTGTGATTTGCTGTGGCCTAGATGACAGGGTTCAATTCCTGGCAGGGCAGTCTCTTTGAATCAAGCCCATTTCTGGAGCCCATTTGGCTTCCTGTTTGGTGATTAAGAAGGTCCATCTAGTACCAAGGTTAAGAATATGTTGTTGCAGGGATAATATTGAAACTGATCTCAGAGAAATGGAGTAACGAGGTACTGACCAGATTCTGCTTACTCAGGATAGGGCCCATTGACTTGCTGTTATGAACATGGTGATTAATGATCAGGTTCTGTGGAAGTCCTTAACTAGCCAAATGACTATCAGCTTCTGAAGGACTGCTTCACAGAATGGAATCATGACAGAAAATATGATTATGTGGCACAAGGAAGTAATTGTATACATCTGGGACTGGCATCATATAATGAAAGTTGTCAATGGTTATTATAAGAATCTGAACTCAAAATGTGTAAATTTGGCTTTTGGGGTTTAACAGTGTTCTCTTCTTAAGCTGTTCCAACCTTTCAGCATGCACTGCAGTTGCAGCATGTACTGACACTGTAATAGCTTCAGTATAGGATTGGCTAAACCCAGAAAGCCCAAAAAGGACAAGAACTGAGCTCAGAGCTTAACGGAGTTTGATGTATCATAATTAGATTGAGCTGCTCATGATTTCTGTATTGTTACATAAATTGCATACAGCACACACTCGATGTTCTCGTCTGCCTGTGTAAGGATGTCCAGTCTAGCATCAGAGACAGGAACTGTCACAAGACCAAAGAACCATATATTCCACTTCTAGATAATATGCACTCCTGATCTTTATGTTGGTTATCAATCATGAATGTGGGCAGAAATGCTACTGTACAAAATAAATTAAAATAACTAATAATTATTATTTCAAAATGAGAGGGAAAGTGTCTTATTTGGTATGCATATATTTTTGAAGCAGAGTGTTTGCAATTTGAATCCGGTATCCATTTGTTGCTGATGCGAATCTTGTAGTGAGATGTTTGCATCTTCACACTAATATATCTCGCCCATTTTTATTATGTGTAGGATATTTCTGTTAAATATGTTGAACTTTTTCAGTGATCCTATTTATTTACCTTTTAATTGCTATATTTTATTGCCAGTCGTATGAAGTATATGTAAATCTTGAATGACGATCATTCGTACTGAAGCACATCAACTTTCATTATCCTTTCAGCATGTGTCCCTAAATTGTGAATATCAGATATTCATTCAACATATAACTATTTATTGCCTCCAACAATGCAAAGAGGGAAAAATGAATGCTAATATGCAGGCTCTTCAATAAATATCATTGGAGGATATGTTAACACTTGTGTTTATTGTGCTAAACAGCAAGAAATGATATTCAGACCATCTCTTTTTCCATGTAATTGGCACGCTCATAGCAACATTTGATGCAGTGACACATATTTGATTTCCACAGAGAGAAATAAAGGCTTGGTGTGTGCATCCACCGCCACACTTGGTTTCCATGTCATCAGTGTGTCAGAAGTGTTTCCCTTTCTAGTACTTCTACAGTGATCCCTATAAGTGGAAATCACTATGCACAAGGCCCAGGCTGAGTGGTGGATGAGCAAGGCAGTCCCATGGCCATGAGACTAGAGTGAATGCATAATGCTGTTGCACAACACTACCACATCTGAACATATTGTGTCCCACTGGGACTGATGCCTCAGTAACCTGGTAGTTACATGGAGAAATGGATGATTTGACTGTTATTCCTTGTTCTTTTGGATATGTACATTGAAGTAATAAATATATGACCCTTAGATGTAACTTGTTCAACACCTCTCACAGATCCATTAGGCATATTGCATAGAATTTTTTGTAAATTTGCGCACAGTGCCTACCATCAGAAATTATTGTTCCTTGTATTTCTTTAAATAGGCACCATATCAGAAGAGTGTTAAATGGTGTAAATTGTGATGAGATCAGTATTTTATTTTCTTGTACAGTACGTTGTTTCTGAGAAAAACCAGTAAAATTTTATTTCACCTTCATGTAAAATACGGTTTATTTTTTATCAATACAAAGCAGAATTAAATTCTCATGGAAACACTTAGTGAAAAGTATGTATTACCATATTCCACAGAAATTTAGTTTTGGAGCTGAAATGTGAAGACGGATTCAGTCTCTCCATCATACAAAGGACGCGCCATATATAATGCCTCCTGTTTTTTTGTGTTAATCTGTAACATGTGAGCTGGATGTTGTTGGTGTTGTAGTAAAGGTTGAACCTTCCCGCCAATGTACTGTTAGTTTGGTTGTCGTGTGACAGATAGCGACAGCAGAGCAGTCTACCAAAATGGCATCTGACATAGAAGTGCATACGAAACAGATGTGTTATTGAATTTCTCACTGCTGAACAAATTGCACCCGTTGACATCCATCGACGCTTGCTAAAGGTGTATGGAGATGATACAGCAGATGTCAGCACAGTGAGGCGGTGGGTAGTGTGTTTCAACAGTGGTGAAAGTGAAGTGCACGACAAACCACACCCTGGGCATCCCTGCTCAGCTGCCACGCCTCACAGTGAACAGCGCCCCAATCAGCTCATCCGTACAGATTGGCAGATAATGACCAGGGAACTGTGAGCACGGCTTATAATCGGCTGTAATGCATTGGAAACGATGTTGGGGAAGCTCGATTATCGCAAAGTTTGTTCCAAGTGGGTCCCACGGATGCTTACACAGGACCACAAAACTCAATGAATGGAAGTCTGTCAGGAACTGTTGCACCAGTTTGAGGCTGAAGGTGACAAGTTTCTGGACAGCATCATCACCGGAGATGAGACGTGGTGTCACCACTACAAGCTGGAATCCAAAAGACAGTCCATGGAGTGGTGACATCCGGATTCCCCAAGAAAAAAGAAGTTCAAGACAGGGATAGGGGGAGTGTGATTTTGTTGGATTTCCTGGAGCCTGGTGAGACTGTCAATTCTGAACGCTACAAGATGCCGAGTAAGCTGGTAGCCTGCATTTCCCGAAGCAGACAACCTATCGCTTGCAACACGATAACACTAGATCCCATACCAGTTTGATGACCACCATGCATATTGCAAAGTTTGGCTGGACTGTCCTACCACATCCACCTTATAGCCCCGATTTAGCACCTTCAGACTTCCATCTCTATGGACCTATGAAAGATGGACTACGGGGTCAACATTCTCCAGACAATGATGCTGTCATTGCAGCTGTAAGAAAGTGGCTTGCCTTTGCTGGCACAGACTTTTACGAGTGCGGCATACAGGCTCTTGTTCATCGCTGGCAAAAGTGCATAACGAATGGTGGTGATTATGTGGAAAAATAGCTGTAAGTAGCTGAAATCTTGCTCTATTTAACTGTGTTATTATGCTTTCTGTATCTGTTGTAGTTTTCATTAAAAAATAGGCATTATATACGGAATGCTCCTCGTATGTTTATTTTATGAACTTTTTATAAGCAATGCATGTAAGTGCTGGTGTTATGGCAGTGTTCCTGTCTAGCTCAGGAAATGGAAAGGTACAGTGCACTTGTGGCTGTTTTGTATTGACAAGTTGCCGCCTAGTGAAGGCAAGATTTCTGCTGTCAAGCTCAAGGTGGATTCTTTATCATACTGTCATTATAGAGACCAAAAGTAGGAACTTTAAAATAAATTCTACAAGAACAGTCACTTTAAACAGAACTGGAAGCACATGCGGTGTACCATTCAAAGAACACGGGAGGTTAAGATATGGTGTATTATTCACAGTATTGTCTGACATTGTATAGTTGTGTTAGGTTTCATCAAAATGCATTTTTGTTGCAGTTGCTGTGCCTCCGAAAATGTGGAAGTCAATACAATAGACAGCTTCCAAGGACAGGAACGAGACATTATTGTGATGTCATGTGTAAGGACAGGTGGTGTAGGCTTCCTGTCAGATACTCGGCGCCTCAATGTAGCTCTGACTCGAGCTCGATATTCCTTGTTGCTCTGTGGCAACTTCACCTCTCTGCGGGTAGGCATAAGAGTGTAACACTATAAACGGAGGCATCTGCTTTGTATGTGGTTGCACACAACTCATTCCACTCTTTCCTTCACAAGTATTCCTAGTTAAGTAAAGCAAATTACAATCTGTTATGGCAGAGGGCAGGAGGGAGTTGTGAGGCTAAGGATGCTACACTCTCCCATAGCGATGAATTTCATTGCCATATGCATTAAAATACGATCAACAGAAAACTGTAACCACGTAACAGTTGTTATAAGTGTGTGATTTGAGGTACTCACAGTGGTGACTGTGAACATTATTTCTCCATGGATTACGTGTATTTAATGATGCTGGCAATAATTCAGCCTATACAGTGTCAGATGATTGGGTAGCAAATAATTAATTGTAAAGGATGCAGAAGGAAGTTCTTGTGGCATAATTTAGGGTACTATTTTGACATTTACCTGGAAGGAGTAAGGAAGGTGACAGGAAACCTCAATCAGGACAGCTGGTGTCCCAGCCAAGATTTGAACTAGGGACCTTCCAAATGCAAGTCAGACATATTACCTGTTGAGCCAGTTTACTTGGTGACACTGGTGTGATTGATATTTACTATCATTATAGAGGAACCAGCTGCCTCACGGTTTAGTGTTATGCAGAAGCTGTAGGCAGAACATTCCTCTAAAATGTCATTACTTCGTCTCACTTTTGTGAGAACCTCAAATCCCATTTAGTGATGCTTGTTTCCATTTATAAACTGCATTAAATTTAAACAGTGTTTGCCACTCAGTCTCCTGAGTGAATTATATTGTCATATGTGTACAGTGGCATCACATCATACAAGCATTTAACTAACAAATTCAGTCATACTTGCTCTAAAAAAATAAAACTTTAAATAGCCCAGACTACTCCAAAATAGTGCTGAGGGGGGAAGAGGAAGACTAATCATTGGAATATCCAGGAATGATGAGTGTTTGTGTTTACTCTCTTCTGTTTGAACCTGCTTTCCTTATTTTGAAAAACGAAAGGAGGCTTTTGAGATCACTTTGCTGTCTGTCCCCTCCCCTCAAATTTTCATTTTCTATGTGGTCCACATCATATCAAAGGAAAGCAGGCAGTTAGTTCTTCCCAGAACTTCTTTTTTCTTTTATTCTTCCATCTGTTTCTCCATGTCCCTCTCTCTCTCTCTATTTCTCGTGTAATTAAAAATAAAATTACTGGGTATATACATGTACTTTATGGGTGATTTAAGGGATTTTATGGGTAATTATGACTATACACAGTTTTGGGTTTATGCATCAACTTTCAAAATATAACCCCTGCATAAAAAGTGATACCGCTGTATACTGAATGTGAAATAACTTTAAAAAAATTGAATAGAGATTAGTAAGAGCTGAACTGTACATAAACCAGTGCTCAGTGAGCTCCTGCGTCTGTGCCCCAGAATAGTCATACCTTCACACAAGAGGGTTCATTACAAATTTGAGATATTCAAATCCATTTGATAATTCAGTTTAGAGCCTTAGTTCTAATTTAGTCTTAATCATGTGACTTGTAAATCACCAGAATTAGTATCCCATCACAACATAATACCAATGCTTATGCAGCATTGAATGTAACCCATGGAAGCGTAAACTTTATCTAAATAATATTTAAAAATGCAAGACAGGAAACATTTTCTCCATTACAAAGACTAGCCAGTTAAAGCTGTTTAGGGAAATATAGGTTCTTTGCACAATGCAGTTTTTAATATTGAGTAAAGTGGTATGTACAGTAACTATTTTACTCTAAAGGATTAAAAGAACATAATTCACACTTTACTTTCTAAAAATTCATATAGTCTGTTGCTTATATACATTTTGCAACATTAGAATGTACACAAGATTGTAATGTGGCTCATTCTAAACCAGATAATTAAGATGAATTATAATTGGTGTGGGAATATTTCATGGCATGCGTCACGTTACATTAGTCACCTTGATGAAATTGTCTGGAATAACATGCAGTCATATTCCATTTTAATATCTGTACAATGTTGCAGCGTTCTTTGCTCAGTCTTACATGGTACAGGTCCACATACTGAGTTTACTTGCATACTCTTTAGTTATTGATTTCTGTAGTGATAGGTCTGAAGATACTTAAGCAGTTGTCTTTTAAGCAAAGAAAATCCTTGTAGAATTAATATTAATAATTTAATATTTTACTCCATGATATGTATACAGTGGACGTCTTGTAGTGCACTCAATTTCACCTGTCACTTCACAACATGTTTCGGCAACATAGTGCCATCATCAGGTGTCCCAATTATGTCAATATATTGCATTGCTTGCCCTCATATGTTCAGTGCAACAGGACGCTAAAATATAACGTTAATATTTTACATTTTAAACATAGTAACACATAGTAAATTGCTCTGTTGAAAATAATGCTGTGAATGCATGACACTTATTAACACATACTTAATTCCAGAATGACAACACGTGGCGTGCTCTCCTAGAAAATGCCATCCAGCGAAATGTTCTGAAACATGTGCCAAGCAGTGTAGCCAGAAACAAGGATGAACTGCTGAAGCTGGTTCTAAGGGACATGTAGCATGCACAACCAGTTAGGTTGTGAATGTTGTATATTTGATAGAGGAGAAATGAACTAATTACATGGAAAAATATCCGCATCATTGGATTGTTGTGAAGTAAATTCCTTCTGTATTTTGGTTTATAAATTAGAAATAAATTCTTCATGTGTCTGTTGAAATAATGCCACTTAAAACTTATAGTCCTTTGATGGAGAATGTGACATATCCAGATATGCCAAGCATTCTGACAGAATTAATGTGTTACCTGATGTAAAACAGTATCATTGCCCATGGAGAATAATATTTCAAATTTATGGAAAATCATTCCATGCAAAGTGGAGAAAGTTTATTTTAGTGAAAAATTTCCCCAGAAGGAATCTTGCTCATTTTATGTGCCTTTCACTTTTTGTCCAATGTAATCCAGGAATTGTATTTTCTGATATAATCCTCATTTCCAAAATAAAATATGACTGAAGCCCATGGACAACATTTCTTGGTAAACTGGACTTCGTTTATGTGAGCCAATTTTCGGATGTGCTTTAGTGGATGATGTACCATTATGAACATGAATTGGTAAAACTGGAGTCTGTCTTTTGTGTTACATGAAGAAAGAATGAGACATTTGTTTTTATTCACCAAAGAAAACATAATATATAGTGTAAAATAGTTAGTTGCTTGTTTGGTTTTTATAAATCTACTATGTAAAATATAACAAAAGTTCCAGGAATCCTGTTTTTATTAAGTTAAGTATTACTGGACTTGTGGCCATGTTTTGGGTTGTCACATTCTGCAGCATAATATGTTACCAATGAGTTTAAATATGGCCACTAGAAAAAGTGGGACATCTCCTGGACAGTAAAGGTTAATTTATATTGATCTTCAAGTTTGGTAATCTTCCATAATGTGATCATGTTTCTTGGCACCATCTGGGACGTGACACCATTGGCGCTACAGCCCTCGTTTGAGCCTAGGCCTACCTCCATGAAACTCCCCGTTTTCACTTCGGTTTACTAGATCTTAGACATACAGCAGGACTGCTTGGGCGGGTGACCAGCTCGTCGCAAGGCCTCTACCTGTACACAAACACAGAAAAATGCACACAAACATCCATGCCCTGAGTGGGATTCGAACCCACGATCCCAGCTTCTGAGCTTCTGACCGCTCGGCTACCGTGACCGGCAATCTGATAGTTTACCAACATAAATTTCTACCAGCAGTTTTCTTCTGCAGCATCACATCCCGAAGGACTCTTCATAATTGATCAGTCCTGTAAGAACCTAAAATGTCATATTCTTTGACACAATAAATTGTTTAAGTGATGTTGCACCCTTCAGTTGTTGGGAAGATGCACTTTCTAAGTTACTCTTAGTATTTTTTTTAATGCAATGTAATGCTGAATTTTGTGAAGTCTAGGTATCCCCTGAAACTGTGATTAATGTATTCCTGGAAATGGCTGCAGAAAGTGAATTGACTGTAACATGCTATAATACGGCATGCATTCCAAAGTTTAATAATAATTGCTTACTCTGAAATTTCATTATTATTTACTTCACAATGTACAAAAAATTAATCAGATAATCCGTGGGATACTGGCAGGGCTGAAGATGCAGGACCAAGAGGAGACTGGGCAGGCTCCTCTGCAGAAGTTGAAGATTCCAAGTTGGTGGATTGGCAACTGTCACCTACTAATTTAAGGTTGTGGAATCTGTGATAACCTTTAAAATGTTTGAACTACCCAGCACTGGCAGAAAACTGTGGCACATTCAATAACATTCACCTTATCGAATAAGATCTTTGCATTAGCCTAAGTGATCATGGTGCATAGGGGAACAGTGTGTTGGCATTTTTGCCCCATCTACTGAGCTAGCGCCCTCTCCATTTTCACCCACAGTTGGTGCCCTAGTTTGTGTGGTCTCAATATCCATCATCCTTGTTTTGTTTTAACAGCTTGCTTCTGAATGGCTAAGGTCAATTTGGCAGTCTTGTGGCACTGTCGTCCCTTGATATTACTGGAAATGCACTCATAACATTGCCCACTATTTCCATTCTCTTCTACTAGTGTGAAAATTATATTGCCTTTAAAGAAATACAAGATCTGTGAATGCAGTTGTCTTCGGTTTGTTATTTATATTAGACATATGAGAAGTGCATGTGGTCATCCCAAACCTTAGCAAGGCCATTAAGTGACTGACTGAATATTAAGAAGCAGTGCCCTGGCAGCAGAATGTGACGGATGAATGTCACTGTCATCATGGAGATGTCCATTGGATATGTTGTGTAGCCAGTTGAATCCACCTGTGATCCAAAAATCAGCTTCTTGATACTTCCTGTTTTAATGTTATTCTGCCATGAGGTGTTCCATCTTGCAAGGATCCACTTTCCAGAAAATTTGGTGTGAATGTCATGTGCCCTGTCATCCATCCTACCTGCGAGGCTACCGAAGTGTCTGAGAGTGTTGCCATGTCAGAAATTTTGGGTGATATATTTATAGTTGCTGGTCACGGTAGCCGAGCGATCTAAGGCATGTACTGTCTTTGCTCGCTTGGAAACCGGGATCGTGGGTATGAATCCCACTCAGGGCATGGATGTTTAGTATGTGTGTATGCGTTTTTCTGTGTTTGTATACAGGTAGAGGCCTTGCGATGAGCTGATCACCCGCCCAAGGAGTCCTACCAAATGTGTAAGATCTACGAAAACTGAAGTGAACAGAGAAGTTCATGGAGGTAGGCCTAGGCCCACTGGGGCTGTAGTGCCAAGGAAAAAAAAATATTTATAGTTAGGCCAATGTCCTGAATTGCTGAGATGTGATCTTTGGTTGAAATATCTTCCTGATAATTTTGACTTATGATGAGTAGGTAATAAATATGTGACACCACGGAGATTGGTATGTTGATGAATGAGAGATATTAATGTCTGTCAACCAAGTGAGAATGGTTTCTGTTCTAGAGAATGATTGTTTCACACTGTTAGCTTCAGGTGTTTGAGTTGCATTGCACACAGTTCTTTTAACTGTAAGCTGCTCTAAGGACCCTATTGGAGAAATGGAAGTAGTAGCTGTGTAGTATGCAGCACTGTGGGGCATGAACATTAAGGATGTGGCCTCACTCACATACTTTACATTCTAGCTGTAAGCATAACAGCTTGTAGAATTGTTTCTACTTCTTTTGTTTTCTTATTAATATCAGTGTCAGCGAGCATCTTTGTGAATATGAGTGTTTCACATTCATAAGGCTTCAGTTATATGATATTAATTTGACTGAATTTCACACTACAGGAATTTGTTTATTGTAGAAAGCAGTCTTCTGGGATGTGGCACCATGTAGGTGTGGGGTTAATAGACGTTTCATAGTCACCGCCATGAAAACCTCAAATCTTACATTGTTTATTGTAAATTATAATGTTAATCTGAATGTGAAGGTAAAGATATTTTAGTGTCAGGATTGGCAGCTCATGCAGTTTGAGTTGCTTGATTGTTTTTGTATCATTATTAATGATTGTTAGTGTTGTGAACAGTGACTGAGTAAGATTCATGGTGGTATGATTAGGCTTTGTTTGTGTTTTTAATTATTTAATTAATTCCTGGTACTCATTTCTGTTAGAGGCTGAGTTGACCCCAGGGCCATAGTGTGGCTGGAAGGATTAGGTCAATTGAAAAAATCCAGTGACCTCATAGGGACTTGAACCCGCGACCTTCAGGCTTGTAGCATAGCCCCTCAA
This sequence comes from Cryptotermes secundus, assembly GCF_002891405.2. Taxonomy (NCBI): domain Eukaryota; kingdom Metazoa; phylum Arthropoda; class Insecta; order Blattodea; family Kalotermitidae; genus Cryptotermes; species Cryptotermes secundus. Next base: position 70,364 of record NW_019729249.1, read on the forward strand.
CCAACTGCGCTACCATATGCCCCTGTTAATTCAATTCTAAGATTTATTTGATGATGATTTAGCAATTATGAGGATTGAATACAAGAATGATGTTAGAATATTCATGAGGGTCAGGAAAACTTTTCTATAGTTTTGTTTAGGTGCTCCATGTATGCTAAGAGTTCCCTCACCAAAATGAGGGCTCCACAAAGATCTTCACCGGGATAGCCATCAAGTTTGGATGTAACAAGTTTCTGAAAATGAGTCGTCAGGGTTGCATGGTCCTCAGATTTTAAATGTATAAAAACTATGTGAGGTTTCAGGGCCTTACAACAGTGACTATGAAGTTGCCGTCTTGTGAGATGTGATACATCTAATCCAGAAGAAATTTATCTGTTGTTTTACCTTTCAGGTGCTGTGTATTGATTCATTCTGAGCCCCTTTACAAGCTACCCTCCCTCTATATCTGTACCATTTTTTTGTAGCTCGGCTTATTCCTCTCAGCATGGATATTGGCTATCATGGCTGAAGTCTATTGTCAATCTCTTGTCCCTCAAAGCAAATGTCATGCTGAGAGTACCGCAAATTACACCATGACTGCTTCATTCCACATTTTTTAATTGTTGTCATACCATTTTGATACTATACAGTCTCAGCTGTCTTTAATGGTATGCACAACAAATCCTTATATGGGAAAGGCTGAGGCATGCTGTTCTGTTCTTATGTATGTTAGAAAGTGCTTACAAAGAGCAACAGATGATAGATGGTATGTTTGAGTCAGTTCCAGAGTACCTACCATTGTTAAAAAGATTTGTGTAGGTAGCAGCACCACTCAGCGCACAGTGTTGTTCTGTTTAAATTAGTATTGTAATGTGGATAGACACGGCATTTCTAGGTAACTGACTGTTGCCGCGACCGAATATATGCAAGGCAACAATGGGAGTGTGGCGTTTTCTATGCAGTCAGTGCCATGGCAGTTGCTATGCAATTGCTCGGTAAACTTGTTTGAGCAACAGAGACTATTCTCTGAGTGGTCAGTGCAAATGCTTTATAACGAGATTCCAGGAATAACCGAGTAATATTGGGGAGTATTTGAAAGTGTTTAAGTGACAGCCACGGGAAGTTCGTCATGTGAAGACTTGGCATGTAACTAGTGTGCATGTAAATCAGCAATAGCATTGTAATTTGAGTGTAATTAAGAGAGTGTGTGTAATGAAGTTGTTAATAAATCCAATCCTCCAAATTAGAACCCATCATTTCATAATGTGTACCTCCCCTACACATGACAATATCTTAGATGAAATATAGCTGAATTTCCAGAGCTCCTCACCAAATGTGCTGGACTTGTATTTGAGAGGTGTTTGGTTTAAACTTCAACCTGCGCAATGGCTATCCGGTTTTCCACAGCAAATGCCCAGACTGTACCTTGATTAGGCTATGATCAAATCCTTTCCGGTTCATCATTCAATGCTGTATAGGCTAAATACTGAAAGTATTAACTAACCCACAATAAAAACAGAACGTGTAAATTATTGAGGTCAGGTATTTCTGGTGATGTTTGTTTTTAACAATTCACTGAAATTTTAGTGGGCTTTATATGACTTCATAAGAGATGTGTGATTTTTTAGGTTAATTGAGGAAAATTAAAATTATGGGCGAACATATTGCATCCGTGTTCAGATTAGAAATGAAGGCAGTTTGATCCAAATGAATGTTGATATGCACCTACCAGGCTACAAAATGTTATAACCCAGAGAGCACTGTATCACTCTTCACTGCTTTAAAAACTTAAAATCTTACATCTTACATAGTTCATAAAAATGTCTTCGTACATGTCCTTTCATGTTTATTGCAATAAACATTCATTAAAATGAAAAGACATTTTAGATTAAAGGCATAAATTTTACTGAGATAAATGTATTATTTAACCAGAACTTGTCATTCTTGGCATATGGTGGAAGCTCTATTGTGAAGACACTGAATCAAGCCTCTTTTCACATGGGACAGATGGTTGGATTTGAAGTTGAGATATCAGCCAGTGTGGGTGGGTTTTCTCTTTCCTGATGACCAGAACATCCAAAAAGGAAATTGAGCTGACTCAGCTTACCACTGAGGTGGTCAAGGAAATTCTGTAACTACTCTGGACCATGAGATCAGACCACAAATGTGTCATCAACGTGCCATAGCCAGAGTGATGGTTTGTATGGTGCCAAGTCTAGAGCCAGTTGGCACTAACTATGCTGACAAGTGACAGGCACTCGGTCAGTATAGTTCACTTGCAGACTAAAGGCCTCAGAATTTGTTTGCTCCATGAAGATGGTGCTAATGATGGGTGAAAGAGAGCTTTCCATACCTATACCATTTTCTGTTGGAAGAACTTGTCCACCTGAAATTATGTGGTTCTCAGGCAGACGTCTTAACAGCTCCATGATGGCTTCGACCTGTAAGGCAGACCATTCTGCCAGTGAGACATCGTTGTGGAGCTTATTTCTTATGACCTGTAGGGCTTCGTTGACTGGTACATAAGTGAAAAGACTGACATCAAAGCTAATGAGAGTATCTCAAGATTGAAGGTTTACAGCCTTCAACTGTATGAAGTGGCCCAAATTGTTGACAAACAATTCCAATTTTCCAGCAAGAGGACTTAGTGTCTTATGAAGAAAGCCAGCCAGGGCATAGCTTGGGGAACCAAATAGGACTCAATATAGACCTCAGAGGAATTTCAGGTTTGTGAATCTTGGGATGGCCATATAGATGAGGAGGTCTACTGTGGTGTGGAGTCAACTTGTGTTTCAGATCAGTAGGAAGAGTAGTTTTGTGTTTGGAAAGGAGTTCCTGTACTTTCCTCTCAACCTTAGCTGTAGGATCTTTGGGCAAAGATTCATAAACCCCTGATACTAGCAAAGTGTTCAACTTATCCTTGTATTTAGATTAGTCCAACGTCACTGTGCAGTCGCCTTTGTCTACCTACAGAATCCTAGTATCTTTGTTAAGCCTCAAAAATTTCATGGCACTCAACTCATCTGTGGTCATGTTAGGACTGGAAGGCTTAGACTTTCCTAACATGCACCTAATCTTCCACCTGAATTCCATGCCCAAAGTCTCTGGCAGCTTCGAAACAGTGCATTCCACAGCACATGCCATATCCAGGTTCAAGTGTGGATGCGTTGCTTTATCACAATTTCCATTGCATATTTTCCTGTTAGCTCTCGTCGACTTAGCCTGGTCTCAGAGTTTAAATACCTGTAGTGTATCTGACATGGGTTGTCCAATGATTGAGGTTAGCTCTTTCTAAAGAACCCAAGAGAGGTGTCTCACCTCACCTAAGGATGGAAACAGATCCAGTTTCCTAAACGCTGTGTTTTCTAGTTCTTTTGAATCTGGATGATGGACAAAGACTGAAAGCCGAGTAATTCTATGCCTTCTCTTACTCTCTCTTCATTGATATATGCACTGAGCTTGGGTTTACTGTCCTTGGCATTCTGATAATGACCACATAATGGCATAATACATCATGCATTTGAAACAGTTGGAAACCACGCTCTGTAGCTGTAAGTGACTCTATTCTGATAAACAGTTCCAGAGCTGCAAAGCAGCGTTGCTATGACCAGCATTCCATCTCAACTTCAACTCTGTACATGACAGATGTTAATATGGAAGCGTCATATGCCAGGAAAGATGGTAATTACATTTAAAAAACTGTCAGTTATTTCTGATGCACCCTGTATTAAATGTGCAATGTTAATATCTAAAAAATAACCTTTCAAAGAACTGAGATGTATATTCAACAGAGAATTTATTTGATGTTATCTGCATGTTACATTTACACTGAAACCCCCATATAAGGGTTCTTTGTGGACTGCTGGATCTGAACACTGAACTGAGAAGTGGAGGAAAAATGGAGCAAATTTAACTCTGTGATTATTGGCTTGGAATCAATGAAACTGAAAGTTAAACAGGGGGAGGAGAAGTACTGATGCAAGAAACATTAAATGGGGTTCCACACTACACAAAATTGTCATACTAAATAAAAGAACAAACTAACAAGTATCAGGACCTTGTACTATGTAGTAGTACATAGAGGACATCTTCAGTGGTGATACAGTGTTACCACAATGACCATCATGCATCAGAAAACTGGGTCATGGCTGTTTTCACCCTGGAAAAAGGAAACAGAAATAAATTAGACAGCATGCAGGCAGGAGAAGCAATGAGATAAATTTGCATCTTGTACCATTCAAGGTTGCTATTTGTTACTATAGCTTTATTCAGACTGATATTACACTCCATGACAAAACATGTGACACACATGGACAGGTACTTAACTTCCAGCATCCCTTCACGTGTCTCCTAGTGTGCATCTAGAAGCAGCCCCTGGCAACGTGTACTTTAAGCCTCCTTACATAATGTCCAAAATAAAAATACTGTCACCCTAACCAACTGTAGTAACAAACAGCAGACAATGAAATGTTTAGTAAAATGTGAGTTAACACAAAATGAAGATGCTACACTGTGGATTTTGGAGATGAATACTACTGATGAATGTTGAGCTCTAACCATTTTTTTTTTACTTGGGATTAATAATTCTGATGGGTATTCAATTAACTAAGCATTATGCCATACAGATGTGCCTTTTTTAACCTTAGCAGTAGATGAAGGTGAGCCACTGGCTTCATGCTCCAATTGCTTTACCCCTGGGGAAAGAGCTCCAAGTACCAATTGCATAGGAGGCTGGATGGGTCCAAGAGTGTCTGGATGTGGTGGCAAAGAGAAACACATCTTGGCACTGCTAGGAATCAAACCACGTTCCTCAGCTATCTAGTCTATAACCCAGTTATTATACTGATAAAGCTGTGTTACCCACATCAGAGGTTACTCCATAAATTTTAAGTTCTCTGAACATGTGTATTGTAATGTTCTTTTTACTATGTATAAAGGTAAGGTACAGTTGTTCCTGTGTTTAATTAATTAAGCACCACATCATGAAGATGTATGGTGAGTGGAGGTATAGTTCCATCACTCTGACCTCAGCACTAGGAGGAGGTGAGTGATCAGCTTAACACCCCCATCACTTTACCATGGGAAAAGTCCCCAGTATCCTTAATATTATCATCACTGGCAAAATGGTCCTTTTTGAGCAACAGCCTTCCTTAGATGATACTGCCATACTTGTCTGTTCCATTGCGCATTAGCCCATTCAGTTTTCACTTCTTTGGATTCCGCAACAGGAATTTTTTTGACAGAGCAAGGTCATCACCCTCACGTTCAACATCAAACCATGAGTACCAAGTCTCTGTATTTATGTTCCCCAGTGACAGGGTGGCCAAATTATGCTCCCAGGCACTAGGATTCCTTTTCATCACCTTCTATGACTCACAGGGCTATTGTGGAAGTATTCTAACCCACCTCCACATGGGACACCCTTCACATATATGAATTTATTGGTGCCATGTGCTGTACTGCTTTGCTCTCTCCAGTAATGTCATATACAAAGAGTAAATGTGCCACGTGGCTTGGTGCTTGTCAAGCAGTGTCTAGCAGCTGCATATATATAACAATGAGCTACATGCCCCTATCTGAACGGAGATGTACGCACTTGTCAAAGAGAAGTGTGTCAGATGTCATGATCAACTGCTGCAGTAATTTATATACGCCAAGGTCTCGCAGTCGTGCCTGACGTTCACTTGATCCTGCTTCTTCTCGCCATACCAAATTGGATATGCAGAAGATGGCCGCTATCTGCAGCTTCACGTTCGAGTGCATCTGTGGAGCACAAGATTTTGTTTTACTATAGAACAGACACCATGACGATGCTCTTGTTCAGGCAGGCATTCTGCATAGTATTTCTGCAGGTGTCTAATCATGTTCCATATCACTGTAACACAATGACTTGTTTGTGATTAACAGTTTGAAAGCAGGGGCTAGGATGCAGTCTTTACTATAGAGGCTAACAAGCATTTCTAATGGCAGATAAAATGTTTCTAAAAAGTGAGCACAAAACAAGCCCCACACACACACACACACAAATTTTCTGAGTTAAAATACATATAGCCATGTTGCATTTAAGTGCTAAATATATATCAGCGTTCAGATGTTCCATGCTTTCAGCAGGTTGATGTTTATACTGTGTGTAGCATATCATTCAGCCATTTTGTATTTTAAGCATAGCAAGGTAAAGCTGTCCCTGTACTTAACTCATTAAGAACTATGCCATGAAGGTGTAGGGGGGAGTCGATGTATAGATCCACGTCTTCTTGACCTCAGCACTAGTTGGAGGTGAGTATAGCAAAAGTGAGTGAGTCAAATATGTTACAGGGTCAGGGGGCCATGAGTTTTGCTGAAGTACCATAAAAATCAGTTAATGTTCTCCTGTCACACATATGGCCACAACTGCGATACTGTTGACCATTTCCATATGACTGGGAGCATCAGGTTGAACAACTTTTGAATCATTCTTTACAAATGATAACAAGAGAACTCTGGGGTCACAGGTCTTGCAGTAAGGACTGTTGCACAAGAGCAGGTCATTATTATAAGTCCATATAACGACATGAAAGTAAGCAGTTACAGAACACACCATGTAATCAGTAAGTTTCTTCAGGACATCTTCATTGGCCATTATATATTCCTTAGCTGATTCCCCATCACCAATATTAGCCAAAATGCATAATGCCTGCTCCTTGACTTCTGCACTGTGGGTTCCTTCCAAAATCAGCACCACAGCCTATAAGAGGAATAAAACGAAAGGTCAGTGCTTCTAAAAACAAAGCTTGCAATCTCATCTGAACCTAAGCCAGTTCATATCCTCCCTACCTATTTTTATAACACCCTCTTCCATTTCAGAATTAGTCCTCTTTTCATTCTTCCAAGTATCTGTGCACTAAGACTGAAGACTTAGGAGGAAGTGGAGGTAAAGCTCCATGCTCTGGCCAGATTGGAAATCTGAACGGATCCCAGAGTCAGTCTGAGGTTTAGAAAAGAATCCCTGTTTGATCCAGAAATCCATTCAGGTAGTAACCACACACTTTACTTGTAGCTACTCCACTGAAGCAACATGCCTGCATCACACAGAGAGACTTTTCCATGCCTATAGTTCATGTTAAGGATACATGGGTTATTGGGACCTGCAGTTATGTTTAGATACATTAACCTACAAACTGTTATTTAGGAAAGCACTTCCTAACAATAGATTTCCCTATCAAAATTGTGTACACATCTTGCACTAAGGCATATGACATGGTATGCAGTGAACCATGCTGTGTGGAACCACAAGTGGGCAGAGAAGAAAAGCAGGGTACTGGAATGCATCAAAGGAGAAGGAAAGAGCTGGATATAAATAAAAAATGAAAGGGTCCCACATTATCTAGACAATCAGCTCAAAGATGGCAGTAAGGATGTCAGTCATATGTGCCTGCCATGCTTTACTCCCCAGGAAAATTATTTAATTAATTCCTGGTACTCATTTCTGTTAGAGGCTGAGTTGACCACAGGGCCATAGTACGGCTGGAAGGATTAGGTCAATTGAAAAAATCCAATGACCTCATCGGGACTTGAGCCTGCGACCTTCCGGCTTGTAGCATAGTACCTCAACCAAAGTGGAGAGTAATACATTATTTGTATTAAGCATCAGCTCAGAGCAGAAAAAGAAAAGTTCATCAATAAGGATTTCAATATGAGTCAAAACAACATGCAAGAGATACTTATCTGCATTATTTGATTGCCATGAAGACCCATGATATGGTCTATATGAGGCTTTGTTGACAGCAGGTTCCGTAGCAATCCCAGTGTTTTCATAAGAACTCCCACCTCTGGATCAGACAGCAGTCTAAATATCTGATCCGTGCCTAGTGCATGAAGGATCTGGGACTTTATCTTCTGTTCAGCCTGGAATGCCATATTCTGAGAGAACAAAAAGAGAAAATGATTTTACACAGAAAAGCTAACTAAAGTAGCCTAAGCATATGTGTCCTCCAATGACAAGAACATGAAAGGAAGCAAACATAGCCCTTTGAAATCCATACTTTATGCACCACACAGGAAAAATACATCACTCAACACTTCCATTTCTCCATCCATCTTCGCAGAGCTTCCCACATCACTTCCTTCTGTGTGACACTTTACCTAACCCACTGTTTCTGTTAATCTCGGCCTTCCCCCTGAGCATTTTCCTCTTATTTTCATGAACACGAAGCACTACTGTGTTTTATTTACTGGTGGTTAATTTTATGACTCTGTCAGTAACTATGACTATGTGGCATGAAATGACCGGATGATAGTGAATGATGAATTCAAAAGGATATAGAAGGAAGCAGTCATGACTCACCTTAATGTATTATCCTGGCATTTGATTAGTAGAACTCAGGAAAACGACACACATCATCAGTCAGGATATCTGGTGTCCTAGCCAATATCTGAATACCTCATAGATGTGAAAGTGCTGCCAGTGAAACAATTTTGTTCTGTGCTATCTGGTCTAAATACACTCAGAGAAAGGTAACAGAATCCATTACTATAGACTGCTACATGATGCCCTAAAGCCAGAACACTGAAGTCAGAATAGATGTTCATTGCTAGGCAATGACTCGGTAAACACAGTCCTTCAGCAATGAATACACAAGCAACAATCGAGCAACTTCCGCTGCTATGCAATGGCACAGTAAACATGCCTTCCCAAAAATAGAGGCACTGTGTTTTCTGCATGGCCCATGCAAAGTGGTTATAAAGAAGAGTTCTGAAGCTGGTAGTCGCAGCACAGAATGGAGTCAAGTTTTGAGACGCTGGCCTGCCAGGATATGAGCTTGGTAGCAGAGGAACTGAACTGAGTTGCGTCTTTGGAACTGGCAGTTGCAGAAAAAATGGTAAGAAGGGTATTAGGCTTTGAAAAGAAGACTTCATGTGTGATTTGAAGTAACAATGAGACTGTTATAAATCCGTTACCAGGATACAGCTAGTGAAGACTGAGAAACATAGTGCATGTGTAACAGTGAACTGTAAAGTGTGTAGATCAGCAGTAGCGCTGTACTGCCTGTAGTCCCGAACTGTGTGAATAAGGTGTCAATAAATCCAATTATCCACTCCAGTACCCAACTTCTAAGTCATATGCAAACCCCTACACGTGACAATACACTACAGCATGATGGCGTATATAAGGCATGGAAATAATACTCCACATATGCACGCTAAATGGATGTGAGACGACTGCTTCACAGTTTGCCACTTTGTTAGGAAAGGAGTCCTGGATACCCACTGGCCAGAAGGCTGAATGGCCCTCAGAATCTCTGTGGATGTGTGAAATGAGAAATCTCAAAGCCCCTACCAGAACTTGAATCCCATCCACCCATCTCATAGCCAGTTTACCATATTTGTTTTTTATGGCTTATTTAACAGTGCTGTAAGAAAATCAGCTTATACAGTGTTGAATCACAGGATGCTCAGTAAATAATGAACTGGAAAGAATGTGGAAATGTGCAAGTGGTATTTTTCTAACAGACATTCTAAGCTGTCACACTTTCAAATGAATATGTATCAAGGTTCCATCAGGAGCAACAATTTATGTTTATCATTTCACATGTATGATAAACATGTGTCACATGTTGTTCAAAAGGGACTTCTACTATTAGAAATCAAGATAGATTAAAATACTAATGTAATTAAGGTAAGTTAAGTAATGACACGATTGACAATATCAATACTGTCATGTGTACGGGGGGTGTCCGTGACTATTCAATGGTTTTTGGATTGTATGATTGGCTTTATTGACATATTACACATTCAACTCATAACTACAATTATAGCACTATCACTGATCTACACACTTCACAGTTCACCACCACACACACACACATACTAGGGTTCTCAGTCTTCACTAGTCGTATCCTGGCAACGGATTTCAACACAGTAGTTATGCCAGTCTCACATATGAAGTCTTCTTTGGCACAGCCCAATTCCCTTCCTGCCACTTCTTCTCAATCGTCTTCAACTGCCATCTTCCAAACACCCTCCATTCTAGCTCTCAACTGCCTAAGATCCTCATTATATAGCCTTGGGGTGGCCCCCACAGAAAACACCACTTCCTCTATTGTTGTGTGTTGATTCACTCTTGCAGAGATGTGTTTACTGCACCACTGCCTAGCAATGAAGTATTCCAGCTTTCAGGCATCATTTAAAATTTAGAAATCTGCTGACAGTTGTATTTTCTTACTATATGTATGTAAAATCTTTCATTTGGTTGGCTGTATGTTCATCTGTAGTGTTGTGTGAGTGCGTGTGTTCTGGAGGACCATGGTAGTCAGTGCGTCTGTGGTAGTGATCAGAGACTGGACTAACAGAAATCACAAAAAACACTGGGTATCCACAACTGGACTCCAACAGGCAAAAAGATTTATATCAGGACACTCTGCCAAAAGAACAAGGGACCTGTTAAAATAAAGTCCTACATTTCATTCGAAATGTAGGATTAATAAATGATTAATCCAAAGGGGAAGCACAATAGATCACTGAAGGTCGCAGTGTGAGGGCCGGTTTTTATGGCTTACCCCCCATACTCATACACACCAGGGGAGAGAGATTTTGCAGACTGAATCGTGAATTTCCCAAATTCAAAGCTGTAGTAGTAACTACAATTCTGTAATATATGATCACATTACCATAAGTGCCCATATCCCATTAAGTCGCAATGCTGGATCCTGACGTCTTGTAAGTCCACAGAGCAAGTCCACAGCTCCTGACTCCAGAATAGGTTCTTTGCTAGGGGAGAATTCAAGAAGCAAATTGCATAGAGTTGAGGAAGCAACTGTCAGGATATCATCAGATGCCCCCTGCAGAAGCTGCATCAAGGGTCGCCACACCGAATGATCCTATAAACAAAACAAAAAAAAACTCAATACATGTATCAAAACAGAAAACCCTTAACAGAGGAAAGATAACAGATTATATATATGGTTCACAATGACTGATGCCATATTCTGGTGGAAGTCATAGATGCCTTAGTCCTCACTGTGTCTCTTCTCATAAATTTTCTTATTTTTATGTTTCTAACTCAATCCATCCCAGACACATCATCCACCTTCCTGTGTGCTTTTGCCTGTCACTGTAGAAGGGCTCAGTATTCAGGGAACCAGTTACCTGAAAGGTAGTCCGAAGTTGCTGAACAGATCGAGAGAGTGAATGGAGACATCGAACAGCAGCAAGCCGAACTCGCTGACTCGGGTCCTGAAGTCCACTTACGATATGGTCCATTAGGTTATCTGTTTCAATGATTTTCTTTCGTATATCCTCATCATTAGCTCCCAGTGAAGCAAAAGCCTGTGAACACCACACAGCGTACTTTCAGAAAAATCTCTGGTTTACATAAGACAGGCTGATCACTACACAGAGCCTCAGGCTTCATAATGCCTATAACACATGCAGACAAAACATGTCTTATTTTGAGCCAGTTGAATTCAACTCACACCCTCACACCCTATTTCTTTTCAAGTTAATTTTAATATTATCATCCCTCTTATGCCTTGGTCTCACAAGTGGTCTGTTCCCTTCAGGTTCTTCAGCCAAAATGCAGTATGCCCTTTTCATCTCCACATGCACATACATGCCCCACCCATCTCGGTCTCCTTGATTTGACCACTCTAACAACACCTGGCAAAGAGAATAAATTCTGATGCTCCTTGCTGCACAATTTTCTCCATCATCTTGTGACTTCCTCTCTCATTTGTCCTCACAGGAAAAGTACCAAGATTGTAGTTATCTTGGATGTGATGCTATGCAATATGGTAGATGGATACCAACCTTTTTTTTTTAAATCGTGTATAGACAAAAACAGCTTATGCAACGCCCATCCAGCCCTCTGTAGCACATTCTTATAAACATCTTATTCTATCAAAGCGGTCCCCCCGCGATTTTTGAATATTTCTCTTAACATAATTGTATTACTATTTTCATTTTGTACGTTTCTTTCATTCTTTACTTAATAAATTTATTAATTTTGCTTATGAAGTAACAGACGCCTTGAACAGATCTTTTTTCTTCTAGCCTTAAGAGCTCTGAAACTGACTTTGGGTATTCTTTTTTGTTGTTCTCAGACAAAATGTCCATCACTGTTGCCCTCTGGTCTTCGTACAGTTTACAGTTCTGAAGATATGTTCCTCCATTTGCAGCCCATCACCATATTTGCATTCGGCCATGGACACAATGTGAAATCTACTTAAGCGTGCTTTAAGACTAGAGTGGCCTGCTCTTATACAGTTTGACATGAAGGCATGACGATTCATTTTTATCTCGCAGAATCATGGAGACCTTCTGCTTCCATCTTCAGGCTATGGTGTCACATTCCAGAAGACCACAGTCTTGATTCTTACTTCACTTCCAACAATATCATTACCTGAAAGCATATTCCAGATTGTCATCTTCTGGGTTATGACACATGCTGCCTCCAGCTTCATGGTCAAAGTGGTAAGTTGAGAATCAGTGGGTTATATAAGCAAGTTGTCCAGATCCACAGGCCAGCACTCAGCTGTGCCTTCTCTCGCCCCCTCTCACGGATCTGACTGACAGCTTTCCTTCCAGTATGCCTACCATAACCCAACAGACTCCCACACACAACTCTGAAGATGGGGACATGTTCCACCAAAATGCTGATATTGTGATGTGATGGCTGGAAGTGGGAATAGTGGAACAAGACAAGGCAGCCATTGCTAGGCAACAGCATGGTAAACACATTTCCACAGCAATGAATTAACATACAACAATAGAGGAACTGCTGGAAGCAGTGTTTTCTGAGTGGTCCGTGGTGAGGCTATATAGTGAGGACCAATGGCGAAAGTTAGTCAGCTGGACACCAGAGCCAGCAGTTAACAGTTGTGAGCTGCAAGCAAGCAGTGGCAATTTGTTGCTGCCCATGAGGAATCTCCACTGTTAGCAGCTGCTACCTGGCAATGGCTTGTGATGACAATAACAAACAGAACACTGCATGCGCTGTAGTTGTAGTGCTTTATAAAGATAAAGTTGTCCCTGTGCTCAACAAGATAAGCATGTATGGATGTATGGATCCACATTTTCTTGACACTGGCACTAGCTGGAGGTGAGTGGTCAGCATCACGCCCCTAGGGAAAAAGCCCCCAGTACCCATTGGATAGGAGGTTTGGTGGACCCCACAGCCAGTCTGGATGATTTGGAGAAGAGAAAATCTTTACCCTACCAGGACTCAAACTCCGACCCCTCAGTCGTCCAGCCCGTAGCCAGTCACTATACCAACTACGCTACCCCAGCTCCTGTAGTGCTTTATAGGGCATGTAAATTAGTAGGACTGTTACAATCATTTGTAGTTATGAGGCATAAGCATCTGACAAAGTCAATTGCCAATCCAAATCCTGTGTCTAGTCACTAACGTGACAATATCCACACCTACAAGACTGCTATTAACTGGTAGAACTGACTGACCAATACACTGTTCACTTAGGGACACAGTGAAATCCAGTGTACCAAGAGCAATGGCAAGCCATCCAAAAACTATGTCAATGTTTTCAGCTCACAAAATACAAACATCATCCTTCGTAAATGCATCCCCTTCTTTCCTTTAGAAGACAGTGTATGGAGTCACAAGCCAAGAGCACTTACTCTGAAAGCTGCTTGCTTCATGTCCTGGGCAGTCTTCACCTCTTGCTCCAGTCGCTGTGCCGTCTGACTGGGGGTCAGTTGCACAGCCTGCGTGTGTGATGGCTCGGGTTGGTAGTGAAGCAGCTCAGCAAGAGTAGGGACTAGATGATTTGAAATGGAAGCAAGACGCTGCAGTTCTGTGTCAACTTCTGTCAGATATGCTAACGTCTCTGCTGCAGTTACCCGTTCTTCGCAAGGCCGATCTTTCTTACACAGACGGACCTATGAGACAAATTTGTTATGTGTCCTCAGTGCAGCGTGCATGAAGTGAACGTGTATCTGTCTGCTTACATCCACTCTCTCCTTCAAAATTAAAAAGCACATTTTCAAGAAATTTGGCAATGGATGCCTTCACTAAAAGCCAGCAGCAGTTTTGATTTCTGTTTGTACCAATACAATATAAAGCCCATTTTACAGGATGTTCAAATCAAACAATTTTCTCAAAATATCCCATCATATAAAAATTGGTACATGATGTAAAGTATCTAATTACCTCACTAACATATACAACTTGTATTTTAAACTTTCCTTAATATCAGGAATATTTAGTTAAATCACCGTCATCTGCAGGGATTAGTCTTATTGGACGTTCTTACTCCAAGGTTAAAATCATGTTTGCCTCAGATTCATCATGCAATGAAGTCATCCAGAACCCCTCACCAAGCAAGGAAGTGTCCGATACAAAATCTTTGGATCCTCAGCGCTTACAGCACCAGCTCGGTGCATATAGGTGATACACCTCGCTGCTCCCATCTGCATCTCGCTAGGCTTGTCTCTTGCCATCAGTCCCACCAGTAAGTCTGGCACAGACTTTCCTCCAAAGCTACAAGAAACAGACCTAACTTAGTAAAATAAACACAATGTAATTTATATTCTTTAGTTTCATGAATACCGACAGTTGTAATGTTCTGGTTTCAAGGAAAATCAAAGAACTATAAATAGAGGTTCCACAATATACAAATATAATAGATGGAAAGAGAGCATGCTTTCATTACATCATTAAACAAGGGGTCATACAGCTTTGTCAAACAAAAGAAACACCTATATGGGAAGAAACCCTGAAAAGAACAAAGAAGAGACAGGACTCAGAGTCACAGCTGAGACATCTGTCAGTGGATAGGAACTACAACAGATAGATCCTGGAGGTGGTGTTATGAGCTGAAGATTCACTTGGAAATTCCAAAATTTACAATAGCAAAATAAATCATAAAATGTCAAATTCTCAACTGGCTGTATTTAAACATCTGTATGCAACACACCAATGCCATTCAGATCTGTAATTACTTATTAATCGATCATGAAATCACTCTCATGCACTGGACATCAAGTTTATTCACAACACGTCTTCTGCATCAAGTGGTTACATGCACTGTATGCTCGGCTACGTAAGATGGCACACAGTTATCTGCACTGTCATTTTTGTAAAAGATATTACTTTTAAAATAAAATTTAAATTTAAATTAGAATAAAGTTATTACTGAAATGTGTTGCTCAGCTCAGTGCTATGATACCTGATGTTCAAAGTTGGATTACCTCCCTTTTCAGGGTTGAGAATATGGTGCATGTGTATTCAATCAGTTTTGAAGATTTGAGCTCATATTTTGTCTTTTGGCATTGTCTGTGTGGAGCATGGATCAGATGGATCGGAACTGCCAGATCTGCTTACTGCTTCACTGCTTGAGCCAATCTGCTCAGCCACAACTATCTCCTCAGTTTCATCCATAAGAATATATATTTCCCATAGAGACATGACAGTTTTTCCTCTGCATGTTTTACTTCATCTTCAAAAGCAACTGGCATCCCCAATTTATGAACTGACTCAAAACACTGCACATGCATGACTGTTCTACCGACGGATGAGAATGCAGAAAGAACCTGCACCTGGAAGTTGCAACAATTGCAGACACCTTCTGGTTCTGGAAGCACATGTTAGCCAGGCAGCGCAGACTTGGCATCTGTACTTTGTAATGGGGAGAGCACAGTAGAGCAGCTAAAGCAGGAACAGCCTCTTGTCTGCACAGTAAGTTCTGGTTCTCTGCTGTCTGAAAGAAAAGTGATGTTGAATGAATGTATAAGGAGTGGGCCTTCTTGGCTCTTGCACCGCGACCTACAGTGGTCTATTGTGCCTGAAAGTGATGTTGACACACACATACAGGAAAAGTTCCAGCCTCCACATAATCCACAAAATTCATGCATCCCTTCTATTACACAGAAGATTTAGATGGCCAAAGTTCAATTCTCATCAGGGGCAAAAGATTTTTCTCTTCTCCACAGCAACCAGACTGGCTCTGAGGACCACCCAGCCACCTATCTGATAGGTAGTGGAGGGGGGGGGGCTATTTACTCAGGGGGAGGAGGGCATGAAGATGACAGTTCACTTCCATCTAGAGCAAAGGTCAAAAAAATGCAGAGCTATACCTCCATTTCTCCCCATATGTCTTCATGGTGTGGGGCTTAATTAACTAAGCACAAGGACAACTTCACCTTTAGATGCAAATATAAGTAATTAATAATATAATTCTTAACCACTACCCCTCCCCCAGGATTTGTATATTCTCTCTTCAAGCAGACATGTGTCAAAGACTTCCAAAGTAATGCACATGAATGTTTATGTTTCAACAACCCACATGAAGACTGGCTGATAACTGTGGACAGGTAGCTGACTACAGAATGCAGACTGTTCAGGTAGAAGGGAATGATAGATGGGCCATGGAGTATTTGGTACAGAAGAACTGACAATCAAAGGAATCCATAAGCTTCTTGATGCTGACACACACACTACAGATGCTAACGGTACAAGGGACTGCTGAGTTATGAACACTCGGTTGTCAGTCACCTTTCAAATCTCAGGATTGTTAGCAACATGGCACAGGGAACTTCAAGCACACTTTCTTTAAAATTTATGCACAGGTTGAAATTTTGTCAAGGGAAATTTTCATCTCAATATTCATCAGAAAATCCCATGGTGGAACCCATAATGAAAATATCCACAGAGCCCCAAATCGCATTCAACTTTAATTGCATTTCCACAAAAATTTGTGTTGACTGAACTATTTTATCAGCAGGACATTTTTGTCTGTGTTTGCCAAGGGATTGGATGATGGAGTCTGTAGGTCCAAATTTCTAGACACTCTGTGTATTTCTGTCCCAAGCTTTTATTATCATCATCTGGGTGGTTACTGAACACTTGCAAAAATCTGGTATATATAATTTTGGGATAAATGACCCTGAAGAAAAAAGGCAGGATGAAGATTGTTAAAGAGAATGGAAGAATCCTCAAGACTGCTTATGCCACTGCAAGTTACACAGAGCTCAAAGTCTGGTCTACTTGCCGGGATGAATATGCTCAGAATGGTTTACAAGAACTCCGTGTCCACTTACCTTGCATCCTGCGGCAAGAATAGTAGCTACACACACTTGGTTGGATACAGAATGTGGGATGAGACTCAGCAGCCGTAACGGTAGATTCTCATCCTGACAAATTAGCCCCACAGGTGCACATGAGAACTCAAAGATGGTCCTCAAACATCTCAGACATGCTTCAATCAACTTCACTTCATCACTGCCCAAACCTGTCATGGTATACATATAAAATGAGAACAAAACGGTTGAAATGGTCTCATTTATCATCTCTCTTTTTAAAAAAAAACACTTAACCCTTTATGGTCCATTTAAGAAGAAATGCTTTCCTGAGGATCTGAACAACCTGAATAGTTCCGCCCTCTAGCCGATACACAAAGGTACTAATGCCAAGTCCAACCACTCTGACTCTGTCAATTTCATCGCTGTAGGCTGTAGCAACCTTGAAAAAATCATGGCATACTGAGTGCACCATAAGACTGGTTTAGGGAGAATACCAACAGCGCACCCAGTGAACTTGCCAACTGGAAAGGGTTCAGTTCTCCTGAATGTGAGCTAGCTTAAATTTCAGTTCTGATCCACTGTCGAACCCTGTTAGACACACAGACTTCTGCACTGCACTGTGGCATATTTGTTCAAAGCACGAATTTTGGAGCCCGAGAATCAGCCGTTGCTAGGGGATGGCTCTGCAAACACATCCATGGTTGGGCAATGACTGTGTAAAGACGTAACATCACCAGAGTCATCACTAGGCAACATATGCACACAGCAATGGAGGAACTGTTGGAAGCAGGGTTTTCTATGCAGCCTGTGTCAGGGGCATATAAGAGAATCCTGGAACAGCTTGGGAGTTAGAGTTGATAGTGGACTGAGTTGGGTGAGTTTGAGTGCAAGTCAGTTGTTCTCGTCCTATATTTGTTCGTAGTGTGCTGTGTTGTAAAAACAACATGTTAGGGTGCTAAGAAGTGAAGTAGTAAAAGCTTCAACAGTCACACTGGATGGAATTGTCTTATCATTTGTGATAAAGCTATACTTCCACTCTCACGTCTTGGTGTCATGGTTTTCACGTGTGGGTGTACGCAGATACAGAGAGAGAGAGAGAGAGAGTTTTATGCAAAACTTACCAGCTATTAGCACTGGTACAACACCCATATCTACCAACGCTTTAATGTGATCCTCTGTTCCCTTAGCTAGAGAACCAAGTGTAACTGTTGCTTCCGCCTTGAGCTGAATTGGCATCATGTTGTCCCCAACAAGCTGGAGTAACCTTGGTACTACACCTTGGGTGATCACATGACCTTTCTGACGATTGCTGCCAATAACAGAATTCTTCAAGCACCTAGAATATACACGTCAGAAACATCCACCCATTAGATTGTGGCAGGAAATACAGGGAATCTCCACAAAATTTTTGGACAAATGGAAATGCCACATTATGGCAAGCTGACTCAAGCCTGTTAAAGTACAAACCTGAATTGTTGACTTTCCATTAGTGTTGTATATGGAAGAATATGCTCAGCATAGATGCATGTCAATAAAATATCACGACTGGAACCAGTAGTTATTACAAAAGGAATATACTATTTTTATTAAAGATAACATACTCATTTTTCAACAGAAATATATTACACTGGTCCCACATTGAAGAATTTAAGTGCTAACACTGATGAACACTTATTACTAACAACTTTTGCTGGAAACAAAAAAATAAATCTACACTTGATTATATACATTTCTGTCAGGCACCTTCATTTCACAATTTTTCCCCCTCACCACTGATTACAGGTCTTGCAGAAGTAACAGATAATGATGCTGTTCAACTTACACAATTGCTTCCAAACACTTGTCTACTTCTGGGGAATAGAGTTCATCGATATATGAACGTGAACACTCCACATCCTGCAACATTTGCAGCACACAATCACAATGAACTTTCTGCCAAGAAACATTCCAAATACTGTATCTGCTCTACAAACAGCTGAATTAAAATATCTCATATTCATATCCTAATCATTACCTTGTCATCAAAATCTTATTACTAACACAAATTTTTTAAATTACTCGTTATTTAATTTTGTATTCAACAAGAATAAAATAGTGGCAAACAAAATTACTTTAAATTGAGGCTGAAAGATATTTCACATCACTTTGACATTTGAGGTTCAAGGTTACTTTCCCAAAAATCTCATACAAATTCGGGTACACGATATGGAAACAGGGTTATATTGGTGTGGGTTTATATTTATTTATTTACTTCATAGCCATGGATTATACATGATATAGCACAAGTCAAATACTTTAAAACAATAAATAAGAATAATAAAATAATAATATAATATGATATAATAATATGAAATCTAGCTACGAAATGCAACACTGCTGTCAAATAGCTGAAATAAATACTGTTACAGCACACTTCACTAATACTTCAGCAACCCCATAACCTAAGAGTAATTGCATCTAGAACTGCTTCGTATTTCTGCTGACCAATCTGCCAGTTACAATTATAGTTACCATGAACGGGTGCATAACAGATACCATTTCTGATGTTAATTCAAAACATATAAAACTTCAAATGACTCCACACTCAGCACGACAAATTCACAATACCCAATATATTAAATACCACTCTCCAGTACAATAATCTGTGCTGTTGGTTTCCTGACGTTTCGTTTTCCACTTACAGGTGTACAAACGTATAATACGTAAACATGAACGTGAGGTATCGCAGATTTCTGAATACACCAGAAGTAATACAAATAAATAATGTCCTTCGGCTTGCATAACATATCATAAATATGAAACAGCATTCATATCTTTAGTAATACAATGCTCGTCCAATTTAATTTTATTTTGTTCTTTAAGCCGTGAGGAACAATCTACATAACTCAGTACACCAGCAAACGTGCATATTGGCCAAATATTCTGTCTGGATGTGAGATTATTTGAAATCGGCGATTTTCCTGATTAATCGCGGTTGCGTTGCAGTTTCCAGATTCCTAGATGTGCGACCGGGCTGAGACCTACGATGCCGATCCATGGTGTGTTGGGAGGAAAAAAATTTGTCCGAGATCCGTGAAGTGATTGTTCGGCGAACGGCGAACGTGTGTGTATTTGTAATTGATGGTTTTAGTTACAGAGAAGTTGCTTCCTTAGCAATGGCAAGGCTGTGTGCATATTATAGTTTATGCCCATTAATTGACCAGAGAAGTTTATTAGGCGTAGCCGAAGATTCAACAAGTGGCTGTGTTATTGTAACTCTGGGAAAGAATATAGTTATCCGATACAAGGTTAGGTTTACAATTGTAGTTACGTATTTTAAATAACGGAAATGAAAGGGAGATGCATATTTACTGGAATAAAATCCAAAATAAACTCATAGGAAAGCATTAGATATTTCGTGGACCTTCCAACACGGAACAAAATAATAAAACTAAAGAAAAACATGATGGAAGTTTCTGTGGTAACTTGCCCTGGTAACGATGGATTCTTTTATTTAGACATGCCCTACGTAAAAGAAAATTAGAATGTTTTGTGTTTGGCGTATTATATGCAATTAAAACGTCCAGTAGTGGAACTTTCAACCTCTTAGATTTCTACAGAATATCTGTTGCAAAATATAGAGAAGGGAGTGTCCCTGTATAAATTTTGGGGCTATGCCATATTATTTTTTTTTATTGCTAGTGGGATGTGACTAAGTCACTTGTACTGCGGCCACTTCTGGCCTATTGTACCAGCCCAAGATGATAGGTGAGGGTGATTGTGGAGCAATTGGTAGAATGAAGATTGGCAGGGGAAACCGAAGTACTCTGAGAAAACCTTCCCCAGCGCCACTTTGTCCACCACAAATCCTACTTGACTAGACACGGGATCGAACCCGGGCCGCCGCGGTGGGAAGTCACCGACTAACTGCTTGAGCTATGGCGTTGCCCAGGCAATACCATAACTACCATTACACTTTTTTTTTCAATATCATGTTACAGTACTTTCTTATTGACATTGCAGTTGTTGCATCAGAAACAAATTAGCAGCTGGAGTAGTAGGGAAAAACTTTCATCTCCAGTAATATATGATGCAGTTGGAAGTCAGTATGTTGCAGTGTTCAATCGAAGCCAGTTAAGGCTGTGGACGGAAAATGAAGAAAATTTGGACAAGATAAAGAAAATTAAGGTAAGAATCCCTTAATATTATACAGTAGCCATGGGCCTTGGAAATTTTAGAGAAAACCTCCTCTGAAAATAGTGAAATGTCAATGAAATGAAATTTTTTGTTACCTGCAGGCTTACTATGTAAATATATTCAAGGTAATAAAAATGTAAATTTGGTAATTAAATAATCTTTGTGCATAACTTAGTTGAGAGTAGGTTAATGAATGAGATTAGAGGTTCTTGCAGCAGTGAATATCCAGATTGCTGTGTTCTGGCATGTGGTATCATGTTGTTTGGTAAGTAAATCCATTGTAAGAGAGGAACCTGCCCCCTCATGTTCATGGTAAAAGAGACCCAGACTTTGTACATTACAAGTAATAGTCTTTAAAGATATGCAGATTAATTGAAAACTAATATGAGTTAAGTGTTCACTTTGAGAACAAAGTTTGTGATATATTTTGAGTGTTATAACTCTGGTCTGTGCCTTGTTAACTGGTTATGTAAGTGGGTATTGGGATTACTAAGTTTCTGTACTTTGCCCATCATCTGTTAATCCTAAAAAACACAGGGTTTTAGAAACCAGATATGTTTCCATCTACAAGCGACAGGGTGAGGAGGCACATACTCACTTGAGTCAATCACTGGATCTAGTCTCCAGTTAACAAACACAGTTGAGTATGCCCTCCCCCCCCAATTCACCTGTGAACAAAAAAAGGTCCAGTTTCCAAAATATCTCTTGATCTAGATTCTGAAGGGTTCTGATGATTGTGTATAACACTTAGAATTACTTGGTTTTTGGGCTTTGTCCATCATCCAGTGTAAGGTACCCAACAGTGTAAGTATCTCCCCCCTCACCTGAGGGCAGAAACAGATCCAATTTCTGAAACACTGTGTTCTCTGGTTTTTAGAATACTGGAAGTTAGACAAAGTCTAAAAACCAAGTAATTCTGAATGTTATTTTTAGGACACTAGTCAACTGACAGGTCCAGCAATCCCAAATGTAATACACCATTGTCAGAACCCTTTAGACTGAACTAGCTTTTGTCTGCAGATACACACACATAGACCATAATTCACTTATCTACCAGCTTTTATCTGCATGACTAGCTGGCGCAGGAAATGTCTGTCTGTCCCACCTAAAGGCTGTCTCTTACATGATCACATTGCATGTGTCATCTTTAACACTGCCTTGGCTGTAGTTTTGAATGCAACAATAATGGTTAACTCCTGTGTTCGCTTCCTGTCTCACTTGCACGTTGAAGAAGACCAGAAATGATGTGTATCTGTACAAAGGACACATACTGAAGAAATTAGTTCAAACGGTAACACTTCTAATTCGTATTTGGGAGATGCTTGGTTCAAATTTTGGCCAGAATCCAGACTGGAGATTTTTATGCTTTCCATCATCCCTCAAGGCAAGTGATGGGGTAATACCTAAAATCAAGCCATGACTGTTTCCATCACATTCATTCGAGTTCATCATTCAGTGATGATCATACCATTTGATGCTGGGTAGGATGGGCTGCTGACAGCATGGTTAAATCCCTCATAAATAAACAAATACATGTCACATGTAAAAAGGAGCATGATTAGCTGAATGACTGAATGAATGAATTTCAGAATATTGTATGACTGTGACAGGTATATATGATATTTAACTGGTATGTGAGGCGTTATATTTATTGCTTATATTTATCTTGAAACTAAAGCGCATAATAATCTTTTGTACTTAATATATTTTGGGTGGAATTGTATATAGAAGATTCATGTTACTGATAATTTAAATTCTT
Source organism: Cryptotermes secundus (assembly GCF_002891405.2). Classification (NCBI taxonomy): domain Eukaryota; kingdom Metazoa; phylum Arthropoda; class Insecta; order Blattodea; family Kalotermitidae; genus Cryptotermes; species Cryptotermes secundus. Next base: position 93,291 of record NW_019729249.1, read on the forward strand.
TGTTTTAATCTGTTTGTATTTAATGAAATTATTATTACACTGTGTACTATTTTATATCGTTTTTATTGTTTATCTTGACTGTTTCAATGTTTGGAACTTATTTTAATATTATTATTGACATGTTCTATATCCAGGGTTGTATTTCAACCTATGTTTTGGATTTACTGAATTTGAAATAAATGAATGAATGAATGAATGAATGAATGACTGTCAGCTCCTCAACAGCTCTGTTTCGTTGAGTTAATTATGATTACCAGAACATTTGTACAAATTGTGTATTAAGTGAATAGAATTGTAACATGTAATTAATGTCTTACCACCTGTACCTATTGGAATGTATCAATGTTCATACAGTGATTGGACCCACTCTAACTTCACAAGATTTTGTATTACATGTTATTGTTTATTTATTGCAGTTCCACCAACAAATTCATTGTGTTATACCACAGACAGAGGGAAATGAACCATTAATACTGTTCAGTAATGGAGCAGTCTGTCCCCTAAGAACTGCAGTGGAGAGCCGGAAGAAGGAAATTGACAGTTCATTACTGGATGCTAATGAAGTTATAGAAGATTACCGTCTAGTGGAATATGAAAACTTTACATTCATAACTCTTTTCTGTCGCAACTCCTCAGTATGTTTTATGATCAAGTTAGCACACAAAATACTTTAGTGATATAATATATTAGTCATGTTTTATGTGTGTAGCTTATAGTTAGTAACTTTTATGGCTGTGCCATAGCTCAAGCGGTTAGTCGCTGGCTTCCCACCACGGCAGCCCAGGCTTGATCCCGGGTCTGGTCAAGTGGGATTTGTGGTGGACAAAGTGGCGCTGGGGCAGGTTTTCTCCGAGTACTTCGGTTTCCCCTGCCAATCTTCATTCCACCAATTGCTCCACAGTCACCCTCACATATCATCTGGGGCTGCTACAATAGGCCAGAAGTGGCCGCAGTACAAGGGACTTAGTCCCACCCCACTAGCAATAAAAAAAGATAATAGTAACTTTTAAATACATATTTCTGTTTTTAAATAAATTAATTTATTCAGTTAGGCTAATTGTTTTATACTTTAATGAATGTAACCTTTAAAAGCCAATAGAGACATTGAGAAATGTGCAGAGAAGCCACTGGTCTGGAAGTACACATAAGACAACTATATACACGTTTTGTGATAAAAATCTTTAATCAAGTTATAAAATTAAACTTGCTTTTTTTTTTTAATGTAGCAAATTTTAAATGTGTGTAAAAATGATGCAGCATGCAAAAATGAAAGGAATGATGAAATTAAGACATGGTATCGCAGTCAGTGTAGTAGCTTGGCTACAGGCTGGCCAACAGGTTCAAGTACTAGCAGGTGCAGAAATTATCCTTGTCTCTAATGCATTTAGATTGGCTTTGAGTCAGTGTAGCCTTTTATCCAGCAGGTACTGGTTTTTACCCTTGGAGTAAAACAGCTGGGATGTGTGGCTGATAACTCACCTTCACCTAGTGAAATATTTAAGAATTAATGGAGCTAACCTCCACTCACCCATTTTTATGGCATGGTGCTTAATTAAGCATAGGGATAAATTTACCCCCACCCCCCAGAGAATGATGATCTCAGGAAATACATGCTGTTATTCAGTTTAGAGTGATTTATGTCCTATTCTTTTGAGAAAGTGAAAAGGTTAAAATATATGAAACTCTTATTATGATTTGTGTTGTACATGTTTGCTGCCTGAAGGAGGATCCCAAACTGAGGGTATTTCAAAACTAAGTGCAAAGGAGAATATTTTGGGTTAACAAAGATAGGCTAATGCGTTTTGTTAAAAAAAAAGTGAGTGATAATGAGCTTCATAATAAATGTTGTCCGTTGTCTTCTTAGTTTTTCAGACACTAAATTTCAGACCATTGCTCAAAAGTTCAATACTAGCTCATTGTAACAGACCCAGACGAGTTGGAACCTTACCTCCCATACACCTAATGACAGAAATAGGTCCAGTTTCTGAAAGTTGTGCTGCAAAGAACTTGAAGTGCTTGGGGTAAAGGGCTTAAGGCTTGGTTTGCTGTGGATTTTTTTGTAACAGCTGTGCTTGAACATTTAGTTTTCTTTCCTGTGAGTGTGTGTTTCATCACCACATTTCTATTATTTATAGCACTAATCAGCTAAAATGACCTTACCAGTTAATAAAGTACCATTAAGTAACAAACCACAGACTTGACATCAGAAATGCACATTTTACTTTCAGGATGTTCCACACTTCTGTGTGGTTCCAGTTTCAGGGGATATTCAAAGTATGAAATTGAAAGTGGAATGGAAAAATTTCCGCTTAATGGGACAGACTGTGATGAAACAGGACTCTTCATGTAATTTTCTTACATTATGTAAGTTGTATTAAAGAACACATTCTAGCCTACTTTTCCTTAAGGCAAGAAGCACACTTATGAGATCACCGTACTGTTTGTGTGTGAGAGAGAGAGAGACCACATGCATTCCCCTCTTTTGACTTTTCAGCCAGTACACAGAATTTTATGAAGTTTGGTGCATTATGCCATTGGTTCCTGCAGCTAGTACGAGTAATAACAACATGGTGTATATACAGATTTGTGATTTGTGGGACTGATCCTAGTGCCTAAAGCCTGAAATTTGTCTAAAGAATATTAACTTTTACAAGATTGGACAACCATGTTGTTGTCTTTAAATTATACTTGCTCTTGCCAGGTTGATCATAAGCTGGTCTCCTTGGTTTTGCTTTGGATTGCTGTGCAGTAAACATGTAAAATAAGTATTTTCGTTCACATGCCTCTTTGGAGAGGATGTCATAAGAGTCCCAACACCTTTATATTGTCAAGCTTGTGGCATGCAAGAATAGACGGGGTTTGGATTGGTGACTGGATTTGTTGCACCATGGATTTGGTGTGGTAGGTTTCAGAACACTTACAATACAAAGTCCCACATCACAATCCTTACACTTGTACTCTCCTCCTGACTGCTTATGCGGAACAAGCACGGCAGTACAGTCAGGAGGATAAAATGTTCTAATGTTTACTGAGGTAAGCCTAGTAGCTTGTATCTCCAAAACTATTGGTCTGCCAATGGGTCGATATGGGCAACATAAACTTCTGGCCTTTTCAGTCAGATTCTGCACAGGGACAAGTCTGAATTGTCTGATTCATTATAGTGCCACATGAAGTAAGGAGGAGGAAACTGTTCAGAATTGTCAGGTCCAGTAAGTGACAAAATAATTTCTTTGTCCACTTGCATATCCAGCGTTGTGTCATGTAATTGTCTGCTATTGTCCCCTTTGTCCATATCTTGTGTGTAGCCAGGCATGTCACATAATTTATAAATTTTTATTCCCAAACGTTTGTGTTTCTTGGCTGTATACTGTTTGAAACTTACCCACCCCTTGAAAGTACTATGACTTTGTCCACAGCAAGATGTTAAGAAAGTGCGTAATATTTTGAATATGTGTTGCTTAGCATATAAGAATTTTGTCTTATTTGTCTGGGTCGTTACTGTCAAAAACATTGTCATTGTTCAGAGAGTGGAGATCTCTAAGAATGTGAAGGATCTGTCCCATTTCACTGTTTTGCCATAAAATGACGAAAAGAGCTGCTCAGTAGAAGACCAGTAGTCTTTCAGATTGTCATGTATGTGCTGTCCCTTCTGAATAATAATTGCCAGAACAGAACAATTCAGATTCACTGATGACATGTGTGGGAGAAGGTTCGTTGTCAAGGAAGCCCAGGAATTGCTGGTAATATCGATTGGTCTCCTCCACCAACGAAGTGATAACAGCCACAAAGTACAACATGAAAATACTGTATATAGTTCAGTTTTTTTTTTTTTTTTTTTTATTTATGTAGGTTGCCACATTTTGTCTCCTGCCAGTCATGAATGTATGGATTTTATTGTTTGTCTGACATGTCACTTGTCCCATTTTTGATATACCTTGGGATATGGGCAGGATTTGAATCACATCATGATCAGAAGTGCCATCATGGACACCCCCAGTAAACTGGTTCATTAAAGATTTCGCTTGTATACTCCTCCGTGGGGTGGAACTGGAATTTGTTCTGTAATATCTTCCTCCTCCTCTTTCTTGGATGTTTTGTCAGAGTCTCTTTTGAGTTGCTGTCAAGCAGTCCGATCTCATCTGTGTTAAAGTGCTATCTTTTGAAACTCCTATGTGACGATGTAATGGTTCTTATGGTATCAGAAGAGACAAGAAACTCGAGTTGTACATTGGAGATTTTGAAATAGAATGAGTTAGTCATTTGCGTCCTGTCACAACAAACCTAGCAGGGAATCACAATTGAAGGTTTTCTGTCTTAGAACAGGAGAACCATTCTACAGAAGGGCCATGGTTACTTCTGTTATAGTTCTCTTGTGTCAGAACAGTGGGCAACCGTAGCACTCACAGACACGTCCCCACCAGTCAACGTACAGTATGTAAAAATAATGAAACTTATTCTAAAAAACATAAATTATGTGTGTATGTATAAACTGGTCATTTCAGAACTTCAAATATAAATAAATGGGTTAATTCTTAACAAGCCAGTTTTGTCTCGGACATTCATCTTAAAAAACGCAGTAAATATGACTTATTTTCTGAACCACTGCATCGCACCATGCACACTGTATCTGCATTACAGAAACCAAGTGGATAACTTTATTTATTCTGAGAATCATATGAAACCCAAACTGTATTTTTAAATGTTAATACCAGTGGTGTATATAGTAACCACTGTGCTTTAAATGTATAAGGTCCAGGTATTATATATGGTAATTATCTTCTAAGGCAATCACACTGGTCGCACTGTCTAAGGCATGAACAGTCTTTGCTTGGTTGAACGCTGGGATCGTGGGTTCAAATCCCACTTGAGGCATGGATGTCTACGTGTGCATTTATTCTGTGTTTATGTTGCCCTGTATGTAGGTGTAAGTCAATAAACAAATTAGTGTTTACTGTAAGAATTTCTGTTTTGGATAAAAGCGGTTTTCTATTGAATACTGGCAGATAGTATGCATGTAGTAATCCCATTGAGACTGTTGTGTTCCCATGGAAGTACATAGTTGCAGACAATGCCAATTTTTTATTTTTATCTTTTTATTGAAATTTGTTGCTGGCCTGATGTGTAAAACGAGAATTTTCAATTAAGTCCTGAGAAGGTGAATCAAGCAGTTCCATATTTCAGTATTATGGGCATTCAGGCTACTAATAGAAATGTCAGTATTCATTTATTTCCCATCCTGCAATGTTCCCCATCTTTCGTCAGTCTTCACGGTCTGAACAAAGAAATTTGAGCCAGCATCGATCAACATACCTGTCTTCCCCAACTTGGATACAGGATAGCTGAACACTCATGTACTGTTTCCAGGGTCCGATGGGAGGTTGTGCTCATTGCCATTTCACCCTCAGCCCAGCCCGGAGCTACCTGGCACTCTTGTGAGCATAGTTAGAGCTGTTAGCACAAAGCATCCTGTTGCACTGGTTCCTCTGAGCTCCAGTCACATGGCAATATATGGTGCTGACCCCAGTGAAGAAGGTGAGAATGCGTCGAATGAAATGTTTCTGTGTCTGACATGAGTGACAGAAGCTGGTGAGCAAAAGCTGAAATTGTTTCAGCTTATCAAAGTAAGCTAGGATATAATTCATTAACCAGTGTGTTTAAACATCAATTTTCTTTGTAAGATTTGAGGCTTTCACGGCGGTGACTATGAAGAAAGCAGTCTTCTGGGATTTGGCACCGTGTATATGTGGTGTTAACCAACATTTCGGAGGAATGTCGGTTAACACCACATATACACGGTGCCAAATCCCATAAGACTGCTTTCTTCATCAATTTCTTTCTTAGAATCACATTAGAATTTGTGAGATTTTGTGTTCTCATAGCAGTGACTTTGAAAAACATGGTCTCCTGGGATTAGATGTCTTGCAGTCTGGTAGATGTTTACCAGTGGTTCAGAAGAACCTGCTAGCACCATCTTCAGGGTAGTAATACATCTACTGTGAAGATGGAGGTGGCATATCCCTTCAGACTACATGTTGTTGCATCTCAGATGGCAGTAGTCTTCAAGTTAGGCACTGTTATCAGACTTGTATGCATGTTCTAGGTGTCTCTTACCGACATTCAGGTTTCCTGCATAACACAAAATATTTTTTGAGAGCTGATTTATTGCCATTGTTTATAACTTCTGATTTTCACATATCTCTGCTTGTTCATTTAGAGGTCCTTGTAGATTATGTTAAAACCTTTTAGTTTCTCTGAAGGATTTATGAATGTTCCTGTTGAAGTATACAGCACATAAAGCTTTCATAATGAGTACCCAATAAGATAGGTTGGTCCTCATTGTAATGGGGTATACACTGGGTGCTCTCGAATTGTCTTTCTTTCAATTTTGCCATCTGCCATTTTCTTGCATCATCTGTTCCATTCTGTATTCATCTCTTTCTTCTTTCTCACTGGCCCTTTTTTCATACTGAATGTCTGCCACATCATCCTCATATTTATCATCTCATCCTCATACTGGTTTCTCTGTATCTCTGTGTCTACCACAGCAGTTTTCTATGATTAGTTACTTATTAGCATCTAAGCTCACTACAGTTATAAGCTCCAGTCTGACCAGCAGGTACATTTCACATTGCTGTGATTCTGTCTCATGGTTCCTGTATCACTTCTGATTTGTGTGTCCCTAAGGGGGGCCCATGATATAATTTTTTAGTGAACCCTTCTCACTACCTCTGTGTGTAGGTTCAGGTGTGCAGCCTGGACCTAAAATTATTTACACCCATGGAGTGCCCCATTTTGGTCCCAGACGTCAAAGGCTCTCTGACAGTCATATGACATTGATTTGGCTGTGCTGTTCTGACACGTTGCCATTGACTGGGAGCTCTGATGTAATGAAGCACGAGTTTCCTGGAGCCTATACACAAGGGTCATCCAGAAAGTAAGGACCATTTGCACGTAGCACTTGTGCAAGTCAACAAAATGCACCATTTCAAGGTTAACAGGCCTCAGTAGTATTTTAGTAACATGCCAAGTGAATGACTCGCTGATTCTATTTTTTGTGTGTTTTTTTAGTATTTAAAAATGCTTAAGAATGTCGACAATCCCACCAATTGTGAAGTGCAAGCTGTAATTTGGTTTCTGAATACACAAAATGTCCGTCCAATTGGAATATACCATCAACTTATTGCAGTGTATGGGGAAGGTGTGATGAATGAGTCAAATGTGAGAGAGTTTCCAGAACATTGGAAATCCATGTCATCTTGAGATGGCCGACAACCACAGAAACTGACCTAATTGCATTTCTTGGGAACATTGTTACCAACCTCAAGTACCTGCTCCATTATCATTGTATTGTAAGAAGAGTCTAAACAAATTTCTGTTCAAGTTTGTGTTCATTTCAAGGAGCGGATGCCATAACTTTCAGCTGTTACCTGCAACAAAGTTTTCATATGTGTAATTAAAATGTCCTACATTAATAATAACATACATATTATTGCTGTAACTTTTATTATTTCAGGAGCATCTCTTACCATTTATAATGTACAGTTTGGTGTGGTACAGTCCCGACACCATTTCAAGTTATTTGCATCACCACCTCGGCTATGGTGCGCTGGTACCAATCTCTTGATAGCAACAGCACACAATCTAGTTGTAGTACCATATAGGCTCGAAGCACAGCAACTCTCTGCAATGGTTGGTGCACACTGTAGTGGCAGTGCACAAGAAGAGCATGATTCAGATGTGCAGGAGTTGCATCACACCCTGTGCTCCAACTGGGTGGCTAATGGCAGAACAAAAGATGCCCCTTCAAGGTCAAACCCGCAGATTCCAGAAGCTCTGAAGGAACAGTTGCAAGCTCTTGAAGCTGAAGGTTGCTGTCAGTCAATGTTAGTATACTGTTCCATTATCTCTTTAGAAACTGAATTTCTCTTAAATAATATATAAAAAATTCAGTTTGTACCTCTCAGGAGGTGAGATCGATATGAAGCACACAAATACATGGGCAGAATGCAGAGTTTTAATGTGTTAACGCAGGTGATACATATAGTGACCACTGGGCTTTAAAGGGTTAATCGTGTTCACCTTTCAACTATTGACCATATGGTCATGTGTTCCTGAAAGGCAGATGACAGCACAATGTGCAGAAAGAAAATGCGGATGTTTCGCAGCTAATGTTTCCAGTACTGCCACTATATATGTAATGATGCAATCTGAACAGCACTAAATCTCGCGAAGCACTATCCCCTTTGTGTTGTCTCTCTGCACATTGTTTCTTATCTGCCTCCTCACAGAACTCATATTGCATAGGGTGTTCAGTATGGAGACCTGTTTAGCCATGGGATTTTATATTTTAGCAGAGCCTGAAGGCTCTTCAGTCGTTTCACTATTTCTCAACCATCAAGTCAGATTTTCTTAAAATATAACTGTTCTAAAAATTCTCTAGTTCTAAGAATGTAAAGTGGAAATACAAAAAGAATATTGTTGTAGCACAGAACAGTCTTCTTGAATATTTACTATTTGATATTCATATCACCCCCTCCCCCCTGAATTGTTCTTTGTGGAATATATTGAGAAGTAAGGTGTCTGTCTAAAGCAGGAAAGAGTCTGGTCTGACCATGAACAAAATAAAACGCAATTCACATTTAATGTTTTGCCTCATTTAACATTCAGTTTCAGTAATCATAAGTCAGTAATGTTAGTGTTAAATTTCCTCTGTTTAAGATTTTTGTCAGTTCTCTTCGAATTCATTGCTTCCCAAAGACACACAGAATTTCACCATGTATGAAAATATTTTAGAGACTAAATTTAAAGTTTTTGACATTGGTGTGACATATTTTTTAAAACAATTTGTACCATGTCTCTTGCCTGAGCTTATTAACCTTTATCCTACGGCCCTTTAAACTTAGGTTGTGGCAACGGTACGGAGTTCTTTAAATGGCCGCTATTTGAGATTCGTGAAAATTGTAGTCACTAATTTTGCTCCTATTTCTGCTATTTCTGTGATAATCGAACGAAATAAACGCTGTTTTTTTCTCGAAAGAATATAGAATCAGATATTGTAATTTACAGATTGTATAAAACATGTTAAAATTTTTGCACTGACACCAAAGGAGAATTTTCGCAATTTCTTGTTTCTGAGCAAGAATTCATACGTTCTGGACACCCCTGAATGGAAGTTGCTGATGACGACACTTGTGCATGTCACGGTAACACCGGATGTTGAGTCTAGAGACGTTATCGCAGTCTATGTGACGAGCGTCAACTTGAATGTGGTCAGTGGAAGAGAGATATAAACTCACGTGTTGTTTATAGATCTCTCCTGAACAATACGTATACTGTTCTTCTACAGTTCCATGCTAGCATTCTTTATGCATGCGTTGTCGTTGCCGTACTAACACAGCGTAATAGCTTAGTGGCTGGACGTGTTCAGTCGAGAGTAATTTCAAATTTCGTTCGTAACATGTGGTCCGTGTCGTTTGGGATATTCTGACATATTGCAGCTAATCAATGCCTCCGATACAGAATCCTGTACCGACAATTCTGAGAGTGACGTTGAAGGTAGCAAATCATAAAGTGATTTCGAAGAAGACCCATAATCTTCGTCGGCAA
>NW_019729249.1:103279-192878 GCF_002891405.2 Cryptotermes secundus
TTTTTTGAGAATTCCACACGAAGGCAACATTCCGGCAGATGACGCAGGCGGGAAGACAGACACTCCATGCAGATGGTGGCCAAAAATTATGTAAGTAGGACATAATTTTCTACTTTAAAATTTAATTTTATATAACGTTGCCACGCGCGGACTCTGCGACATCATATGTCGTCATTCGTACCGGGGACATTCTTTTAACGATGACATACGTTGTCTTTAGTCGTTTAAAGGTTAAAATCACTATGTATCAGGAGTTGGTTATGTTCCCATCTTCAGGTAAACAGGATATGAAATAAATCCTACTCTGTGAGGTCCTGAAATAGACCTATATTCAAGCCATGAACCATAATCGGGAACCCAGAGGAAGGGGAATGTCTGCCGTTAGAAGCCGTTGCCTAGCAACATGACTGAGAACATTGGTTTGTGTGTGACAGTAATGTGTGCAGTATAATCACATGTTGTACTGGAGTCCAGTAAATCTGGTCATTAATCCAAAAACTTGTTTTTAGTCACTCTAACATGTAACAGTAATGTGTGAGGTTTACAGTTCTGACAGTGGTGACCATGAATAGTACTGTCTCCTGGGATGTGCTGCCATGTAGCGTGCTAGATGTTTTCTGACATTCCTCTGAAATGTCAGTAGGCTTCTACCAGAATACATGGCAGCACATCCCAAAAATGGTACTTTCCAAAATATTACTTTTAATCAGTTCTATGAGACATCACGAAACTAAGAATGAAAGAAAGATAGCTGAAAATGTGTTCTGTTCAATGAAATATAGTATTATGGGATATAGACCCATTGCTAGGCAAAGACCTCAAAACAAAAATGAGACAACAGTCATTGCTATGCAGTGGCACAGTAAACACACCTCTACAACAATAGTTACTGTTGGAAACGGTGTTACACAATTTGTTGGTTGGCAGCTGCAACAGTTGGACTATGACACTGGGAACAGGGATTTTTCTACTCAGTCCATATAAAGGGGTTACAAAAAAGACCACTGTGGCAACCTGATTAGTCGAAAGTCAGACCATGAAAAGGTTTAGCGGGTGCTGTGATTTGTAAAGCATGGAGATTGACAATAGCATTGTAAGTGCTTGTGGTTCTGAGCGGTATGTATAAATGGTCAATAAATCCATTCACCAATCCCTGCCCTGTCTATAGTCACACCCCTAAATCATGACAGTATATATAATGTAGCATGAATTTCTGGTACCAGGTATAACTGTGCCTCCATGGAGAATGTTCTTTGCAATATTTCAAACTGGAAATAACCTCTCTGAAGTGATAAATATGTTCAGCCCCTTGGGATTCCAGATGAGCAGACTTCTCGCTGTGTAGGACAGGTTTTGGAAGTCTGTTATCTTATCATTAACTCATAAATGTGATGTTATGTTGCAGGATGGTGCAAAAACTTCTTCCACAGCTGCTAAAAGCCAGTGCCATATCAGAACTGAACTGGTGCATAAAATATTTTACAGACATTCCTGAAGGTTCACTGGTTCAAATAATTCTCTTTTGCTTGGAGAATGTTACCAAAACTGATAAAGAGGGACCATACCATAAGCTGTTGAACACTGTACTTCATGCACCGTTCAGTGATGTCTGCATGCTGCCCAGTGTACGCACTGCTCCGTTGCATCTCACCCTCTCTCTTCTTCACTATTTGGCTGAAGAGATTGAGGCAGATGTACCAGAAGTGGAGTTGTATAATTTGATAGAGTGGGCCAGTCTGCTGCTGGATGCACATTATCAACGCTACCTTCTTTCTGGAGATCCTCAGGTTCTTAAACTACTGCTCAGAATTCGTGAGCTTGTTGTAAACCAGGTAAGTTCGTTAGAAACATTGTTTTTGAAAGCATACTGACTGTGAGAGACCCAGGATAGTTGAGCCAGTATTGTGTCTATGCTGTGGGCTAGACAACTTGGAAATTGGGGTTTAGTTTCTGGCAGGGACAACGATTTTCTCTTTTTGCAGTGTTCCTACCAGCTCTGGAGCCACCTAATCTGTTCAGTGGGTACAAGAAACTTTCTCCAGGCATAATGTGCCCAGGGCATGAAATTGGAACATAACTCCATCTACAGTCAAGGTTAAGAATGTGCAGAGCTATACCTCCACCCTTCATATGTGTTCAAGGCATTGTAAAATGTTATATGAAACTGTGCATACTTCTGATCCCATATATATAGTCCCTGCATTGGAAGGCAGGGACCACCTCTTAACGATTGGGCTGGATGGAGTAGGTTTTTTTTACCTGAGGACATAGTCGAGTCGTCAAAATATTGTTGCAAATAAAAATTAGGGTGATGGATAATGTCCAGATAATTGATCTTTGTTGTGTACTTGATTCCTTATACATTATTGGTGAAGGCGCCCATTTTGCCAGGGGTTTTCAGGAGCAAACTACCAACTGAAATCATGACATTGCCTGCATAGTATGAGAATCGTATGGACATAAATTATGTATATGCATTTCTCCACCTCCCAGAATGAGTTCTGGGCACAACTCACAAAGCCTACTATCCCATTAAGCTTGAATTATCAGTGTCTTATTTGGGTAATTGTAATTATGTTACTGTGTATGGCATTTATGTGCCCCTACTTTCTGATGTGAAATTTTTGGGAGAAAAGAACTGTTTTTATCCTTGATAAAGTTTTGGCCAATGCATAATTATGATGAGAGATACATTATAGCAGACTGGTCACACCATAGCTCAAGCAGTTAGTCGCTGGCTACCAACTGCAGTGGCCAGGGTTCGATTCCAGGTCTGGTCAAGTGGGATTTCTGGTGGACAAAGTGGTGCTGCGGGAGGTTTTCTCAGAGTACTTCGGTTTCCCATGCCAATCTTCATTCCACCAAATTCTCCATCGTCATAATCATGCAGAGCAGGCTACAATAGGCCAATCAGTGGCTGCCATGCCGAGTGGACCCAGTTGGACTCCACCCCCCACTAAGCGATTTTTTTTTAATTTTACATTATGGCAGCATCCTGTGTGAAACCTTAGTCATGTATAGATCCACATTTTCTTGACCTTGGCACTAGTTGGAGGTGAGTGGTCAGCCTCACGCCCCAGCATCTTTACCCCCAGGGAAAGAGCCCCCAGTACCCACTGAATAGGAGGTTGGGTGGACCCCAGGGGTGGTCTGGACGACGTGGAGAAGTGAAAATTCTTACCCCCACTGGGACTCAGACTCCAACCCCTCAGTCATCCAGCCCGTAGCCAGTCGCTATACCAACTACGCTATCCAGGCTCATGTGACACCATGTAGTCTAGTACGTGGTTGCTGATGTTTCTGAGGAATGTGCCACCTTTATCTTCAGGGTTGAAATGCTGGGAAACATGTACCAGACTACACAGCATGACAGACCAGAAAAGAATAAACTTTACAGTCAACACTGCGAGACCCTTAGATCTGAATATTAATGTCTGAGGGTGATAAAATCAAGGCCGAGACTGGGGTGACATACAGTGTGGATAGAAAGGATGACTTAACATTTCAGTGGAATCCTAAAGGGAAGAGATAACATTGGAGACCTAGGCGTAAATAAGAGGATATTAATAAAGTAGAGTGCGAGGATGTGGACTGGATTCATCCAACTCATGATAGGGTCATTGAACACAATAATGAACCTCTGGGTTTCATAAAAGGTGGGGATTTTATTGACCAGTTGAGCAACTTTCCATCTTCTAGGACCATGCAACAAGAAGTTACTTTGATTGGAATAAATGGGCATTGTCCTTAGCACCTTGACATCATAAAGCTTACGCGATAACATAAAATGTAAATGGAACGTGTAAAAAGAATTAGTGCGAATGAATCACATGTCTGGCAAGCGAACTTCTGCTGCCATTTGTCTTTTACATTTTGTTTGATTACAGATTGATCATATGAATGAACTAAACGGGCTGCTACCCCTTTTGCAGCAGCTTCAGGAAGGAAAATTATCGAAGCCACAGTTTGTTAACAAGCTGTACTCCATAGAATCGTTGCGGTTGTACTGACAACATACATGATTTCATCAATAAAAGGAATTATATGTGAGTTTTATTTTTTGGAGCTTACAACAAATTTTTATTTTCAGGAAAAACTATTTTCATATAAGCACTGGAAGGTTATAATGTCTAAATTTTAAAAGGGTAGGTGAATGAAAACTGCATAATGAGGAGCTTCATAACTTGTACTCTTCTCCAAATATAATTAGAATGATCAAAGTCAAGGAGGATGAAGTGGGCAGGGCATGTAGCATGAATGGGGGAGAAATGGAATGCATATAGGATACTGGTGGGAAAGCCAGAAGGAAAGAGACCACTGGGAAGACCAAGGCATAGGTGGGTGGAGATTATTAAAACAGATCTTAGAGGAATAGGATGGGATGGTATGGATTGGATTGGTCTGGCTCAGGATAGGGACAAATGGAGGGCTCTTGGGAAAACGGTAATGAACCTTTGAGTTCCGTAACATACTGGGAAATTCTTGGGTAGCTGCAGATTTGGCTTCTCCTCAAGAAGGGCTCATTTCTTTTTATCGTCTATGACATAACCCCATGTAATCCATTCACAGTCAACCGTTTCAGAGAAACATATCACCTCGGTCTTCAGGGTTCAAGAAACCAGCATGAAGCAGGCAGCAAGCTGAGTTGAAGTTGCTTTGCTTACTCTTTGATCCTGAAGACAGAGGCAGTATGTTCCTCTAAAACTTCTCCAAACTACATGGCATTACAACCAGGAAGACATATTCTTCATAATAACTACCATGAGAACATCATCCCAGCATGAAGACAGAGTAATGTCACCATATCTAATGGCTGCACCAACAGCAGTGGGATGAAAGGGTTGTAGGGTGTCTGCTGGCTTGCAAAGGCATTGTCCCATGCCACAGAAGTTTATTTGGTGACTGCGAGAGGGCACAACCCACTTTTCAGGCACAGTGTGTGGAAAGTATGACCTGTTATGGTCACCAAATATCCTTCCTCTGTAAATTCCCAGAAATCTTCGTACTGCTGAAAATAGCTCCTTAAATGCAGGCCAGTCATTTGTAATAGAATAATGAAAACTGGCTAAAAATATGTATAGTTACATAGTTCAAGGTCTGTTGACAAAATTCAAGACACTTTTTAATTGTAAATATTTTTTGTTCTGGCACCTTATGTGTTCAAAGAATTACATACACATTTTCATCATAATGTAATAATTTACAAGAATCAACACATTCTTTTCTATATACAGTTCTCTACTTAGAATAATACAGTCTGAAGAAGTTATTATGCCAGAGTATTCCTCTACTTCAGTTCGTCAGAATATGGTACATGCGTCAGGTTACCAACTCCTGCAACTGACAGTTTTCCTGACTTCACCTTGCTTGCAGCCTGCAAACACAAACAATCTTACTGCCATAAATATGTTATGATTACCAGAGGAACTGCTATTGCATTTATGAAAACTTTCTTTATCTGCATTTTCTTAAAATAAACTATAGTGAAGCAATGAATTTCCTTAATTTCTTTTGTTAAGCAGGGGTGCAGCCTATGTGACTGCAACACTTAGTTTAATGCAAAAAGAAAAAATGAAACTCACAGCATTAACTTCAGCATCGGTAACACTGTTCACAGCAGAAATAATAGCAGGACCAGAAAGAACACTGCCAAGTAAAACAGCTTGTGTTCCAATTTCTTCTGCCAGTGTAGAGTTACTTTCCTGGTTATATAAAATGGCTGCTTTTAGCTGAGCCCTGCCATGTGCTACATCAGTGGAAGACAGCGTGCCACTTCGCAACTGTTTCACTGCAGCATCGACTACCTGCAAATAATCCAAGTCATAAAAAGTCACACCATGAAGACAGGTCTCAAAATATGAGAGGATATTAAAATGGAACTTAAGGCAATTGGTTCTGATAATGTGAATTGTAATATATGTCACTGTATAGCAATGTTTCCGAAACTTTCATATGCAGCGACTCTGCAACCCCCCTGGTCAAAACAAGCTATATGCATGCCATCTGAGGAATGAGGAAATTCTTATTTTATGAGAAACATTCATGCATCTCACCATTTAAAAACTATGCCCTATGGAGATGTTTATACAATGGAATCCCCATTTCCTGTTCCTAGATTTAGGGCTTTCCCTCACTGAACATTAAATTTCAATGACCCCAAGTCAATAATAACCTCAGAGTTACATTTTCACATTTTAAGATTCCTCAGTTTAGTGATCAATCTACTGCTCCTAAAGAAACCTTAAACAGAGGTTCCATTGTACAGAGAGATTCTTAGATAGGCTTTTAATTGAATATTAAAATTGATTGTTTCGTACAATGTATCAAGTTTAAATGCCACTGTCACGCAATCAGACGGTGAATGTGAAGCAGTTGGTAGAATGAGAATTGGCAGGGTAAACAGAAGTACTTGAGAAAACCTGCCACATTGCCACTCTGTCCTCCACAAATCCCACATGACATGACCTGACTTAGGATCAAACTAGGGCCATCACAATGGGAAGTCAGCAACTAACCACCTGAGCTAGGATCATCATTTAGGTTGTTTAATGGTCCTGTAACAACTTCTAGGGTCACAACAACATGGATGATACAATGAGATAATCAGAAGGGATTTCTAGGCCTACTTTTAGATATCCATGGAACCAGAAAAACTGTGTTATGAAACACTTGAATAACCAGTTCAAGAGACAACTGGACACTTCCAAAATACAAACAGAAATGATCCAAGAGGATTCTGAAGTGACAGTATACAATAAAATTGTCATCTTACCGTTCCTGCAACATTTCCTGGACTAGAAGCTACAAAACCAAACAGTCCAGAATCAGTGTAGCTGGCATTAAAGGCTGTTACAGCAAATGGATTATTTCCAACAGCTGAACCCACTGCACGGGTTAAGGGGGAAGCACTTGAACCCCATTTAACATATGGGCCCACTCCCAATGCATACTGCAGTACTGCAAAAGCAAGAGCTTCCTTTGTGTTCTTCAGGCTGCAAAAAGAAATGTATTGGGTTTTTTTTAATTGCTAGAGGGGTGGGACTAAGTCCCTTGTACTGCGGCCACTTCTGGCCTACTGTACCAGCCCCAGATGATAGGTGAGGGTGATTGTGGAGCAATTGGTAGAATGAAGATCGGCAAGGGAACCGACGTACTCGGAGAAAACCTACCCCAGCGCCACTTTGTCCACTGCAAATTCCACTTGACCAGACCCGAGCTCGAACCCGGGCCGCCGCGGTGGGAAGCCAGCGACTAACCGCTTGAGCTATGGCGTGGCCAATGTATTACCTTTATGGGATGAGGTTCTCACACCACTTCTCATGAAGAGTTCTATCTGCTGGGATACAAAGCCACACAGCTGAAAGTCTGAGGATCATGTCACCTCCATGTTCAGGGTTGAAGAGTAAACCAAGCAAGAAACCAGCACAAAGCAGGTAGTTTTGGCTTTGCTTGTGGCCTGCTTCGTGCTGGTTTCGTTCCTTAGCTTACTCTTCAGCCCTGAAAATGGAGGCCCCATGTTCCTCTGAAACATCCATTGCATTTCAACAGACCACACAGCATTATATCCCAGAAAACACAACACACTTTCTTACCTTTAGTTTCAATGTATGACTGACCTTAGCAATATATTTTAATGTTTTAAAAAATGGTGAAAACAAAAGTTGTAGAGAACATGTCTAAAGTATGTGTACAAAATTATTTATTCACTTCAGCTGATCTTTTACACACAAAAATATTTTCCATTCTGAATGTCAAAAGTAGACACTACAACTGCAAAATTAAGCTCTTTACATTATTCAGAGTGGCATATGCTGGAAGATGCAATTGTTTTTGAAAAGCCGCAAGTTTGTGAGATTGTTTTAAAAAAATATATCCATGCACACACTAACTAAAACTGTCCATGATCTTCTAAATGACATTATATTCCCTAATGGGGCTTCCCATACTGATTTCTGGCAACATGAAGGATTTGAGGAAAACAATTTCTTTATTAAAGTCCATTACAACACAACAGGATGCACGAAATGAAAATTTGAGGAAAAAATCAGTAGATAACTGAAGTGACAAACACTGTAGTAGTTTACTGGCAAGGTAGGAAACATTACCTTGCACCCTCCACTGCTACTGCCACATGGGCTAGGCTGTCTGCTGTGTCCTGTCTTACATCTCCTCCGCTGTACTTGGCTGCAGAATCACTGGGACCAGCACCACTTTCCAGGTCAAGATTTTGTGCAAAGCAAAGCAAATCACCATGGTCCACACCCACACCAACCACAGCTGCACGGTTCGTTGTGAAACGACTCTGCACATAATGCTGCAGCTGCACATACATAATTCAACTGTCAACATTGAAACTGCCTCAGGGAGAAAAACCTTCAAAGAGAGAGAAATATAGATTCACATAAAGTGGGACTGGAAACATAAAAGTAGGCTTTGTAAATGAGGAGCTTAAAGAAACAGGATCTAACAACATGGACTGGATTCAACAGACTTGGGATAGTGTCCAGTGGCAGGCTCTTGCAAATAGATGAACTTATAAGCTCCTTGTATCCTGACTTGCCGCATCTGCTATGTCCAACAGAGCACCACTTAAATTACACAGAATTAGTTCACACTAATTTAAAATATTATAACCTTGGTGCGGCCTATTGCAGACAACTTCTTAGGCAAGGTGGAGCATGCATTTTTGTACATGAAAAATTAAAATTTTCAAACATTGACTTAAATTTTGTAAAGAACAATACCTAGAAGTATGTGCAGCCAAAATTCAATCTTCAGCTTGCAACATCTGTATTTTATCCATTCACAGAGCTCCCTCAGGGAACTTTTTATTTTTTCTCAATGGCTTAGATGCCATACTAAAGACTCTGTTCAATAATAATAATATAGAATTAATTATTTATGATATAAACGTAAATTATCTCAAGGACAGTAATAGGAAAAAACAATTGGATTCCCTGTTATCTTCCTTCAATCTCACTAGTATGGTGCACTTCCCTACTGGAATTCAGAATAACTCAATCTCTGCAGTCGATAACATTTTTACTGATCTTAACAAAAGCAGAAATTACATCATAAGCCCTCTCATTAATGGCATGTGTGATCATGATGGCCAGATTATATACATAAACCATAGTAATATACAAATACACAACAGTTACATACAATCAGTAAGAAAATTTAGCAAGTCCTCCATGAACGAGTTCTTGACTCAATTAAGTTATGAATCTTAGGACAGTATCTTTAGTGATCACAATGTGGATACAATATTCAACGGTTTTCATAACATTTTACTGAATTTTCCCAGAAAACAAGTTAAGACTAATACTAAATCTAATTCTTAGATGACATGTGGTATTAAAAGGGAACTACTTAACTCTCAGGCATAGTAATGACCCAAATTTAAAATGTTATTACAAAACATATTGAAAAATTTTGTTCGTTAACAGCAGCAAAAAAAAAACTTCATTATAATTAATTTCCAATTCTAATAATAAAATGAAAGCCACCTGGAACATCATAAAAACAGATACAGGCAGAAAGTTTAACATACTGGTATACAGGCTTTAAATATACATGGGAAAATAATGGATCATCATCATACAATTACAGAGTCACTAAATAACTATTTCCTAACCATAGCTGATAAAATTAATACTAACAATACTAATCTTGGTCACAGTATACACAATGATGCTTACAAATATCTGAACTATCTGTCTCAGGCTTTCACGCCTCCCTTCCCAAAAATTAAACTTAACTATACATCTACCGAAGAGACTGAAAACATTATCAGGTTCTTAACATCAAAAAATTCTAACAGATATGATGAAATCTCGGTTAAAATTCTAAAAATTAGCGCCCCATTTATAAACTCGCCTCTAACTCATATCTGCAATAGAGTTCTCTCAACTGGTGTTTTCCACTCTTGGCTGAAATATTCTGGAATAATACCACTATTTAAAAATGGGGACAGAACTAATATGACTATCAGCGGCCTCCGTAGTCTAGGGGTAACGTTCCCACCTCATGACTCAAGGTACGCGGGTTCAAACCCGGCGGAGGTCGTGGAATTTTTAAGGGCAGAAAAATTCAGGGAACAAGTCCTCCGGGAGGGACTTTGAGCCGTGGGTCCCATGTTGTAGCTTTACGGCACGTAAAAGAACCTCATGTCTCCAAAGGAGGCCACTGAGCTAAATTAAGGACATTTCCCGCCCAACAGTAGTCTCTTAATGCCTCTGGTAGATGGGGGAAGCATTGAGATACCTCTGAGCCAGTAGAGGCCGACCTCACTGGCTGAGTAGGGACTGATGGTAAGCACCAATACCGGTAGGGTATAGAGATTGGTAGAAGATTATAGGGGGATGCACAATAGATCAAACTGGTCGCAGTGCATGGGGAAACCCACCCCCTCCAATAACAATAATAATATGACTATTACAGACCTCTCAAAAGTTGTGGAGAAGGTAACCACCGCTGTGAGAACCTCAGATCCTGTGAAAACACTACTATTTGATCTGTACGGTATTTACTCACTGACTCTGTGCTGTGACTACCAACAAGATAATCAGGGCAGAAGAGTGAATTTCCAAGCCCAGTTCTATAGGCTGCTCTATGCAGCAAGTCCAGCAACAGTGCATATGGTGAAAGGCCAGCCAGTTCATACTTCAGGCGTGGAATGTTGTCAGATATTTCCCATGGCTTGAATACTTGCTTAGAAGCAACATCACCAAGGAACTTCAGACCAGTTTCCCTGTACATATTCACAAAACTAAGACACTTCTTAAGTAGGCAACTCAGTAAAAAATGAAATATGTAAGTCAATAAGTAAGTTACAAATTGATACTACATGTTTGAATGAGGCACTTGAGGCTATCGCCACTAGATGGTAGCATTAGTCCGGTGGCAACTGATGACATTAGACGAGACAATCAATGTTTACAAAAGCGAAACAGCAGTCACAAGATGGCGGCACCTCTGAGTGAGTGTACAACTCTCAAGCAGAGCTCCATTGTGTGATTTTTGTGGGCAAAAGGTATGGAATCAAAGAATATTCATAAAGAAATGCTTCCCATCTACGGTGAGAAGTGCATGTCATGTCAAGCTGTTTACAATTGGGTGCAGAAGTTCTCTGAAGGGCGGGCATGTATCGAAGACAAACACCGCGTCAGCCAGCCACCAGAGATTTCCACAGAAGCGAATGTGCAGCGGGTTGAAGACTTAATCCGAGCAGACAGAAGGGTAACTATAGACACTATAGCCACTGCTATTGGTTGTTAACACATGGCCTACCTCATAATGCATGACACGTTAGGTTTTCACAAAGTCTGTGCACAATGGGTGCCACGCATGCTGACCCACAGCACAAAATGCAAAGAATGGGCCTGGCATTACAGCATCTCAATTGCTACCACAATGAAGGACACGATATGCTAGCCCGAACTGTCACGGGTGATGAGTCTTAGGTGCACCATTACCAGCCTGAGACAAAGCGTGTGTCAGTGCAGTGGAAACATCCTGCATCACCTGCCAAAAAAAAGTTTAAGGTGACACCATCCTCCAGGAAAGTGATGCTCACAGTCTTCTGGGATCACAAAGGCATACTGCTCACCGCATTCCAGCCTCAAGGACAAACCGTAAATGCTGACTCCTACTGTAACATCCTCAGGAAACTTTGTAAGGCCAATCAACAGAAGCGACCAAGACTCCTCACCAAAGGCGTCTTGCTCTTGCATGACAATGCACATCCCCATACTGCCAACAAGACAAATGAGACGCTGCGAAATTTCAAGTTCTCGAGCATCCTCGGTATAGCCCCGGCCTTGCTCCAAGCAATTTCCCTTTGTTCAGCCCTCTTAAACATCATCTTTCAGCCAAACATTTTCCCGACGATGAAGCTGTAGAAAGGGAAGTCACCGCCTGGTTCCGACAGCAGCCCAAAGAATTTTATGCTGCTGGTTTTCAGGGGCTTGTCAAACGATGGCACAAGTGCCTCAGTGTACAGAGAGATTATGTTGAGAAATAAAAGCATTTTTCAAATCAGCACTCTTATTTGTTTAAGTTCTATATCCATTTGTAACTTACTTATTGACTTACCCTCGTACATAAAATATTTTGTACAGAGAAAGCAAGAGGCACTTTACAAGACAAAGGGCACACCAAACCAGTATTTGTAAATCCTCTGATCACAGCACCCAGATTCCTATACAAGTTTAAAGATTATTGATCCATTCATATTATCTGAATGTATGCAATTTCTTACTCTCTTGGAAGAGAAGTATTACTGAAAAATAGCAGTTAAGCAATTCCGTTTATGTTTTGTAGTAACAGGCAAATACATGACCGGCAACAGTACTTGACTAAATTTATGTGTATCCGTCAGAGGGTCAGCAACTAAATCTTGGAGTGAATAATCAAGAAGGTACTGTTAAATTTAGCTTACAGGCATTTCTTAAAGGAAAAATGTAATCTCTGAGATCATGCCCTGCCCTCAACTCACAGTTTTCCCTCATTTAACATTCATTTCAAACAACCTTGAGTCAATAATCTTAATTCTCAATTACCTCTCTCTAAGATTTTCCTCAAGTAGTGTTCAAATCCACTGCTCCCAAATGAAACCTTAAATTGAGGTTTCAATGCATCTGACTTTCAAGAAATGCGTTACAAATGCTCTGCAGACCAACTCACCCCCTTCTCCTTGTTACTACTGCTTATAGAAACGAGAAGGGGCTGAGTTGGTCTCCAACAGCAGAGCATTTGTAACACATTTGAGTGAACAGTGAGTATTTGATGACCCAATAAGGCTTTAACATTTGAAAGTAAATAATCTACGAGGGGGGACCCAAAAATAACCGGAAACGACCTGTTGTGCGCGCATGCTTTGTAGTTACGAGTTGTGCTGCTAGGTGGTGTTAGCTGAGGGTCTTCCGCGACTGTTAGTGAGCTGGCGTCAGTCTGAGTTAAGTGGTTTGTCTGTGGTGCTCTGTTGTGTGCGTTCCTGTTTCAACCCTTTGGCGATTAGTGAGATGGCCGACCAGAAGGAACAAAGAGTGTGCGTGAAATTGATGAAGATCGTCGAAAGACCATTGACCAACTTTCTGAGGAAACGAACATCTCATGGAGCACGGTCCAGCGAATTTTAACCGAAGGTTTGCACATGAGACGGGTGTCTGCAAAATTTGTTCCTCGCTTGCTCGGAGATGACCAAAGAGAAAACTGCGTGAATGTTTGCCGCGACTTGAAGAGTGAAATGCAGTTTTCCCTAACAGAAAGCAAAATTTCACGCACACTCTTTGTTCCTTCTGGTCGGCCATCTCACTAATCGCCAAAGGGTTGAAACAGGAACGCACACAACAGAGCACCACAGACAAACCACTTAACTCAGACTGACGCCAGCTCACTAACAGTCGCGGGAGACCCCCAGCTAACACCACCTAGCAGCACAACTCGTAACTACAAAGCATGTGCGCACAACAGGTCGTTTCCGGTTATTTTTGGGTCCCCCTTCGTATATTTGTATATTTTTATAAGAAACTGCTGTGTCAACAGATGTAATAATATTCAATGTCATTAACACAAAGTTTCAGATTCAGCCATAAGTCCAGTGAGAAGCGGAATATGCAAGTGAAAGGAGGACTGCAGCATAAACTGTGGTGATCATCATGTAAAGCGAAGAAGATGCAATTATGAGGTGCAAAGAATAATCTATTCTTTCTCATACCACAATTTGGGTAAATATATAATAATACAATTAAATGAATACATACAGTGCCCTCCCATTTTTGTCTCCATTCCTAAACCCTCCTAAAATTTCATACATAATTAGAAACCTCAATTTCAGGACTGCACACTGTGGGAAAAATGTATAAATTACATAAATAAACACAGTGCATTATTATCTCTGAAAATAAATATGTAGAATTTAACAGAAAGTCAGGATATCACCCACAATAACATACAAACTGTCACTGGTGCTTTGGAGAGTATAGGCAATGGTCTCTCGGTCAGTCTGGCAACTCAGGGTTGCTCCAATCTGCTGTAGGTTACGCATTATAGCAAACTGTGTAGAATTCTTGGTGGTAAGTCCTGCTGCAATTCGCAACACATGTGTGGTTCCCAGAGAGTCTGCTTGCTCATAACGTGATCCAGCCCTAAGAGAAGGAGGAGGTCATATATATATACAGCCTTCAGTTTTACTAATAAATATTAATATTCAAGATATGTATGTAACTTGCTGAAAAGAAAAATTCACTGGAAAATAAATGGATGGATTGAGTTTTCTGGCTGACAGGAAGCACAATGATAATGCACTACAGGTGGTACTAACTGGAAGCAGAGAAACCACATGTGGGATATGTGTAAAGACATTAGGTTACTGGAAAAATATATGAGGGCTGAAGAGGTAGAAGGACTTCTGGTAAAATTATAAAAAGTGAGTATTGCAATTTTTTTTTTTGTTTAGTGTAATGTTTGCATGTGTCCAATGATTATAGTGTGAATAAATTAATGAGTATGGTGTTTTGTCTCAAATACGTGCATGTCTTGGTTTATGCCTTGATTAAACAGAAAACTGGCTTCAGCAGAAAAATGTTCTGGACCCTTGATATTCCATTTAAGACAGGTTTTACTGTACAAATAAAATATACCCCATATTAATTAAACATACCACCACAAGGTGTTTTAAGCACGCTTTTCTATGACCCACCTAGCCGATTCACTGCAAGAAAATCAGTAAGTTCTAATAACTTACGCTTGAAGTCCTCATGGTGGTGACTAAAAATACTACATTCCCAGGTTTCATGCCTCGTAGTCCAGTAAAACTGACATGCCCGTTATTGGGGCAAAAGGAAGCGGCTACTGCAAGGTCAGCATGAGTCAAAGTGCACTAGTACAGACAACAATACCAACTTACCAAATATTGAGCACAAAGATTTATTAGATAAAGAATGGAAGATAATAAAGAAATTATGTTACTGGACATGATAACATAAAATAATAGTACAAACCAAAGTATGGTATAGAACATGGTGGTTCATTCACCTGATCACAATTCTGAAGCCAAACAAGCAAAATTAAATGTAGATGCCACAAAAAACGTGTGTCCCACTGAGTGGGAGGGGGGAGTGCCAAGATGACAGGTGAAAGGGGTTAGGTCAAGGAAGAAAGGGTAGGGAGGAGGAGGAAGATTATCAGGAGTGGAAAACAGCAAAAAGGAGAAGTGGTACAAGGTACTGTACACAAAGTTACAGAACTCCATCAAGATTTCAGAGCAAATGTACTGCCCCTATCTTCAGGGTTGAATCTCTGTTTACTGCCTCTTTCCTGCTGGTTACTTGCTTGGCTTACTCTTTGACCTTGATGATAGAGGAAGTATGTTCTTCTATCACATCACTTACCTGAATAGCACAGAGACTGTAGAAACAGGTGAACCGTTATCCACAGATGAGACTACAAGCTTATTTGAGAGCACAGCTGTTTTTGCTTCTGTACTGCGTGGTACATTCTGACTCCTTTTTGCTGCTGTTTGTGTAGCAATGCCACGTTTCTGAAAATGAACATTATCAATTCAACGATCATGCACTTCATATCAGTTTACATGTTCCAGCTCTCTTTTTAACATTTTCTAACCACACAATGTGAGAGGCATTCAACACTTGCAGTTAGTATACCAAATGCTGCCATCCTTGCTTGAAGCCAACAGGTGGTTAACAGCCGCGCCATAGCTTAAGCAGTTAGTCGCTGGCTTCCCACTGCTGCGGTCTAGTCAAATGGGATTTGTGATGGACAAAGTGGCGCTGGGGCAGGTTTTCCCAGAGTAATTCGGTTTCCCCTGCCAATTCTCATTCCATCAAATTCTCCATAAGCATTATCACCAGTACAGGTACAATAGGACATATGGAAGCCGACATGCTGAGGGGACCTAATATGGATTCCACCTTACACTATATGAAATCTTAACTATTGTAATCTACTGTAATCTACTGTAAACAATTTTAAGTATTGTAACTTTATTCTCTTATTGTAATCAGCCAATGTACAGTAACTGACTTGTCCTATATCATGTAACAATGATCTATAGAGACGAAATAAATACTAAGTGCAACATTACTTGAAAAATCTTTAACTTTGAAGCACACAATGGATCCACATTATGTGTAAAGTACTATGTTGTTAGACCTGCAGTTACTAATTTGTGATGTAAAACTGATGTTTAGGAGCTTATGAACCTTGGGCATATGATCTCAAAACCAGTAGTTTGTCTGCTTGCACAACAGCACATCTGCATAATAATAGTGTAGACAAGTATGATAATTTGGTTTTTGATCCTCATCCTGAGAAACAGCTTACCACAGATCTATACATACCTTGGCATATGACAATGTTGCAACAGATCAGTACCAGAAGATGCAAAGACAAGACCACAGTACATCTATTCACTGCTCCCTACCCTAGCTTGCATCATCATGTTATAATTCATATCAGAGCAGATTCTTTGTCATTTGACTGTTCTCAGCCATACATGAATTACTGAACATTATTTTGGTACACTAACACTTCTACTACCAATACACCCAAGGAAAAAAGACTTGACTACTGGATACCACTGTTAATTAAATACATCATTTCACAGGTCTGATAATTCTGATATGTCATGATGATCTGGAGGCCACAGAGACTCCTGGTCACCTAACAAGCTATACTGTTGCATCCTGTTGTGTTTGGTTCAGTTGGTCACATCAATCCATCTCCAGTACGCAATACGCTGGTGATGTTAATCGCAGATTCACTAAGTATCATACACTGGACACTAAACAGTTGGCTAACAGCACGTTTTGACCACTATGTGCTCATCCCTGAATGGTTGTGAGTGTCGTTATGTTTTACCCTGTGAGTTGACACACGTGTTATTTGCATCATCATTCTTGATAAAACAAGGGAATTACATTAAAATTTAAATTAAAATTAATGCCCAAGTCATTACTAAGACTGATGTTAAATTCAACAATATAGTATCCAACATGTCTCTTGATATGTTGTTTACTGGAATTTTTGGGGTGGTTTGTCATGCTGTTGCTTGATATAGTCCGGAAAATAACGTATTTATATTTATGACACTGTCAGTATCAAAACTATTATAGCGTCACATGATGATAGTGAATGAAGAATTGGAAAGGATCCAACATGCTCATGGTCTAACCGAGGTACTATCCTGGCACTTCCATATGGGAACTAAGGAAAACCATGAAAACCTCAGTCAGGATAGCCAGTGTCTTGGCTGGGATTTGAACTGAGGACCTCTAGAATACAAATTAAGAATGTTACTGCTAGACCAACCACATTGGTACTTATATGGGATTTGTGCTATCTGTAATAAATGTAAAAGTACTGTATATTATGGAATTGATAACACTGTCCAGTGTGACTGAATTTGTATATATTTAATGACCTCACATGTTTCTGTCAGCTGTGACCATCTTCAGAAGGCAATAAAATCATATGTTTAGGAACTACTATTGACAGAACGGGCACAGGGACACAAACCATATCAGTTCAAGATCTTAAATATTAGACATTAATAAGATTTTTAATGTACATAATTTTTTATATAATAGCTTCTAAATATGTATTACGAGCTTTGTAATAGTAGTTCCTAGACATGTTGATTTTATTTCCTTCTGAAGATGGTCACAGCTAACCGAAACGTGTAAAGGCAATAAATATCTGCAAATTCAATCATATTTATCATTTATTATCATTCAGCAGTCCATACATACAGGTATTACAACCATTTGGATAAGGAAATTGTCAGTTTTACATCTAATTCTTGTGCATATGTTTACAGTATACACTGTACCACCCTGATATAGGGGGTTTGTCATCTGAATAATACTGGACAGTGTTAACAATTATTCTATAATAATTTACCAGTTTGACAGACCAGAATGAATAAAGTTAAGCTTATTAAACATTGTTTACTTCTTGATATTACTGTGTTGAGTGTGGATAAGAATTGCAGGTTGTGAGACTATGCTGCTATCTAATGCAGTGTGTTGGTGTAATGTTTCTTAAAGTGTACATTCATCACATACTCTCTATCATACTGATTAATTTTATATAGGACTCCTTAGAAACCCCGAGGATCACAGTGTTCTAATGACAAGTACTGTATGTCTGGTACAAATAGCCTTTCTGGTAAATGTGGAGCTTGTCATAGTTGGATCACTAATGGCCTAATTTGTACAGATTGGCTACTGCTTCCACTTAAACTGTGCAAGCACTAGCCCCAGTACACCAGACAAGAGCAAGCCACGATATTGTATCCCATGTAAGTACCAGAAACATGTGAAGCAACAGGAGGAGAGAATCAGGCACCTGGAAAAAGAATTAAAGGCAGCTAGAGAGGAAATTTGTAAGCTGAAAGGAGGGAATGTCAGCAGTAACTTCATGCAGCAGGAGAAGGATTGGGACAGCTAGTCTCTGGAGTAGGTGGACACCGTCTAGTGAAAAAAGCCTTGTCTGGATGCGCTAGACGGGAGATGAAAAAGGCAAGAGCTAGGGCAAGCAAAGCAGGAACTGGGGGCAGTCAGCAACCAGGAAATTCAGGCTCGTCCAAGCATGCAGAAACCCCCACCAGTACCTTTTAAGAGGCCAAGGTCGGAGGGCAGTACCCCTACAGAAAAGGCCAGAACTCCAAAAAGGCCCAGGGACTCTTAACGGACCAGGGACTTACAAGGAGGCTCTGACCAATATAAAGGTAACTATCTTCAAGGAAACTTATCCTGAGGATAAACTTACTGAAGATGACCAGAATTCCATTCTGGAAGCACTGGGGGACGTGTTACGTAGGACTCCAAAGGGAGAACTACCACACCTGAAATCCTATAGACTAGTGGGAGGTGCACTTATTTACACATGCGCCGACCAACAGTCTGGTCAATGGATCACCAAAGCCATTGACAACCCCAGGCTGGTATGAGGGGCCAGGCTGAAGGCTACTGATGCCAGGAACCTGCCCAAGCCTGTTCAAGTGGCTCTCCAGACTAGGGAAAAGTTGCTCAGAATCAGGAAGAGCTGCTGAAATGGATTGCAGACCTCAATCCAGGACTTCATACTGAGAACTGGAGGGTACTAGATAAGCAATCTGAGTCGAAAGGCCAGAGGCTTATCTTATGCATAGACCGGGACTCTCATACCGTTATACAGAGGACCGGTTACAAAATATTTACAGGACTCTCACAGGGGACTGTTAAGGTGCTGAATGATCCTGAAGTTCAGCGCTGGGCAGAACCTGTGTCAGATACAGTATCTTCTAACTCAGTCTCTAGCCCCCCCCCCCCAGATGACCAAAGCAAAAGCTGATCAGGAGACCCCTTTACACAGAACCCAGTCCGAGGACAAAATAAATAAATACTACACAATGGAGATACATGGAAGATTTGTCTGGATCTTGGTATCCAACTTCTTATTAAGATTCATAATAAATGCACAGATTTTAAACATAAATATGAAGCACCATTCAATTAACAAATAGTACTTTATATAGGGAAAGTATAAATGTTCTCCAAATATGGAAAACTGTTATTTTACCCTTAGTAATGTTTCTCATGTTAATTTCAAGTCCTGGAAATTCGTCTCATTGCTTTCAATCTTCTAAAAGCTACAAAAATAAAAATGGACAGAAATTGGACTTGTGCCAGGCTTACGATTCAGTATCAAATTTAACTGACCATAGGAACATAGAAGGTAAATTTTTAGAAAAGAGATTAAAACTGTGCCATTAGTATAATTAACGCCGAAAATTCTAACTCTTCTGGCCCCTAGCAGTGGGCGTACAATAATTTGTTCTTGAAACGGTTTTCTTAGCATGTTCTTTCAGAAGAATTGCTATTGCTAACCATACTAAGACCTGCTAAACAGAATAACTCACGGTAGCGACTCGTAAAATCGGAGCTTTCGTTGCATTCCCAGCCATGCCTAAGAAATTTAACAGTTATTATAAACAGCCAGGCTCCGCAATGAATTTTCTCTGAAACTGCAAAGATATAACTACCACACGGACGGAACCGGATATCGAAGATATTCTCCTTTTATTTCGACTAGACAAATCTACACGGCAAGCATTCAGCTATATATGTGATTTTTGTTTATTACTGTGTGGTCACAGTATAAATCGTATAAATAATGCTATACAGACGAAAGTCTGATGCTTTAATTCATTTAGGTATTCATCATTCATTGCCTTATTTTGCATGTCGCGAATGGCTATAAACCTTTGGCGTGTAAATGCTGTCACTAATGCTCCACAAAGTAAATGTGGTATTTATTTTTCCATTTTAATACCATACTCGTTATTGTCTTGGGTTATATAATTTTGGTGAAGTTAGAAAGTGTGTACTTTCAGAACGTGGATGCCTAGAAACCCTACAAATTGAAGTAGTCTGGTCGGGTAGACTTCAAATTTGCCATTTCTTTGGTAGCAGTCTCGCAGTTACGGAATTGAAAACGAGAGCTTGAATTTCGTTATGCCGCTACCAGTGCAGGGAAAGCAGGTAGTTCTTTTCCAAGTAAGTTCAGATAATATAGTAATGTAAGCGTTACTTCTTCAATTTACATGTTCACAGGGACCCAATAGATATTACGATTCTTAGTTTATGTAGTGAATGTGAATCACAGTAGGTATCGTGAATGGAGTCCATACTTAGATTTGAGATTTTGGTTCATGGGTGAGCATGTTTACATGAAATCGAGAAAATTGCCCAAGAAGGTCAAATGTTTATGTACCCTGGTAATATTATAATACCCTTATTCGGTAACTTCGTATAAAATTTAATTACACGAAACGTGATGGCTCGTTGCCCATTTGTTTTTCAAATGATAGGCATTTTTATCAAGAGTCCGTGTTATTTCAGTATATTCTTGAAGTGTGTAAAACAAAACCATTCCGTAAATTGGTCGTTTTTTCTTCGACTTTTTACAGAGTTCAGTGGAGCCAATGCAAGTAGATGCTCCTCCAGAAGATAATGACAACAATGAAGAAGAACCATATATTGTTGAAAATCCTAGTTTGGTATGTATTATCCGGATTTTTTAAGCTACGCATTACATTTAAATAACATGGCACTATTACTTTCACCAAGATTTCTTTTGGTGTAGGAAAAGGTGATGATGTATTGCTTGTACTACAGCAGGTAGTCAGATGGTCTTACAGTACTTGCACAGTCTGATAAATGCAGTTATGGCACATGAACCATGCTCTTAATATATTTAAATTCACAGAATAACTATCATTCATTTATAAATCAACATAAAATGTTAACAGATGATAATTTTATAACTTGCAGTGTGTAGCCATATTGTCAGTGTTTGCCAACTTCACCGTAATCATTGAATAGATTTTGTTTAGCAGTCACATGTCTGACTTGTTTTTTTGGGGGTACTAAACTTGGTTCAAGGCAGGCTTTCATAATTCTGGATCCTTCTAGGATATTGCAAGGACAGTATCTCAGAGTACTTACTCTCCTCATTATGCAGTTTTCTCCAATCTCCTGTCACTTCATCCTTCGTCAGTCCATATATTCTCACCACCCTGTTCTCAAACACCCTCAGTCTATGTTCCTCCCTTAATGCCAGAGACCAAGTTTCACACCCATACAGAACCACAGGCAAAATTATAGTTCTGTATATTCCAATTTTTATGTTTTTGGACAGCAGACGAGAAGACAAAAGGTTCTGGCCCGAATGGTAACAAGCATTACCCAAGTTCAGTCGCCTCTTAATTTCCTCCTGAATCAGGTTTTGATTTGTTATTGTCGTTCCCAAATATCTTAACTGTGCCACATTTTCAGACAGTATGTCATGATAACTATCAAGTATATCCAAGCTTCACATGAAGCGCACAGATGATTTTGAACTGTTCTTGAACAAGTTATAAAACATTATAAATTATCATTATAAAGTTAAAGCAGAAAATATCATCTGTGATAACATAAATATTAATTATCACACTGAAACTTACCACAGTGTCAAAACCAAACAGTAGCCAACTTCCCCCACAAGAATTCAATACTGACATTGATAATATTCTTGTAGACAACTACAGGAAGGATCATATTTCTCATGCTGTTCAACTTATAGTTATGAAGATTGTAGAATTATTGTCATGATATTGTAATTACAGGAAACAAACTAGCCTTTATAACACATCTAAGTAATGGGAATGGGAAATAAGTATTATGTAATCACTCACTTATGGAGCTGAACCCTTCTTGAGAAGCTGCCAATTGTGCAGCCACTCAAGAATTTCCCAGCATTTTATGGAACCCGAAGGTTCATTACCGTGTTCACAAGAACCCTCCTCTGGGCCCTATCCAAAGCCAGATCAATCCAATCCATACCATCCCATCCTGTCTTTCTAAGATCCTCTTTAATATTGTCCACCCACCTATGCCTTGGCCTTCCCACCAATATCCTATATGCATTCCTCTTCTCCCCCATTCGTGCTACATGCCCTGCCTACCTCATCCTCTTTGACTTGATCATTCTAATTATACTTGGCAAAGAGTACAAGTTATGAAGTTCCTCATTATGCAGTTTTCTCCTACCTCCTGTCACTTCATCTCTCTTCGGTCCAAATATACTCCTCAGCCCCCTGTTTTCAGAAACCCCCAGTCTGTGTTCCTCCCTTAACCCTTTCACTGCTAGTATGATAAGTAACTCTCAGTACCCTGTGTGCTGAATTATTTTTGAATAAATCTTTAAAAAATTAATAAGTGCAAAGTATGAAAATTTGTGATAAAATGTAATTAATCTTACCTCAGACAGGGAACAGGCCGCAGAAGTCGCAAAAATGTTGAATTATTCAGGAATTTTCCCAGGGGAAAAGTCCATTTAAATCAGGGTTGTCAAAGATGGTCAAAAAAGTACATAATTCACTACCCTAGTCTTATCGCTATGTCACATGTAGACCAAAGTTCACAACTTTATTTAAAACTATTACAGAAAGCACCATGCACTATATGAAGCCATTTTTTACTAGCCCTGTGAAATACCCATGTCACTTGTGAAAATATGAATTTTAAAATTGGTTTTCTTAAATTACTTCCTTCCATCCTGTTATATGAAACAATTTTCTAGGAAAATTCAGCAGACAGCAAAAAAGTATTTTGTCCAAAATAAAATCATCAGAATAATGGTAGACATTAAAAGGAAAGTATCTTGTAGGGAATTCTGTAAGAAATTTAATATTCTTCAGCTAGCTAGTGAATTGTCTTATGGACAACATGGACGATTTTTGTACAGATTCAGACACATTGTATAATACACATAACCTCAACGTGCCAACCACTAACTGCAGTAAATATCAGAATGGAGTTTATGGTAATGGAATTATGTTAGTTCATAATCTTCCTTTTACAATCAGATGTTAGAATCATGATATAGAATTGTTTTAGTCAGTTACAAGATTATCTCTTGGCTCACTCTTACCCTATAGAGGTCATGGTCTGAGCTAGGTAGGATTGTGGTATTTGCATGGCGGGACTGAGGAAAACTACAAAACCTCACTAAGGATAGTCATGATTCAGACCAAGTACCTGCTGTGTACAGGTCTAGAGCACTACTACACCAACCTGCATTGCAGGATAAGGTGGTTGTAAAATAAGGATACGGGGTTGGAGGTTGTGCACTGGATTCAAATGGCAGAGGATAGGGACCAGTGACAAGTTCCTGTGAGCACAATAAGGAATCTGTGGTATTGATAAAAGGCAGGAAATTTCCTGCTGTGATCTTAGAGAGTCATGTAGAGGACATTTTAGGGATATGATGCCCTTAAGATCACAGTACATATACTCATTAATTATGTTTGTAATAAATAATAAAGAAATATTCAATATAAATAAGGATTGCTATGGAAAAGATACTAGACAAAATATGAATATACATATGTACCAGGTCAATTTGGCGAAATATAGGAATGGGGTTTATCACATGGCTGCAAGGATTTATAATGGACTTCCAAATACAATCAAAATAATCTCAAATAATGCAAATAAGTTTAAAGCCAGTTTAAAAGAGTTTTTATTTGTGAACTCCTTTTATACATTGGAGGAATATTTTAATAGATGACAATGGCAACATTATGCAAAGGGTAATTTATATATTTAACTTTTTAATTTGATTTATATTACAAACATATTGACAACTGCTTGATTTATAAGCAAGATGAGTTTATACTACTGGACGATTTCTATATCTGTTAGTCGTATAACTGTGTAAGGATTTTATGAAAAGAATGATGTGAAACTGACCAAGTAACTTCATTTTATCTGTAATAATACTTCTTATCTGATTAGATGTCAATATTATTATCCATATTACTTATCACCATTATTTTACATTGTATATTGATTACTGTGATACTGTGTAAACTATTCAAATTGTTTTATATTGCAAACATATTGACAACTGCTTGATTAGAAGCAAGATGAGTTCATACTACTTGACGATTTCTATATCTGTTCAGTTGTTTAAACCATGTAAGGATTTTATGGAATGTGAATAAATGAATGACTATTGGAGTGACTGTCAGTTTTGCAAGAACAACTTGGTCTCCACCAGGTTACCCGTATGTCCACATTCTTGCTAATATGTGGAACTGACATTGTGGTTTCAGGATCTAGAAGCATATGGAAACAGCTACATAGGATTGGCACGACTCTACAGACTGATGTACATTGCAGATCACTGCCCTACGCTACGGATAGAAGCTCTCAAGATGGCTATAAGCTATGTTATGTGCACGTACAATGTAGCACTCTATCAACAGTTACACAGAAAACTACAAGAGGCAGTTGGGTGAGTGTACAGCTTGCACTGGCCTCATAGTTGGCAGCTTAATCTTAATGTGAAAACCATTTGCACTGTGGTGTCAAAAGTATTCAGGAAGCAAATAATAACCATTGCATTAGAAAGGAGAAATTGGGAATTGACATATTTTTTTAATTTTCTGATTAGGTAACAAAATATGGTATTTGTTAAGTACTTATAAAAATTATTTATTTATTAATGAAATAAAGGCATTTGTTAACTGTTGTTCTAATATTTACTTCATTTTCAGTGCTTTGTGGTGTATAAAATGCACCAGTATATTTTTATGGCCATTTTCAAGGGAAGCAAAATTGTTTCTCACACACCAGGGGATGCAATATTGTCATGTGTATGAGTAACTATAGACAGGCTTTGGTTTGACTATTGGAGTTATTGAACACTTGCAGATCATAACTACAAGTAACTATAATGCTATCTCTAATTTACACGCTGCAGTTGACTACAGCATGAACTAAGTCTTCTCAGTCTGCTCTGTCTTCACCAGTCATTGCATTTGATGGATCCCAACCATGTCCTTTGCTTTCATGTTGGTGACTGTCCTTCAACTAACTCATTGCTCCAACTGTTGATTCTGAAGTAATGAATGAATGTATAAGGGGTGGGCCTTCTCGGCCCTTGCACTGCGACCTACAGTGGTCTATTGTGCTTCCCCTTTTGATTATCCCCTCAGCAATCCTGCGCTTTGAATGAAGCACAGGACTTTGTACATGGGGACGTCGAAATAGTCACTTGGTTCCATAATGTATTGACCCAAGTGACCTAATCTTAAATAAGCTAAGGCCTCACATTCGCACAGGATATGTGTGGCTGTTTCATTTTCTTCTTGACAGCCCTCACAAGTGGGACTATCACTTAGTCCCAGTTTGAAGAGGTGTACTTTAAGGTGACAGTGTCCTGTAAGTAGTCCAACCACCCATCGTAGCTGGTTCCTGTTTAACTTCATCAGTTCCTTCACTCTTTTAGCATAGGGTCCTCGTATGAGTCCATTTGCTTGCCTGAGTCCAGTCATGGATCCCCAGTATTTCTGGTGCTTCATATTTGTCCAGTCCCTGATTGCCTTTCTGGCAAATCATGTAGAGATGCCACAGGCTGGTTCAGGTCCTATGAACAGATATTCAGCTCCAATCTTAGCCAATTGATCTGCTGTTTCATTTCCAACAATACCCTCATGCCCCGGCACCCATTTCAGTTGTACCCTGTTATGTTTGGCCAGTTCCATGAGGGTTTGATGGCAATCCCAGACCAATTTTGAGTTGATCTGGTGTGTGTTAAGTGCTTTAAGTGCAGCCTGGCTGTCAGATAGAATGTAGATGTTCCTATTTCTGTAGTTTCTATCTAAATTCTCCATATTACATGCCTTAATGGCATATATACTTCTGCCTGGAATACTGCCGTGTACTGCCCAAGGCTGAAACTAAGTTTCCGCCTTGTGCCGTAGCAGTACACACCAGCTCCAGTGCCTTTATTTATTTTGGAACCATGTGTATACCAGATCAGTCCCCCTTTTCTATCGGGCCAAAACCCGTTTTCCCATTCACTTCTGTCAGGAAATCTGACTGTGAAGGGTTTTTCGTATACATGTCTCAGTATCATTTTGTCAGACCCCATTTGTAATGTGGGTTCTTTTTTCATGTCCTGAGTTATGTATGCATGTCAGAAACTATCGGATCTAGGTTTCCATTGATCACTGCACTGGAGACAGTAGATTCCTGCCCTGGCCTCTGCCTCCAACTGTAGATGCAGTGGGGGGAGTCCAAGGAGTATCTCCAGTGCAGCTGTTGGAAATGTTCAAATTGCTCCTGTGATACCCAAGCAAGCAAGCAAACCTTTGAAATTTGCTAAGTTCTGTCTTGCTTGTATTGAGTTTAACTCTGGGCTACCATACTGTGGCGCCGTATGTAATTATGGGTCTTACAGCCACAATGTATATCCAATGTATAACGTGTGGCTGCAGTCCCAAAGTTTTACCAAACATGCTTCTGCATGTCCAAAAAACCTTATAGGCTTTATTGATGACCTTGTCCAGCTGCTTTTTCCATGTCAGTCCGTTGTCTAATACTAGACCAAGGTACTTGACATCGCTGGAGATCTGGATCGTTTTATTGAAGAGGGTCGGTTCCTTAAGGCCCTTTATATTTCTGTTCCTGGTAAACGATATAATTACCGTCTTATTAGGATTGATGGAAAGACCTGTTCTTTCACACCATCGTTGGACCATGTACAGAGCTGTTTGAAGACACTCTGATTCTGTTGAAAGGAATTTTCCATTTATGAGGATTGCTATGTCATCAGCATATCCCACTGTATAATACCCATCATCATTAAGTCCCCACAGGAGATTGTTGATGACCAGGCCCCACAGCAGAGGTGAGAGCATGCCCCCCTGCGGGCACCCCCAGGGTTTCTCCTGATAATGTAGCAGTTATTGTTCTGCTTTCCAGCGTAGCACTGATACACCTGCATATTGTAGGCTCTGTGCCAACTTTCCAGCGGCCTGTTTGATTATATCAAATAAGGTTCTGTCGCAAGCTCCCTCTATATCAAGGAATGCTCATAAGGCGATATCCTTGTGTTCTATCACACTTTCTATGCGTGTTACCACATTGTGTAGTGCGGTTTCAGTAGATTTACCTGTTTGGTAGGCATGCTGGTTTCAGTCTAGAGGATATGTCATCAACACCCCATCCCTGATATGCCTATCCACTATTTTCTCCATCACTTTCAGAAGGAAAGACGACAGACTGATAGGACGATAATCCTTAGCCTCAGTGTAATCAAGTTTCCTGAGCTTTGGGATAATCATCACCTTAACTTGCCTCCAGGCTATGGGAGTAAAACCATATGCCATGCAGACTATATGCGGCATAGGTGTGGAACTAAGAGTTCCGCCCCATGCTACAAAAGTGCCGGTACAATTCCATCTGTTCCCGCTGATTTAAAAGGTCTAAATATATTCAGCGCCCATCTGATTTTTGATTGGTTAATTATGACTTTGGCCAGGTTCCAGTCTGCCCTGTTCATCCTGCTTTGGCAAGTGCCCACGCTCTGCTGACCCTGTCCATCGTCCAGATTATCAATCAGTTTTGAATCAGGAAAGTGAACCCTGAATAGTTCGTTCAGTGTTTCCCTTCCTGTTTGTGTATACTGCCTGTTAGGCAGCTTAATCGTGCTGACCTCATTGGTCACCTGTTTTGGCATGATTCTCATGAGTCTGGCACCGCCTGGTATATCATTGATCTCCTGGCAGTGCCTTCTCCATGAGGATCGCTTGGCTTTTCTTATTTTTTTATTGTAACAGGTAAGGGCTTCCTTGTAGGTGTCCCACTGCCCTGTTCTTTTAGTTGTATTAAACAACCTTCTCATTTTGGTTCTGAGCCCACTCAACTGTTTACTCCACCAAGGTGCTCTCCTTGGTTTGCAAGTGGTCCTAGCCAGACAATTCCGATAAAAGGACGAGATAATAGCCTGTTGCAACTGGTCAACGGACCGATCAGCGTCCTTTATTGTGCATATATTTCGCGAGGTGGTCTCCAGATTTACCTTTAGGTTGTCTTTGTAAGACTCCCAATTGGTTCTCTTAGGATTCCTATAAGTAGCTTGATCTACTGTAATGTTGCATATTTGAAAGCATATATATCTGTGATCTGATAAGGATGGCTCATTAGATGCATGCCAGTTACTTATCAGGTTAGCGGCCTCCATAGTCTAGAGGTAACGTTCCCACCTCATGACTCGTAGTACGCGAGTTCAAATACCCGGCGGAGGTCGTCGAATTTTTAAGGGCGGAAAAATTCAGGGAACAAGTCCTCCGGGAGGGACTTTAAGCCGTGGGTCCCATGTCGTAGCTTTACGGCACATAAAAGAACCTCATATCTCCAAAGGAGGTAACTGAGCCAAATTAACGGACGTTTCCCACCCAACAGCAGTCTCTAATACCTCTGGTAGATGGGGGAAGCATTATAGATATCTCTCAGCTAGTAGAGCCGGTCTCGCTGGCTGGGCGGGACTGATGGTAAGCACCAGTACCGGTAGGATATAGAGACTGGTAGAAATCATAGAGGGAAGCACGATGGACCAATACAGGTCTCAGTGCATGGGGAAAAACCCACCCTCTCCAATAACTAACTAACTACTTATCAGGTTTTTTATTTTCTTGGTCCCTAGTGTCAAGTCCATAACCTCCTGCCTATTGCAAACCACAAAGGTAGGCTCGTTACCTTGGTTTAGAATATTAAGGTTTGAACCCGCCAAATATTCCATGAGGCATTCTCCTCTTGGGTTGATGTCAGTGCTTCCCCACAATGTGTGGCGCACGTTGGTGTCACACCAAATGGTGAGCTGCTTTTTCCTAAGATGACAGTATTCAACGATGTCCCTCACTTCTTTGGAAGGTGGTGGTTCATCTAAATCATATGGAAGGTAGGCTGAAGTGACGATGAGCTCCTCACAGCCTCCGCCCAATGGGTATATCATCCTCACTATCATCGTGTCTCTAGAATAAAACTCCAGCAAGAGTAAAGCATTAATATGATTATTAACATATATGCATGATCTCACATTTTCTCGAGGTACGACAGAAGAAACTGTTCCCCCTGAATTCTTTAAGCCTCTTATTTGGCCCCTATATATCCAAGGTTCCTGAATAAGTGCTACGTCTACTTTTCCCTCAGCAAGTTGTTGACATGAAATTGCTGTAGCAGCCTTGCTGTGGTGTAGGTTAATTTGATTGAATCATATGTTGTGTGTATATGTCATGTGTGTATATATGTGTGTTATGTGTTTATTCTGTAATGCTGGGAAATGTGTCCTCCTCCATACCTTCTTCCACAGCCCCTTTTCTTTTATCAGACCTTGTTTCCTCCAAGGGAAGTCCTTGATCTAGTAAGATCGGGTTGACAAGAGGAGGAATTGTCTCCTCATCAGATACTCTCTTCCTGTCAACTGAGGGAGTGGGTACATCATCCCCATCCCCTTCTGAGAGTATTGAACTGGGCACAGCAACTTCTTTATGCTGCTGCACCTCAGGATCTTGCAGGACCCTAACGGTTCCCTATGAGATTGCTGTGTATACCCTGTATCCAGTTCCCTTGATAACAGATAGGGAATCCCGGTCTATAATTATGATCAGTCTCTGCCCTTTCGGTACAGATTTCCTATCCAGGATCCTCCAACTCTCGGTATGGAGTCCTGGATTAAGACTCCCGATCCATTTCAGCAGCTCCGCACGATTTTGTGCAACTTTGTCCTTCGTCCTGAGAGCCACCTTCACAGGTTTGGGCAGGTTGTTGGCATCAGTAATCTTCAGCCTAGCCCCTGATTTTAATCTATGATTATCTATGGTTCTAACGAGCCACTGTCCAGACTGTTAGTCGGCACATGTATATATTAATGCCCCTCCCTCCAGTCTGTATGGTTTCAGGCGTGGTAGTTCTCCCAAAGGAGTCTATGTAACACCTGTTCCAGTTCCTCCAAAATGGAGTCCTAGTCTCCCTATGATAGCTTGTCTTCAGGATACATTTCCTTGAAGATAGCTACTTTTATATTGGTCAGAGCCTCCTTATAAGTCCCTGGTCCCTTAGAGTCCCTGGGCCTTTTTGGAGCTCTGGCCATTTCTGTAGGGGTACTGCCCTCTGACCTTGGCCTCTTAAAGGTCCTGGTGGGGGCTTCTCCCTGCTTGGGCGAGTCTGCATTTCCTGTTTGCTGACTGCCCCCAGCTCTTGCCTTTTTTAATTTCCGTCTAGTGCTTCCAGACAAGGCCTTCTTTGCTAGATGGGGTCCACCTACTCCAGAGACTAGGTGTCCCAGTCCTGCTGCAGGTGTGCTAGAAGTACTAGCCCCCTGTAGTGGTATGTCAGTACTACTGACTCCCAAGAGAGGAGTTTTTGGTTTTACCTCAGGTAGGTTTCGAACCACTGGTTCATCTCTGCCTTGATTCTGAACTAACTTCAGCTCCAAACTTGTCCCACCTATAATATCTCAGCACAGACTGCATAGAAAGCACTGTTCCTCTGTTGCTGTTCAGTTGTTGCTTATCTTATGGTCACCACCTAGCAACAGGTCTACATACCACAATATGTAATGCATGTTTGGTTCAATAATTATATTAACAGCTGTTAATTGATTTTGTGTTTGAGATTGTTTAATATTTGAATTTGCAGTATGTTTGTTTAAAAAAACTTCAAAGAAGGATTTTAAATTTTAACTACATTGCAAATGAGGGAAGACATTTATTTAAATAAAGTGTTCTTAAAACTGAAGAAAATGATTTATTAATGCAGTGACTTGCAATTCTCTAAGGAAGTGTCTTAATAATAGAACCAGATAATCCAAAAAATATTCACATTTTTGTAAATTATTTTCCTAGGCTCCATTTTAATATTATTCTGTGAAATCCTCTGTTGTTAAATGGAGAAGAACATGAAGCTAATTATTTTGACGGTCTTACTGTATCCTGAAATTCTGTTCCTTGCTGTAGAGGAAAAAGACTCAATCATTGCAAGATCATGTTCATTTGATGAGTGCCATGGTTGTGCAGTGACACATTAGGTGCTTGAACCTCACTGGTAGATAATAGTGTTTGGAGATGTCTCATTAGAATGCACCTTTAAAGGTTATAACTAAGTCTATGGTGCAGAGTCCTTGATCAGCTGATGCTCAGCTAGTCATGAAATTCCCAGCAGTTTATTGATTCTGAAGTCATACAGTGTTCACAGGAACAAACCGTTGGTCCATGTCCTCAGCCACATGAATCCAGTGTACACATTCTGTCCTTTATCTCTAAGCTTTATTTTAATAGTATCTACCCATCTATGCCCACTTCTGCCCAAGTGTTATCTTTGGATCAGGTATTGCAATCAAAATTTATATGCACATATTGTGTTTATGGACATTATCCATCATCTTGTCTTTATCTAAAAACCATCCTGTTTATTTTTCAAAACATAGTGTTTCGGAGACTGGATTCTATCCAGGTAAAACCTACTCAGTTGGGCCCAATCGATAGAGCTAGTCCATATCTCTGGACACCTGTGCCAGCTCCGAGATGGGGTACATAAATGAAACACAGCACAAGTCATCTACGAGAGTTGAGGAAACATTCAATTATTGAAACTCTACATGCATGAGGCCTTGAACCAGAGAAGTATCTCAATTGAAATCATCGCTGGAGAGAAGTAATACTTATTATGGTACCAACACAAGAAAAACAGATATTTTCCAATCAAACTACTCTTGACGGTGTTGTAGTCTCTTGGCTTCTGCTGTGATAACAGGGGTCCAGATGGGAGAGATGTCCACACTGGGTTGACTGATTGGGTGGTCCAGCAGAGACATGTGGGCTGATTCCTTCTTTTTCCTGTGTGTTGTGATGGGCTCAATCTACAAGACCTTCACTTCATTCCAACATATTGTAACGTGGATGACGCAACAGGAAGTAGGGGTCACGTGAACTCTGCGTTTCCGCAAGTGACATCCCATACCCCCACTCCTTCCATCATTACGCAACACTCGGTAAACACCCCTCCCCGCTAAACTGTGATGTCACGCAACAGGCAAGTCCATGCAGCGACTGTTGCTAGGCAATTGGTAAACACGGCGATTACACAACAAGGAAGCGAGGTGTGTTTTCCACTGTCTGACGGGATTTATAAGAGAAACAGGAACGCCTAGAAAGGAGTCTAGTGGAAGTCTAGCAGTCGCTGAGTGCAGTTGAAGTCCAGCAGCTACGAGTTCAGTTGTATCGAGTGAATGGCGGTGACTACAGCAGGAGAAGTAATTGTGATACTGCAGATGGCAGTGATTGGGAAATTGTGAATTGGGTATGTGTATGTGTAAGAGCGACTGTTCAATAAATTTGCTAGATCCAAAACGGCGTGAAGTTATCTGTCACGTGATACGTACCCAACACGCAACAATATTTTGTGGCCTTCCTCATACGTGTGTTGGGCTAATTTTGATTTTTCCGGCAAACCCTGTGTCAGGTTATATTTGTACTCCTTAATGCGTACTTCTAAGGGTCTACTTGTTTTGCTGATGTAGCATCTGCTGCAGTCGCATGGGATGCTGTACACACGCTGCTTCATCTGCTGGGCATCTCTAACCAGTCCAGTTTTCATCAATGTCCCATGGAGTGTATGTTTAGTTTTGAAGATGGTTCTGTGAAGGAAATAGTTCCTGATGCATCTTAATTTCTCAGAAGTGCCCTTAACATACAGGATGGTGACAGTGCCCTGGTATACTGTGTCTGAAGAGGGATTATTTCTTGCTGGTGGCTTCATTACAGTCAACAAATTCTTTTGCATATTCTTTGAGCATCAGATCATGTCTTATGTTTTTAATTTTGTTGTTAAAATCCTTCTGGTTTTGACATACGACTTTCGCTTAGTCGACCAAACCATGAATGACTCCGCTTTTTACATGATGTGAGTAGTTGAACTTGAAGTGAAGATACCTTGTAAGAGTAGGCTCCCGGTAAACTTTTGTGGTCAGTTTTGGACCCTGCTTCGTAACTAAAATGCCCAAGAATGGAAGCGTATTATTAGCCTCAACTTCCATAGTGAATTTGATGGTAGGCTTAATGCTGTTGATATGGTGGAGAAATTCCTGTAACTTTTCCAGTCCATGTGACCGTGTCACAAATGTGTCATCGATGTATCTTAGTCATTTAGTGGGTTTGTAATCGGCTGTGTCCAATGCCATTTCTTCAAAATGCTCCATGAATATATTACTGACCACTTGAGATAATTTCCCATTGCCATACCCTCTTTTTGTTGGCAGAATTTATCCTAAAACTTTAAGTATGTGGTTGTTAAGCAGATGTCCAGTAGTTCCATCGCATCTTCAGTTTGCGAAGGTGGGCACTCTGGGAAGGAAAGATCCTTACTGAGTCTATTTCTTATCACTTATAAGACCTCTTCCACTAATACATTGGTGAATAGACTAACAATGTCAAAACTTACAAGGTAGTCTTCTTTTTTCAGGTTGATATCCTGTATTGGATTAATAAAGTGTTCTGAGTTGTTTACGAAGGAGTATGTATTGCCAGTCAGAGGGCTCAGGATCTTATGGAGGAATTCTGCTATAGCATAAGAGGGAGAGTCAATAGAACTAACTCTTGGTGTGACTGGGATGTTAGGCTTGTGTATCTTGGGAAGTCCATAGAGGCGAGGGCTTTGCTGTGGTAAGGAGTCAGTTTTCATTTTAATGTGTGGAGTTTTAATAATTTAATGTTTTCTTAGCTCTCGCAGATTGTTTGTGCTGTGTTTGATTTATGTACCCCATCTTGGAGCTGGCACAGGTGTCTGGAGATAGGGTCTAGTTCTATCGATTGGGCCCAGCTGATTAGGTTTTACCTGAAGATGGAGACAGAATCCAGTCTTCAAAATATTGTGTTTTGAAAAATAAACAGGACAGTTTTTAGATAAAGACAAAATGGTGGATAATTTCCAGAATCATAAAAGTTGTACTTTTATCATCACAAACTTTTAGATCTTAATTAAAATTTATGTGCCTTTCTGATCCCTCTTGTGCATGTGTATGCCACACCCATCGCAACCTTGATCTGATAATACTATTGATATTTCTTGAAGGTTGCCAATTATGAAGCATTTTATTATGCTCCTTTCTCCAACACTTGTCATTTCCTCTCTGCTGGGTTCAGACATTCGCCTAAGTACCCTGTTTTCAAAAATCATAATTTTATATTCTGCTCCTAATGTGAGAGGCCACATTTTTCATCCCTCCAAAACAAGAAGTAAAACTATAATTTTGTACATTTTAAGCTTTAATTTTTTATGTAGGAGACAGGAAAACAAAGGATTCTGATTTGAATGATAGCAACCATTCCCCAAATATTTGACCTTTGCCACATTTTCAAAGGATTTGACTTTATATTATGACATTGTCTTGCAGTTTTGTGTTTTGACATGAACATATACTTAGGTTTCTCTGCATTTATTTCTAGATCAGCTTACATACTAGCATATAATAGTGAGTGATTATGTTACTTCCCTTATGGCAGTTATGTTTCTGCTCAATAAATTAAAATGAGCATAAACTGTAAACTGGAGTGTTCCAGTCAGTTCCAGTGCCTCCGCATTTGCTAGGACCTTCCTAGTGGCATATCATAATGCAAAGTTGAAAGCAGTGGCTGTAAAGTCGCCCCTTGTTTCAGACATCTGAATAGGAACCCTGTGAGGCAGATTGTAACTGTCCAAGCTATACTATAGATTCTTTCAAATAAAATTTTTGTCATTTCAGAGTTTCCAACTTGCCTGATGTAGCGGGTGGTGGGGGAAGTGGTAGCAGCAGTGGTGTTCAGTCCACGTCACAGGACATCCCCACCCTTGACTTGCTCTGGGTTGAGTCCAAATCTAAAAAGGCAGCACTAAAGGTATTTCATGTTTACATATTTATTTTATGATCATATGAAGAAAAACATTTGATACAGTTCTCTCATGCAAATTTGTGACTGTAC
The DNA here is from genome assembly GCF_002891405.2 of Cryptotermes secundus. Classification (NCBI taxonomy): domain Eukaryota; kingdom Metazoa; phylum Arthropoda; class Insecta; order Blattodea; family Kalotermitidae; genus Cryptotermes; species Cryptotermes secundus. The sequence goes on from NW_019729249.1 coordinate 138,639, forward strand.
CACTATACTATAACACTCAAATATGAACTGTGATACCTATTTTAAAAGAAGAGCCTTACAAGGGAAATCATCCACCTCTACCACCACCACCACTTTTTCTTTTGCTATGTTCTCTCATGGCCGTTGATTGTATTCATGCTGACTCTGTAACTAGCCGCTGGCTGTTGAGCTCAGCACACAAGTAAATAAAGAAGTGAATAATAATAATATATAATTACATAATGTAATATTATAATATATTAGTATTCATCATCATCATCAATTTTTTTAATGCTAGTGGGGTGGCACTAAGTCCCTTGTACTGCGGCCACTTCTGGCCTACTGTACCAGCCCCAGGTGATAGGTGAGGGTGATTGTGGAGCAATTGGTGGAATGAAGATTGGGACGGGAATCCAAAGTACTCGGAGAAAACCTGCCCCAGCGCCACTTTGTCCACCACAAATCCCACTTGACCAGACCCGATCATCATCATTTACTTCAGGACAGGCTTTCATTTCCCCATTCCATCTCAAAGACTATCCTCCTATCATCATCATGGTCTTCCAACATTTCGTCTTCTGTCTGTCTGGTAATTCTTAACTTTTTCTGTAAGTCTTTAAGAGTCCCTTCTTAAGAAGTGATTATGCCACTTGTTTGTGTAGTCTTGGATTCTTTCATCCAAAGCACATATTTATAATGTATTCCGTATTTCTGTATTGTGTACATGGTCTGTATGTGGGTGTCCAAACATGCCTGGAAAAACTATGTAGTTACAGAATGGTTTAGTGTCATGATCTTTTTAAGTTCCTCAGTAATGTAAGGTTATGGATTGGATTGATCTGGCTCAGGATAGGGACCAGTGGAGGGCTCTTGTGAGCATGGTAATGAACCTTCGGATTCCATAAAATGCTGGGAAATTTTTGAGTAGCTGCAGAATTGGCAGCTCCTCAAGAAGGGCTCAGTTCCATGAGTAAGTAAGTGATGTAGGTTTTGCCCTGTTCAAGGTTCAAATGTAATTATCAGAAGGCAGTAAACCAATGTTAAATATCCTCCATTTTGGGTTTTCTACAGATAGGTGTACAGAAGTATTGTCCCCCAGAGAAACTGTTGATGTTGTTTAGTAGTAGTAGTAGTAGTAGTACTTTTGTGTGTGTGTGTGTGTGTGTAATTACAGTACTGTGTGTGAGAAGGTGGAACTCAATATGGGTCACATTAACACCCTAAAGCACAATGATTACTGCAGCATGTACCATGTACTTTAACATCCACAATCTAAGTATTTTGCCCAGAGAGTGTATTTATAGTGTCTGTACAGCTCATAGAACAAAAAGCAGTTATTTCTCGTCCATGATGTAAGTGGCAACTTTAGTAAAATGTGAACTGTGTTGTAACTGCATAGGATGTTACGTGATCATAGTCACTAGAGCTAGGATTTTTCTGTATTATTATTATCATCGTGCAAAATGCGTACATAATTATGTAACAGAAACATCTGAAATGTGTAATAAAATATATATAAGGTAAAGGTAAAGGTAAAGGTGTCTCTGTGCGAAACTAATTGAGCTATACGCCATGAAGGCGTGTGGGGGAGTGGATGTATAGATCCATGTTTTCTTGACCTCGACGCTAGTTGGATATATGTAACATCACATAAAAGTAATATTTAGTTTTGCAAGCAACTTTTATTTACAGTCTTTTGGCACAGTCATTGATATTTTGATGCACAATACACAATTAGAAGCTTTTCCATATTTTCTAGGGTCATTTATTGCCTTTATCTGATAGAATGTGTTTGTAGGCTGAAAGGGATCTTTCTACATCACAAGATGTTACTGGTGCTTATTTTAACAAAGGAATTTTCTCAGGAGCAATGTCTTCAGGCGGATCTACATTGTCTCCATTAAGTGCCTGAGAGACCTTGGTAAATGTTGAAAATCCAGGGTTTCCTTTTAACACAGCCTGCAACTTGGTGGACACACTTTCACCAGCCTCCCCTTTCACAACACTAAGCTTTTCATTTACATTTTTCATTATGTCCATCGGTTCTTGCGGAGGAAGTCCCTGGGTTTCTAAATATTGTATACTCTGCGGAAGCCAGCCAAAATTTCATCGAATGTAGGCAATTGAACAGACCATTTTTGGATCGCTGAATGTACTCTGGTATTCACGCACTGAAATAGCAGGCTCAGATGGGAACTTGGCTACAATTGATTTTGTAGTTTCAGAGTGTTCACTGTAGAAGTTGACTGCTTCTGTCCAGGTTCTCATTCTTGTTGGCATTGGTCCACTTATTCGCTTGGGGTAATTTGCTTGTAACCTCCTTGGCAACATGTTGCAGTCCATGAATCAGATTAGGGTAAAACACTTTGAACACAGTTGCAGCTTTCAGCATTTATTCCATAGCACTTGAATACAAAATTAGCAACTTCTCCTCATGAGCTCCAGTAGGCCACAGTTAAGTCCATAATTCACAGATCTTGCAAAAGTGGAATGATTTATATGGTGCAGAACTTTGGAGCAAATGAAATGTGCATTAGAAGGAACTTCAACGTCATGCACAGTAACCCATATAAAGGCATCTCCTGTGTTACCTCTTATGTTTTCCATGGTTTCTTCATAGCACATAGACAGGTAATGTTTTTGAAGTGTTGACTGCCCTGGAATATGTTGCTTGCAATACTTTTCCTAAAAGGATCAAAATTCGGGCATTTGGAGTTTAAACCAGAGGATTTTTGCAGATAACATCCAATTGCACATATCCTCGAAGAATTCATTTCTTGAGGTCTAAGATTGCTGCATCTGTGTCCAGGACAATTGCTTCTTCAAAGAACTCAGTTGCTTGTTCTTTGTATATAGTGAGCTTTGTGCATGTTGCTTCAACTGTGATTTCATAGAAGACCCAATACTTTGGTAATAAGCCAGACATGTTATGATTTTACTGTCAGTTATGAAGGAATCATCTGTTTTTTACCCAAAAATTTAACTTTAACGCCAGAGAGGATATAACCAGTGTCACAGTGATATTGACTACATAAACTTGACCTTAACTCATTGAACTGCTGATACAAGATTAAAATCACTTTCAAAAATTTCAAAACAAGAATGCAGGTTGTTAGGAGTGGCAAAAGGGCATCACAATCAGTGGCAAGTATTACCGGAACCTTCTGAGAAAATTACAGGAGGAAATCAAGAAAGAGCAACATGGAATACTGGGAAGAGGTGTGCGACTTCTTCACAACAATGCGCTGCTCATGCTACTACAACACTTGCTGCCTGTTTGAGATATGAAATTCTCCCTCATCCACCATATTCACCAGACCTGGCACTGAGCAACTTCTTCCTATTTCCTTGACTAAAGAAGCCACCTCGTGGTAAACAATTCTAAGATGATGATGACATTTCTGCTGTGGAGGACTTCCTAAACAGTCAAAATGAGACCTTCTGTGATCAAGGTATCCAGCAGCTAATGCATCATTGGGGAAAGAAATGTGGCCTTGCAAGGGGCATATGTAGAGAAGGGCTAACTCACAATTTCTTACACGTGTGTCTCTGTTTCTTCTGGGTGATAATTAAAATTTTATGATTTTCCTACGTACTTCCACAAACCTGATGCTCTGTGAACCCACATTTTTTTTACATGAATGCTTTTTCGACTTTGTGTTTCGTTTTGTCTGAGATGGATGGCAAAATCAAGCAATGTGTCTGCATCAAGTTTTGCGTGAAGCTCGCTAAATCCGCTACCAGAACCAGAAGGCTTCATGAGTCTTTTGGAGAACATTCTTTAAACCAGACAGCAGTATTTGGAAGGTATTCATGTTTCAAGGCCAGTTGAGTATCATTTGAAAATGACAAATGTTCAGGGTGACCAAGCACCAATGAAGACCATTGCAGAACAATCCATGAGCTTGCAGACACTGTTGGTATCAGTTATGGAGTTTGCCAGGAGATCTTAACAGAAAATTTGAACATGCACCCCATTGGTCCTTCATCATGACAACACTCCTGACCACACATCCCTGAAAATCACAGAGTTTCTGACTAACAAGAACATGGTTATAGTTCCCAATCCTCCCTGCTCACCGGACTTAGCCCCCTGTGATTTTGCTGTTTCCCAAATTGAAAATAAAACTGAAGGGACAACATTTTCAAACCTAGTCTGGGAACTTTCTGATACTACCTCATAGTTTACTCTGCTTTACAAAAGAGTTAATTCCTTCCGGATTTCCCCATCATTCCAGAAAAAGTCTTTTGGAAGGGCGGAGGAGACTGTTAGTACAATATTTCACCAAAATGCACACAAAAAATGTAGGCACATTCCAGTTTAAAATGCAGCCAAAGAAAAAAAATGTCACGAAATATATAGGTTTATGTAATTTCCCAAGAAATATATAGGAAATGCCAAAATATGTGAAAATATGTAAAATAAAATTCAACTGCAGCAATGCTAATGCTGCAGTTCATGGAGATCATGTTTGAGCATCTACATAAAAATCCTAGCTTTAATAATCACTATTTGCTTCAATAGTAGTAGTTCTTAGAAAGAAGTTAGTGTTTTGAGTATAAGAACAACACTGATAGTTTTAAGTATCTGCTTTTGAAATCTTAGAGTTCACAGAATTTTTATGTGTAATGTGCTGTATTACCTTCCTGGAAAATGGAACATTTAGAATGCATTTAGTGTGCCTTCTGAGGTATGAAAGTGTTTTTTATACATACTGTATGTGGAATGTTACGAAAAAATTGTTTAAATAGCTCAGCAGCTGACTTTTGTTGTTGAGACTATACTTGATTGCTTTGTTTAAGCTGGAGAAACTGGACACAGATCTGAAAAACTACAAGTCAAATTCAATCAAGGAGAGCATCCGGCGAGGGCATGACGATTTGGGTGATCATTACCTTGACTGTGGTGATTTATCCAATGCCCTTAAATGTTATTCACGTGCTCGTGACTATTGTACTAGTGGCAAACATGTAGTTAACATGTGCCTTAATGTCATCAAGGTATGGTTTATTACATTATTTTGTCTTAGTAAAACAGTTTTTTCGACATTAACTTGACTCACAGAGGAACTCAGTCTTAAGTAGCAATTTCAGTTATAAATATTTTTATGAGACATCTGTGGTATAAAGTAAAGAAGTTAAACACTTGAATATATTTGAAATGTGGGTCTTGAGGTTTTCATTGCAATGACTAAAAAGCGCTGTCTTTTGGGATGTTACGCTAGAAACTCTTTATGATACACACAAAAAATAAAGTGTACTTATGATGTGATTATAAAATGTTGTTAACATCTTTTCTCGAAGTTAAGTCCATATGTAGATGAAATTATTAGGGGTCATCAGTGTGGGTTTCAATGTGGCACATCAACTACACATCATATTTTTTGCATTCATCAGATACTGGAGAAAAAATGGGAGTACAGTGAGGCAGTACATCAGCTATTTGTAGACTTCAAGAAAGCCTGTGATTCGGTTAGGAGGGAAGTAATGTACAGTATTCTGAGAGTTTGTGGTACCCATGAAACTGTTAGGCTGATTAAATGTGTTTAGATGAAACCTATAGTAAAATCCATTTACTTAAACTTTTGTCTGTTAAGTTTCCTATTCAAAATGATCTAAAACAAGGAGATGCTTTATTGCCATTGCTTTTCAACTTTGCTTTAGAATATGCCATTAGGAAGATCTTGGGAAACTGCTCAGCAAGAAAGCACAGATTAGAAAACACAGAAACACATGCACACACCCATCAAACCGCACACAACACTCACCACAGCATATCAATATTATATACACAAAACCACACATAACCTCATCCTCAATTTAAAGGATTTATTCTGTTTTATTCTAAATTATAGCACATCTTAAAGGTGGACCTATTGTATAGAATTCATTTCAGCAATAACTTACACTTCAGTGAGTGTGTATTTATGTATTTTTAATCCATATGATGATGTTCTGTTAAGATCGAAGCAAGTAGTGATATACTATAACAACAGTAAATTAATCCTAATTAATCCTGACACTGTTGTCTGCTCTGTTTTGTTGTTAAGTAAGTGTTGTGTAGACAGCCACTATATACCATGACTTAGAATCATGCTCATGTCACCAAATGCAAATACATCTTGGGATATCAGCTGTATCTGGTCTTACAGAGATATCATTTTGCTTGCAGGTTAGTGTATATTTGCAGAACTGGTCACATGTTCTGAGTTACGTCAGTAAAGCAGAAGCAACTCCAGATTTCTCCGAGGTATGAATTATGAAAATATTTTGGTTTAGGAATGTAGGACATGCTACTTGTTGGTGCTTTAGATTCGGGGTAACTGAACGACTTTGTACACCTGTTTTTTTTACATGGTTTCTGTTGAGGAATTTCGTGATTTATGGGTGTCATCTAGTGTTGTTAAGGCAATGAAATCTAGGTTTGGGACACAAGGAATGCATATAGAATTTTGTTGAGGAAATCTCTTGGAAGGCTAAGATATGCTACATTAAAATGCATTATAGGAAATAAGTTGTGAAGATGAGAGATGGATGTGACTGGCTTGGGTTCATGTGCAGTGGCAGATATTACCTTTAGCAGTGTCGAAACTTTGTATTGTGTTAGCAGGGGTTTGGTCAGCCCTCTCACTGCCAAGGCTGATGACCGAACTACCTGCTAAATATGTCAAGGCTGTTTGGGGGTGAATGCAGTTGCACAAAAAGTCTCACTGTGCTTTCACAGATTATCTTCAAAAGACCACAGGTGTGGGTAGTGTGAAAGCCTGTTTCTTTGTCTAAACATTGATGTATGACACTTGATGTCATCTGTTTACAGAAGTGCTCTGCTGAGTGATTAAGATGGAGCTGATCTCTTTGGTGTTCCATGTTGAGGTGGGTTAGAATACCTCCCCTGTAACCCTGTGAGTCATAGAAGGTGATAAAAAGGGAACACAATCTCTGGGGGTATAACTGGACCACCCTGTCACTGGAGGACATAAATACAGAGACCTAGACATCCAAGTTTGGGGTTAGATACAAGGCTTAAGATTTTGCTCTGTTTTTGATTATTATTTGATTATTTTTGCAAACTCCGGAGAAGTGAAAACCAGATGGTCTAATTCACGACAGCATAGCCAGGAATAGACAAATGTAGCAAAATCTTCTAAGGTAGGCTGTGGTTCAAAAAGGGATGGTGTGTTAATGATGATTTCTTTGGCTCAGGCATTTTTAACTTAGATGTGCTGAGACAATGTGATTGGATTGTGGGGTACAAAGAATTCAGGATATGCTGATATTAACATATGTTATACTTGTATATCTGTAAGAGAATGAAAAATTGTGTTGAATTACACTTGGTAGACTGAGGAATAGGTGGAAAACCAAGCGAGTGAAGATACGCAAAAGAGACTAGGGAAGGGAATAGACATGGATAAAAGGATGCTTGTGGTAGGATGGAGAAGGGTTCTTCATAACCCCCTCTCCCCCCAGTGGATGTCTAAGTGATATATTTTTAGTATTGGTTACTTCTCCATAGGCTGTTGGCATCATTTTAGTATCACTTGGAGCGCTTCTGCTTGTGTACTTGATGTTTATAATTACATTGTAACGGGAAGGGATATGGATATGAAATATTCCGTCTTCTGATGTAAGAACAAAAAGTAAAGCTATCCCTGTACCAGGCCATGAAGGCCCATAGGGTTGTGGGACATTGAGGGTCCCACATTATCTAGACAGTCGGCTCACAGATGGCGGTAAGGTTGTCAGCCTTACACACCCGCCACGCTTTACTCCCCAGAAAAATTATTTAATTAATTCCTGGTACTCATTTCTGTTAGAGGCTGAGTCGACCCCAGGGCCATAGTGCGGCCAGAAGGATTAGGTCAATTGAAAAGAAAATCCAGTGACCTCATCGGGATTTGAACCCGCAACCTTCCAGCTTATAGCGTAGCACCTCAACCACTACACTACCGCGTGCCCCAGTCTCAATACTGATAGCATTGCTAAATAACAAACAGTAAAAGTACTATGATTTTGTTCCCAATTTTATGTTAAAATGTAATCTAATAACTTTTTAGTGATAACATGCATTAGTGTTTGATGATGAAGCACCCTCACATGTTTCAGATGCAGTATAAGGGCCAAGCAGAGCAGGATGGAAATAGATTCCACTTCCAAGACATTTTGGTTTTTATGTAAAACAGAGTAGGACAGTGTACAAAGTCCAAATGAATAGCCTTAACCTCTGTTGCCCATGTATCACACTGCTGTGATGGCATGTGTCAGTCCATCAAGCTAGATGTCACTTTATTCTCAGTATAAATACCATTATCCCCGTGTTAAAATCCAGCTGCAAGCACAGTAGTAGTGGCAGATTTAAGCGCCCTCTTCATGGATGATAAAGGTTAAATTATGTTTCTGTTGCTTGTAATTGTAATTTCAGTTCTCTCCTTAATTTTCTAGGTACATGGTAAAGATAGCAACCAAACAATCCAGACTAGACTTAAATGTGCGGCTGGCTTGGCAGAATTGGCTACCAAGAAATATAAGTCGGCAGCAAAACACTTTCTGGTAGGAAACTTTGACCACTGTGATTTCCCTGAGCTGTTGTCACCTAGCAATGTCGCTATGTATGGTGGCCTCTGTGCCCTAGCAACGTTCGACCGTCACGAACTTCAGAAGAATGTAATTTTTAGTAGGTAAGTTTATTTTCAAGGAAGTGTGATTTATAATGAATTGTTTTGCAATATGTATAACTGCTGAATTTGAGGTTTTCATGAGCGTGACTGTGAGGAGTAAAGTCTTCAGGGTTGTAGCACTGTAATTCAAAGAGCATGATGTTTTGGAGGAATGTACTGCCACCTTCTATCCAAGTAAGAAACAGCAGAAGCTAGCTTAGTGTCCCACCTGTGTTTGCTTAGCTTTTACTTTGACCCGAAAGGTGGAGGTGATAGTTCCTCCCCAAATGTTGGGCTTTCTCTGAAGAACGTGGTGTTACAACCCAGAACATCACACTCTTCATAGCTGTTAGCCACATGTCTATGTAGATGCTGGAGTCACAGGTTGTGGGATGAGCTCCTGAGCAATTGGATGAATGTGTGTTGGAATTGCATTGAACATGGTAAAGGTACGTGTGAAATTGTAAAGGAATTTGTGTGACGGGGAAAATTACTCTCTTGTGGGATGTGACAGCTGTGTGGTCTTGTAGTTGGTACCAGTATGTACAAGTAGGAGGAACCTGTTGCATCCACCCTCAGCCCAGTAGGATGGTCAAGTTTTCTGCCTTGAAGATGGAGGCAGCAGAGTCTTGTGAAATGTCGGTAACTTTCTACCACACTACACAGTGTGTAGAAGACAGTAAACTTCATATTCACTGATGTGAGAACCACAGCTCTCAGATGTGTATATGAAGTTAAAGATTTTGTAAAAGTTTGTGACAACTTCTCATTCGTTATTGTCGCCGTGATGTCAAGTATACTTGTCTCCCCCCATGGCTTCTTCTGTAATTGGTTCATTATACAAGGGATAGTCAGTAAATAGATCATAAATGGATATAAACATAAAACGTGGAAAAAACATTTATTTCTTGACATATCCTCCATCATTGATACACTTGTAGCATTGCATTACCAATGCATGAAACCAACAGCATAGAAGTCTGTTGACTGTTGCCCCAGTCACTTCCACACTCCATTTCTAGTGAAACATTTTCCACCAAGTTGGATTTTCAACAGACCAAAGAGATGGAAGTCACTAGTGGCCAAGTCCAGACTCTAAGGTTCAAGAAGTTCCAGCTGTAGTTGTCGAATTCTCTTCTGGCTCCCTCAGACTGTGTGGGGTATTGGATTTTCATTATTAGGCAGTACCCCTCTTGCCGGTTGGTGTGGATGTTTTCTGTGAATTACATCTTAAAGCTTCGGCAGAACTTCGCACTACAATGCAGAATTCACATTTTCACCATGCTGGTGAAAATGGGCTAACAGTGCTCCCAGAGAATCCCAAAACATGGAAAGCATAACTTTCCCAGCTGATGGCATAACCTTAAACTTTTTAGTTGAAGGTGAACTGGAATGTTTCCATTGCATTGAAACGTGCTTTGATTCGGGTTGGTAGTGATGCACCCATGATTCTTTTCCAGTAACAATCCTGTTAAGGATATCTTCTCCCTCATCTGTATACTGTAAGATATTGTGGTGTACTTGATCAGTACATTGCCAGGTAACGTCTCTGTAAACGTAATATGCGCACGCAACAGTAGAACAAGCTAGGCCCGGTCAGCGGTGTTGCGAAATCTCCTCTTTCATTGAATGCAGTGTATATTATTTATAATATTTTCAATATATTTATCAGAATTTATAGTATATATAATCAATGACTTTACATTTTTAACTAGACAATGGCTTGTCCGAGCTCTAGGTCAGAAGACTCTGACATATCAGAATATTTAGATACAGCTCACAGTGATAGTGACTTTATTCCGGAAAGTGACACTGATGATACAAGTGAAGAAGCTGCCCCACGTGTCACACCCCCAGCTGCTCACCCTGTGTCTGACAGTGAAGAGGATGGCATGGATGATGATGATGATTACAGGGAAATTCTGTCATCTGAGCAACCTCTGTCTGCCTTTACAGCTCCAAGAACTGTCTGGACCTTAGCATATGCCTCCTGGTTCTCCTCCTGTTGCTTACTTCCACATCTTCACAGACTGAATAGAGATCACCACCACCAAGGGTTCGACTACTGCTCGTCATGAATGTATTGTCTCTGAAACACGCATGGGAGCTATAAAAATAGCTTTGGGAGAACCAAACAGAAACCACCACCTTGAACAGTTAGTTGTCATTCTGACCATTGCCATGGGAATGTGTGTTTGCAGAGCTGTTGCCTAGCAATGGACTGGTTCCTTTCTGTGGGAACGTTTCTTAGCGAACCATTGCCTATCAAATGGACTTCCACTTCTGTTCATTGCTATTCCAACTTACAGGCTGTGTTTAACAAACTGTTGCCTAGCAATGGTCATCTTTGTCACAATACCGTATAAAAGAAAACAAACAAATTTTATACTTCATGCTGTATTTCCTCCTTGTGGTAGCTCTTCAGTTGCCATCATTCATGTACCTTAACTTGATTGGTGCTGTTTATGTCATTTGAATAGTTCCATTCGGTTACTGCTATTCGATTGTTTTATTTCGTTAGGCATCATTTAAGTAGTTTTGATTGCTCTTGATCAGATGTTTCCGTTGATTGCTAGCATTTAAACAGGTTCATTTGGTTGTGCTTGTTCAGATATTTTCAGTCGCCATCATTCAAGCCCTGCTGCATGGCTTTGGAAATTGGTGGCCCGTGTGAGCATTGCATGGCGCATGTTTTTTCAAGCTGATTTATATGTATAGTAGGTGACCTGTGGTGTACAAAATTGCGAATTGCAAGATGAATTACATATTTTTGTATCTGTGTATCCAAAAATCTGTGGCTGTACATTGACCTTAAAGATATGGTAAGCCTGTTTAATTTTTTTCTGCAGTTTCTTGCCTATGAGTAGGAATGTGTAAATTATGCCAGTAAATGTGGTAAAATGCAGCTCCTGTGTCTCAGAGACTTGGTTCTGTGGTGGATGAGCATGTACTGGAAATAATTCAGGGTTCTCCAATTTCACTCTATTTGTACACCATTTTTTTTCTTCATTCATTCATTCATGCAGTCGCCAGTATCAACAATACTTGGTTCAGCATCAATAAAGAAAGAGTTGACAATTTTTCTACTTTCTTGTTTGGAAATATAGTGTCAACACTAACATGAGATTAGTGCTGTTGTTTTATCCTCATTTTCCTCATTCTCATGTTCCTTTTTCCTCTTCTTTCCTGTCCTCATTTTCCTGTCTCCTCTTATTCCTTTTATTAGTCTACTTTCTTTAATGTTTCTGCTTTATGTGAACTGTCTAACAGCCAAGCCTCGCCATATATGTCTGTCTTCCAAGAGCTCTATCTCGCATTCTTCCCATGTTCCTTTCTCCCTCCCACCTCACTTCTTTCCATCCGTCGATCTCTGTGATATCTTCCCTAACCCATTGTTCCAACTTCTGAAATGCAGCCTCACATCAGTGCCGTAGGTAGGGGACAGTGTTTAAGTATGGGAAAGTTTGTCTGGAGGAATCAAGGGCATTTTCAAAGTAGCTGAAACAGTCTGACAAGAACTTGAACAAGGCTGTGATGAAAATATGACAGAGCAGCAAGTCAATGGCAGATTCTGGTCCTTTTGTGAAGAAACAGCATCATATGTTACATATCCCAAAACTGCAGAACATATTCTGAGATTTGGGGAATATACAGTTTTGATCTTATTGTGTGGGGGTTCTTTTATATGGCATCTGGTCTATTTAGATAGATTATGTCCTGCTTCAGCCCACTGTTACTTTCCTGGGAGAGCGCTTGAAGCTACCGATTGTAGGGTAATTTATGTATTGCAGCTTTCAAGTTTGTATGTTGATTTCTTTGCCAACATGCACTCTGGCAGATGAGTAAGATGCTTCTTGCATTAAGTTGGCTGAACCTGCAAGGCTTAGGTTTACTTCACAGCTGCAATGTCTACAGAATTTGCTGTGCCAGTCTGATATTCTGAGTGTAACACTACACGATATGCACCATTTTGCAAGTTGAAAAATGGTGATGTATTTAAATCTGTTGTTTTTATTCTTTTTCAGTTCTTTCAAATTGTTCCTGGAATTGGAACCACAGCTCAGGGATATTATATTTAAATTCTATGAGTCTAAATATGCATCCTGTCTTAAGCTCCTGGATGAAATAAAGGTGAGATTTTGTGGAACTCCTTTATTTTCTGCTGAGTTCTTTTTTAAAAAAGAAATGGGAGACCTATGGTGAGGAGTACGTTTTATGTTACATTATGCTTCACTTTTGTAAAATGGAAATGCTCCAATGGGTTTCCCTTATGAACGAACTGTATTCTATGTGCGTGATGCACTCTGAAGCTTATATGTGCATGTGTTTGCTGCTTCAGGATAATCTCTTGCTAGACATGTACATAGCACCGCACGTGAACGCGTTGTACACTCAGATCCGGAACCGTGCCCTCATCCAGTACTTCAGTCCATACCTGTCAGCAGACATGAGGAAGATGGCAGCCGCATTCAACACAACAGTCCTGGCGCTTGAGGACGAACTCATGCAGTTGATCTTAGATGGACAGATCCAAGCTCGCATCGATTCACACAATAAGGTATGTAGTTTGTTAACATTTTTATCTTGTCAAGTTTTATGTTCTTTTCTACATTAACATGTAACTTGAAATTTAGTTGTCTCTAACAGTAGTTCACTTCCACTTATCCAGTAACCATGCATCCAGAATTTGTCCTACAACTGACAAAAATTTGAAGGAAAAATACCAGTTAGTTAATCAAGATATGTACCACTTTTCTGGAACCCAAAGCTTCATTACCCAATTGACAAGACCCCACAACTGCACCTTGTAATGGATTCGTTGAATCCAGTGTACAACTTTTTTCTTGAGAACCATTTTAATATTCTCATTTCTATGACTGAGTTGGACTGTAGGTGACTGCGATTCAAGTTATTGACAAAACTGTGTAGATATTTATATGCCATGTCCTACCCATCTCATTCACCTTGATCAGACCAGTCTAATAATGTAGGAATGTGTGTGGACTGACATGTTGGCAAGCATCCAGGGTTGAAGTGTTGCATGGCTAAGAAAGTTGACAGATGACTGATGATGGGTAATGAACAGCCAAGTAATGTGTTCTTCAGTGACACCACAAAATACAGAAATTGTGCAATGGCCACAGACTAAGCGGCCTCCATAGTCTAGGGGTAACGTTCCCACCTCATGACTCATGGTACGCGGGTTCAAACGTGGCGGAAGTCGTGGAATTTTTAAGGGCGGAAAAATTCAGGGAACAAGTCCTCCGGGAGGGACTTTAAGCCATGGGTCCCGTGTCGTAGATTTACGGCACATAAAAGATGTTCATGTCTCTAGGAGACCTCTGAGCTAAATTAGGTAAAAAGTTTCCTGCCCAAGTAGTTTCCAATGTCTCCGGTAGATGGGGAAGCATCGGGTACCGCAGCCAGCCCCACTGGCTGAATGGGGCTGATAGTGAGCACCAGTACTGGCAGGGTATGGAGACTGGTAGAATATCAAAGGGGGGCATACAGTAGATTATTAGTCTCGGTGCATGGGGAAACCCACCCCCTCCAATAATAATAATAATAATAATGGCCACAGACTAAATTTTCATCTCACAGAAATCATTTTTTTAGTGTGTCTGTAAATAATTAAGGAAATAGTGATCTGTATGGCCTGAGCCTAGGCCTGGTAATACAGGTAAGGTTCATATTTAGGCATGCTTTAAATTATGGCAATCAGACTCATGTAGGACATTTCAGGCTTTTGTCAGGCCATTCTTTTTCTTTGCAGAAAAAGTTATTCATGATTGCACTTGTCATATGCTTATGACAGAGACAGAAACAAACAGCAAATCAAAGCACGGTAATAGAAGGTAAAAGTGAAGTATGGAAGTAATTTCTTGAAGTGTAAGATGTAGCTGCTAAGGAGAAACTCAGTGCTTTTCAGTGCTTACAGTTTCAGTCTGTTTCAGGTTACTCTTCCACAGAAACTGGAAGGTCGCTTTTGAGTCACCATTCATGTAAATTAGTGCTGATCAGAGTAGTGTTGAGGAATATTTCACCATAGTGTTTATGTTATTCAGGTCATTCATCCACAGTATTCAGTCCTTAATTGAGTTACAGCAGTGTAGTACATCTACAGACATGTGACTTGATAGTGGGAAGTATGCATACTTAAACTTACTTACTCACGGAGCTGAGCCCTTCTGGAGGAGCCGCCAATTCTGCAGCAACTCAAGAATTTCCCAGCATTTTATGGAACCTGAAGGTTCATTACCGTGTTCACAAGAGCCCTCCACTGGTCCCTATCCTGAGCCAGATCTATCCAGTCCATACCATCCCATCCTATCCCTCTAAGATCCATTCTGATATTGTCCACCCACCTACCCCTTGGTCTTCCCTGTGGTCTCTCTCCTTCTGGCTTTCCCACCAATATCCTGTATGCATTATTTTTCTCCCCCATTCGTGCTACATGCCCTGCCCACCTCATCCTCCTTGACTTGATCATTCTAATTATAGTGGGAAGTATGCATACTGCACTAAGTTAACTTTGAAAACTGTAAACTGCAATCATAAAAGTAGCAGTGATAGACTGGAAGTGAGTTGCAGTCTTATAAAAGCAGTGTTAATCTGCTATTTTTAATGTTTGCATCCTGTTACATGAGTATAACTGATAATACAAATTCCGCTATCAGTGCATCTATGATTTGTTAACTTATGTTCCACTACATGTTTCAACCCTTATAGGGTCATCCTCAGGTATACACCACACAGCAGAACATACCATGTAAATTAGACAACACTACAACAGTAACACTTGACGTCCTTGAAATAAGAAAGAAGCTAAATTCATGCTTAAGAGACAGCTGACACTAACGAATCTAACCAATAATAAAAGAATCAGATGAAAAGATTTGTGGCCTACTACAGCAGCAGACATGAAGATCAGTACAGCATAGAAATCTTTTAAATTAATTTAAATTCAACTTTTAGTTCCATATATATCTTACATTTAAATCAACATCTAGATGCTAGAATATAAATGTACATAGAAAGTAGTCATTTTAAGCCTATGTATGTAAATATGTTAATCACAACACCTGAGGATGACCCTATAAGAGTCAAAAATGTAGTGGAACATAAGTTAATAAAGTATAGCTGCATTGATGGTGAAATTTGTATTATTAGTAGTGTTAATCTATGTAATGATGATATTATAAGGTAGAAACATGTTTTAGAAGGAGTAACTGTAATACATGACAGTGCAGCACACTGCAAGTGTATGAACACAACAAGAAAATGCACCTCCACATCTGCCTCTGTGAGTTAAATGAATAAAATTTTAAAATTGGATCTTAAGCCAGACATTCTATCCAAGTTAATTTTTGTTTCTGATCAAGGGGCTAACATTGTGTGTACCCTTCTACAGAGTGCCAGATATCAGCAGTACTGTACTGAGAATACCATAAACATCCAAAGGAAACAAGCTTACCATACATTAGCTTATTATTATTATTTTATTATTATTCTTAGTGGGGTGAGACTGAGACAGCCACCATTGGCCTGTTGTACCAACCCCAGATAATAGAGGATGGTGGTTGTGGAGGAGTTGGTGGAATGAAGAATGGCAGGGGAAACTGATGTACTCAGAGAAGACCTGCCTGAGTACCACTTTGTCCACGATGAATCCCACATGACCTGATTTGGGCTGAAACCTGGCCCACAACGTTGGGAAGCCAGCAGCTAACTGCCCGAGCTATGGCACAGCCTCATGCATTAGCTCACTAACACTTGAAATTAGATGTCGCATACCTGAAACAGTCTGGTATCATACATCACCTGAAAAACACAGTTCATCGAGAGTGAGTCACATCGGTTTGGCAGAATATATTTTATTTAACAATCAGATATTAAATTTTTCCAAGTTCATCTGAATAATAAAAAAGATATGTAACAGTAAATAATAATAATAATAATAATAATAATAACAGTAATGATGTTTAGTTTAGGCCATGAGAGAGGGAATGATGTAAAAACAGAACTAAATGGAATTCAGCAGTTGTCTGGAACTATAAAATATANTCAGTGCATGTTATGAAGACAGTGAAAACATTCTAATAGGGAACATCAGGAAAAAGAGAGTATGACCGATGCAGTATGAGATGCTATGAATTCTGGTGAGTTTCCTTGCCCCATTCAAAGAAGCTTCATTGCTACTTGAGGCAGGTACATAGTCAACACTTCTGCATGTTCCACCAATAAGATTTAACATTCTGAATCACCTGAACGTTTTTGCTATCTGATTCTCATGAGCTGGTTGAACTAGACATCCTTGCGTGCATTATTCTGAATGGAAAGTTCCCCATATGCAGTTTTCTCAGGATTGACATGTTATGGCCAAATGTCCAACTGTGATGGACAAATTTATACACAATGAACAGTTAGGGCTGACTGCAGTTACAGTACCAGTGAATATGTTTGAGGGAATTTTGAGTGGCAATGATCAACATTCCAGAAAGAAAGTGAAAATTATGGATACAGAGAGAGAGAGAGAGAGGGCTTGGATACACACGACTTTGTGGGAACTGGCGAGTGAGGATATTTATGGCAAAACTTATGGATAAATTTTCTGTTACTTTTCTCCTTACAAAAGTTTTGACAATGAACACACGCTGTTCCATAGTGAACTTCATTTCTGTATACATGTCGACTGCCTATCAACACCTCAAACAAAGACTGACTATTGATGCTACTTAGTGTAGTGACAAAATCAGGCCATGTGACGGTATGTGTTTATCGTCGACAATGACTCATTCTGCTATTGGCAGTTACAGCAGCAATCTGTGAGGAATGTTGTTACCGCCCAGCGGTGTTGCAAAGTTTCCTTGTTGGTTGAACGCATTGTACAAATGTGGTGAGTTTACAATTTATTTATAAGTTTTCCCTCCCCCCAAGTTTGAAATATTGGGTTTGGTCAGACTCCAAAACCAAATCCCACAAATATGATTGTTGCAGGGATTTCTGTAGCATGCCCCTTCCTGAAAATAGATCAGAATAACAACTTGTTAAGTCTGCTGTTTGGTAACTGTTCCATTCCACTAACATTGAAGTAATCTGAGATGTCCTTAAAGTATCATTAAATAATTCATTTGAGGATTATTGGCATTTATATGTTAAAAAAATAGGTATTAATGACACACTAGTCAGTGCAGATTGTGAATAGATTGGACTTAATTTGGCCTGGGATAAAAGGATGTTAAGATAGGGGTAATATTTGAAGGTAAACTTTGGGCCAAATGGTCCTCAGGCTGCACTGGATAGTTATAAAATTTGGCCTTTGCAGACCTCTGCAAGAAAATGTTTTATTTATAGATACTGTATGCAAAAGAAGTTGACCAGAGGAGCACAACATTTGAAAAGTCACTGGCAGTAGGTAAAGAGTATCAACGGCGGACACGGATGCTCATCCTCAGGGCTGCTATGCTCAAGCACCAAATCCACGTCAAGGTGGGTACTTTCTTGTAACAATGTGTTTTTGAAAATCCTGTTATCAGTGTCAATTCATGAATTATCTCATTCGGGGAACCTTCATTGCACAAATGTGTTGCTGGGCACTGTTCATTGTCTGTGCTGTATTTGATAAATGTGGCATTTCAGAAACTGGGTCAAATTATGTCAGAAGTAAGGGGGAAAGGTCCCCTACTCATCAGGGCCTGTTAGAGGGAGTTAGTCACCTTCAGACAGATAAGTTAAGTAGGATCCTTTTGCCCCTTACCCCTGGCGATGGAAAGGGATCCAATTTCCAAAATGTTTGTATGTTTGACATGCTGTAGACAGCGGACAATGCCAAATATAGTATTCCTAATGAAATTTCATTCACACAGTCATGGGACATTTGAAAATGCATTAACATACAAGGGAGAGCAGTAAATAGGTTGCAAATGGATGTAAAACATAAACATGTGATACTCAAACCTGGAAAAAACATTTATATCCTCCAGCAGCATTGATACACTTGTCCCATCTCTTTACTAGTATGTTGAAACCTGCAGCATAGAAGTATTTTGACTGTTGTCTCAGCCACTTCCACACCTCCATTTCAACCTTCTTTTGTCATCAGCAAAATGGTTGCCACCAAGGTGGTTTCTTAGCAGACGATACAGATGGAAGTCACTAGGGTCCAGTTCTGCGCCATAAGGCGCACTGTAGTTCTTGATTTGAGGCTTTCACGGCGGTGACTATGAAGAAAGCAGTCTTCTGGGATTTGGCACCGTGTATATGTGGTGTNAAGCAGTACTCCTCTTGCCTGTTGGCCTGGACGTTTTCTGAAAATTTTATCCCAAGGCTTCGGCAGAACTTCACAATATGATGCAGAATTCACATTTTCACCATGCTTCTGAAGATGGGCTAACAGTGCTCCCAGAGAATCCCAAAACATGGTAAGCATAAACCTTCCCAGCTAATGGCATAACTTTGAACTTCTTAGTTGAAGGTGAACTGGGATGTTTCCATTGCACTGAAATGTGCTTTGATTCAGGTTGGTAGTGATGCACCCATGTTTCATACCCAGTAACAATCCTATTAAGCATATTTTCCCATTTGTCTGCATACCGTAAGAGATGTTACAAGGACAGACCCATTTAGTGCATTTTTTCTTGATCCTTCAGTTCTCTGGGCACCCATGGTGTGCACACTTTCTGAAACTTCATAAAATCACGCATTATGCTGTATGCTAAACCATGGAAACACCATAGTCGCTGTCTATCATTATCCTCGTGTCAGCTCAAATCAACTCTTCCACCTGCTGTACAGTTGTTTCTTTCACAAACTCAACAGGGTGACCTGGTTGGGCATCATCTGTGACTTGAATGTCCTTGAGAGAATTTATTGAGCCATTTGTGAACTGTTTTATGCGACAGACATGTGCCACCAGAAACAGGAAACATTTCTTCATGAATATACTTTGCATTGAGTCCCCCTGCCAACTAAAAAAAGCATACAACAGAATGCTGCTCTTTTGTAGTACACTCCTGAAGCATGGTTGCCATTTTGAATACTGAAACCAGAACATGTGCATGTGTATCTGCTACTTAGGTTGTTATGAAGCTGGACTGTGCTGTTACCTAGTGATACACATAGAAAACCTATTAGATCTATTACAGCTAATGTATACTTAGGATGTGCCATAGCTCAAGCGGTTAGGCACTGGCTTCCCACCGCAGCAGCCCAGGTTCAATCCCTGGTCTGGCCAAATGAGATTTGTGGTGGAAAAAGTGGCGCCGGGTCGGGTTTTCTCCGAGTACTTCGGTTTCCCCTGCCAATCTTCATTCCACCAAATTCTCCATCATCATAATCACCCGGGGCAGGCTAGAATAGGCCAATGAGTGGCCGCCGTGCTGAGTGGACCCAGTTGGACTCCCCCCCCTCCCCCAAGTGATCCACTATGGGATCAAGGGTGTGTCACCATCAGTCAGTGACATAGACCATTATATCATCATTAGGAAGTTACCTGGTTATATTTGTGTTGCATTTCTGGTATTCACACGTTGGTGGAAAATTTGAACACGCACACATGGGAGCTCTTGCCATAAGTTTGCCTAAGCAAGATGTGGTGTACTATAGTGTATGAGTATATAGTACACTTTATGCAGTATGAGCCAAGATAGTTCAGTCATTGTATTGACAAGGCTTCCAGGCTGGTTGATGAAGGAATCATGCATCTTTTTATTAAGGCCATCACAACACAACAATACAGAGTTGCAGTCTGTATTCCCTACATAACGGATATAAATACATCGTACAATGAGGCAGCGACCAAATAATTTATGTTAAAATTATACATCACGGGCCTCCAACCAGTTTATCATATAAAATCTAGAATATACCATGTCAGTGGGAAAATACAAGATTGCAACAACTGACTTCATGATATAGATTATCACTTGAATAATTTTAACCTTATTTTACGAAATAACTCTTGTTTTATAATAAGTTTATATTTCATTGTAATTTTTATAACATGTGTTTTATAATATGATAATTGTCAAGTATCGAGACTTACCACGCAATTGCAGTTCACTAGTGTGTAGACATGATGATTGTGTATTTGCCTGATGATGGCTATGAATAGCCGAAACATGTAGCAAAGCTGATTTAGCCTTGAACTCTATATTGTTGTGTTGTAATGGTCTTAATAAAGAGTTGTATATAATAACACAACAGGTTGCATGAAATGAAAAAAGAATCAAGGAATCATGGTTTGATGCCTGGCAGAGGCAAGAGATTTTCTCTTCTCCACAGCTTCCGGATTGGCTCCGGGACCCCACCCAGCCTCTTCACTAGGTACCAGGTGTAAAGCGGCCAGAGCTTGAGGTTGCCCACTCATCCCTGTTTAATGCTAACATTAAGAATGGCGGAGCTGTACCTTCACTTTCCTATCCATAATCATGGCATTGTGCTCAGCCAGTTAAGTGGTATAGTTTCCGTGTACTTATGTCTCCTACAGTGGGAGATAAAATTCCCTGGACATTTAAATTCGTTACTGTGACGTTTAATTATATAATGTTGCTCCCGTTTTAGAATTCAGTATGTCAGCCATGCGTCATTATGAAGTTATGAAACAAAAATATCTCTGAGGGCCCAGTTGTCAGATATCATATATCTTTATTTTCTAACGCTGTTTATGTACTACAGTGTAGTACAGCTTAGGGCTTAAGCTGTTCCTGTCATCATGAGCTTCTACTTCTTATTTTCCTCCTCCTCCTCCTCCTTGAAGAACATTGTATGTTCATGTAATTATACTGCTGTGTAACAGATGCTTTGAAATAATTAAGTCCCTTTCAAATATAATTTTATTTTAAGTTACAATGATAATGGCAAGTATGGACATGTAAGTGTTTTTAAGATGGTGCTCTAGAAGCCTTATCATGGCTTAAGCAGTAAGACTTCTGACTTGTATTTGGGAGATAACCACTTCAGATCTCAGCTGGGTTATAAGCCATCCTGACTGAGGTTTTCAGGGTTATCATCAGTGAGGTAAATGTTCGGGTAGTACTTTAAATTAGGCCACAACCACTTCCTTCCACATTCATTAAATAATCCCGTAATTTGACCACATGTTGTGTGAGTTACTGACTACAGTTTTAACTAACAAGTGAATGATACTGTGAGAATATTTTAATGTTTCTCTTGTATTTTCGCATGAAACGTCATATCCGCTTGGGATTATTGAGTTCCTGGTCTTTGTCCATAGCATGCAGTGTCCTGAAAGAATGCAGCGTTCCAGTAATGATCTGCTTCCATCCAGTGAACTGCTTCTGTTCCATAATCCCAAGTATGATATACCATCATTAGAGCCCTCTGGAATTGAAGCATACATTCAGTTCATTTTTCAGCTAAAATAGACCAAAGACACTCCAATCACAGAGGAACTGATTACATTAAATGTTACCCATCCCTAGATGCTATAATCTGAAATCATGTGCACACAGAAATATAGCTTATAGTTAGAAGAGTACAGACTCAGCCGATTTTCTGAATATATGTAATTTTGAATTTAACGACTTGCACTAAGATAATACTAAAAGCATGCCAGTCTTCCTCCGTGAATGTATTGCTACCTGTTGCGGGTTCCATTGATTGAGACAGATGGCAGCAGAAGCACAAGAAGCAGCTGTGAAGCATTTCGTCACGCCTGGGTATTGTACATGTTTACGCTTATAGTGCCAACCTCCAAAGACTTAACACATGCAACAGTTACCATTCATCATTTAGGAATGAAAGATATGCATATTTCCTGCCATCACTGGCCTAACTTTTGTCTCTACTACCAGGGAACAGTTACATCTAGCAGTATGAATTGGTTGAAATATTTGATATGGAGGGTCACTTGACACTGGTACTCATATTTTTTCTTGGAATTGCAAGAGTCAAAATGTTGCCATTTTGTTCATACAATGATGTAACATTGACAGTCTTATTTCAGACATTTATATCTTATGAAAATAGTTTAATAACAAGTCATATACAGATGATTTGGAGTCTCATATGTAAAGGAAAGGTTTCGGTATTCTCTCAGTTGTGTTATTTTCTGTAGTTTTGTGACATGTGAGGCAGCTGTTTTACAGCTGCTCTATGTTTGTTGTAAATATGCCCAGTTCTCTGTTTATTTTTCCGTAAACTTGTACCTATGTTGATTACATAGGGCAGCTAAATGAAGTTATGTTTTCTGGAATGAACTTGGTCATAATAGTTGAAATTCAGTTTTGCTGAACAAAATAAAGGTCATGCATGTAAAATGTAACATTATTTTGCCAATCTGCAGTCAGTATATAATGTTACAGCTCCTGTCCTGTGTTAAAATCAAGGAAAATATCTCTTGGGACATTCTAGACTATTTTTCTTGCCATAATGGTATGTAGCAGTTACATTAAATTTACATTTAAACATAGGAGGTTGTTATTCTCATGACAGTGACAGTGAAGATTACTGCCTTATGGGATGCAATGTATCAACCAGGCTATATGGTGTCAACCCAGAAGACCACACTCTTCTTAGTTTCTGCCATGAGAACAACTCCTACATTGAACATGATTCTAATAGTCCAATTTTAAGAATAGATATGCTGCTTACAAGGGATTTGTTACATTAAACAGTTCAGGGGAGACGTATGTAACTGTGTGCACTGTTTGTAAATACCATGAACTCAGTGAGGAGTTTCCCAGATTAGCACTAGTTTATCAAATATTGCTCTGCAGTGTAACAGTAGACTGACTGAGCTTTGTGATGTAATTTCCATAAAAGTGACACACTTTAGTCTGCAGCCAGGAGAGCTCAGCTGAGGCTGAATTGAGCAGGTATTGTTGGTAAGGTCTGTTACATGTTTACTTAGTTTTTTGGCATTATCATTGTCGTTGTTTTAAAATTCTCCAAGGGCTTGGTTATGCATGTGTGTCTGTCTTAAAACAAGAGTTTCTGGAAACAAATTCGTAATTCCTAATTGCCTCTAAAATGACTGTGTTGAAAGAGGCTGGCTTGGCTGAATGTTATGAATTTCTGTGATGTATCTGTTCTGATCCATCATCATCGCCAAAACAGGGCCTTTTTGAGCCACAGCCCAATTTAGAAGATTATTTCAGATTTCATCTGGTTTTTCACTTCTTTGGATTTTGCACCAGTCATTTTCTTCACAGACCAGAATAATCAGCCTTGCATCCAGCCCCCAACCTAGAGGGTTGTATTTATGCCCCCAGTGACACAGTCATCCAGTTATACTCCCTGACACTGGGTTCCCTTCTTGTCACCTTCTACAACTTGCAGGGCTAGAGTGGAGTCTCTGACCTGCCACAACACAGGGATCTGATCCCTAATACTGGTCATTTTTACAAACCAGGTTTACAGATCTTGCTTCTCCTGTGACTTTACTATTTCTGGTTCCTAATAAGGGGTTTTTGGTGTGCAGGAGCTGTAGTTCAACATTCCTGTTAGCCCAATCTGGGCTAGTGCTGAGGTCAAGAAAAGTGGATATATACGTTCACTCCTCCATACACCTTCATGGTGTAGTGCTTAATTACTTAAGCACAGGGATAACTTTACCTTTGCTTTCAGTGTTCACCAATGCAGATTCACTCTGTGTGACAACTGTCAGCCATCCATAGAATTGCTCCCAATTTCAGCATTTGTAATTAACATGCACAAAAAAGGTATTTTGTACAAAATGTAAAAGTAAATTTGCGCTATGCCATGGAGGCGTGTGGGGGAGTGGATGTATAGATCCTAATTGCAATAGTTCATTAGTTATTTTCAGTACACAGAATTTTAAGGAACCAGAATGCTGTTTGATATTCTGTCTGTCTATGGGTGTACAGCCCTTCTAGACTTTGGCCGCTTTTTCAGTTCTATGCACAGTCAGAAGGACTTCCTGGATGGGGGATCAGCCCATTCCAGAGCTGCTACTTTCACACAGAACAACACAAACATACAATAAACGAGCAAAGACAGCTGATGTCTTAGACAGCGCAGCCACTGTGATCGGCTGTTTGATATTCTGTAGAAGTAAATTGTACCAATTCTTTTTGCCTAACATATTGGGATGCTGCATTAAGAGATCCTTGTGTTGCTTCTGCCTTAGAAGTTTGCACAGCCTGTGTGTTCGTGTTGTTGATGATAGGCATAGATTTCTCATGATTTTCATACAGAGGTTATGAAAATCCATCATTTTGTTTAAGATTTACAAGGGATTCCCCCCTCCCCCAACAGGCAATGATGGTATGGGACCATTAAGGAACAGGCATAACATTGAAAAATGGAAATAAATGGCTTCAAAAATTAAAACGAATTCTTGCTGCATGATCTGGTTGTCTCAGCCCATGCACAACTGTTATTTTATATGGGCAAAATTTGATTCATTTTGTGGCTGTGAAAACAGTTCCTAGTTAAACACTGGTTTCCTGTGCTAAGCGCCTTAACGATATTTGAGGACTGATCTGTAGTCTTGTGTCAGTAGCCCGAGCCTTTTCTTCAGTCAGCACAATCGCCTTCAATTGCTTCTTTATGTCACGCACTGAACCTGTGGCCCGCCACTTTTTCAAAAGCTTGGATACACACAACTTTCTGGTAAGTGGCGAATCAGGACATTTAAGACGAATCTTACATTTTCTGTAAGTTTTTTCTATGCAGAAGTTTCAACAGTAAACGCGCTGTTCAGTAGTGAACTTCATTTCAGTGTACATATTGACCGCCTATTGACACCTCTAATACAGACTTGAGTATCAATGAGACTTACTGCAGTGACAAGATGAGACCACCTGAAGGTGCGCATTTATCAGCGTTAATGACTCATTCTGCTATCAGCAGTTACAGCAGCAATCTGTGAGGAATGTTGTGCCTGCTCAGCACCATTGCCAGGTTTCCCCATGATTGGACACCCTTTATATGATATAAACAAATGGTTTGAATACCCATCTGTGTGCTGGAAGAAAGGGGGGGGGTGAAGTCTCTGAAGCTGGCTGACTAGCTAACTAACAAATTTAGATGAAACTGAATCCTTGAGAAGCTTGTAATTCAGATAGTCAAGAAATTCTCAACGTTTTATGAAACCTATAGGTTCATTACCATTTACACTAGATCCTGGCATTGGTCCCTAATTTGAGCCACCCATTTACATCTACATCTGATAGATTTTTCTAGTAATTTTTTATCTCTGCAGCATTTTTCATTGTGTAGGTTATTCTAGGGAATCCATCCAAGTCTGAGGCCCTCTGTAACATTTCATAACATACTCATTTTTTATAATGAGAAGTTGTGAGCCCCATGCACCACCAGACCTGGGTTACACCCCTTGTTGGCTGTTCATGACTCCTTATTTAGAATTTTGATGGCTACCTTCCATATTCAGAGGCCGTGAACTCCATCCCCAACCTGAGAATGTCCCATGCCGTGGTGACATGCGGCCCATTTAATGTCTTTAAAGCTGCCTGTGCAAAGGTCATCATCACTTTGCCTAAGGGGAATAAATATTGTGCAGTCCCGTGTTACAGAATTAATCAAAACCTTGGAAAATTAAAGGTACTTCGAAAATCTGTACGGTAATTGTAATTTACTCGTACATTGTAAATTACATATCCATAGTTAAGTACATACGAGTACTATACATGAAAGTTCTGTTTGTGAGGAGCCACTAGATATGGGCTGTTTTGACTTTTCTGTCTTCTGTCCTGAGCAAGAGCACTTCACAGTCAGCAGACAGAACCCACAGATTAGTGTGGAATTCAAGCCACAGGTGGGTTTGAGTATCCTTCACATTTTCAGAGTTTGTATGTATCTTTGGTAGGGGGTGAAGATAAGCAGATCTGACTGGGAATGGAATTCAGAGCCCTCTGAATGAATCCAGTGCCTCACCCCAGTACTACCATGTCCTCATACATAAAGGTTCACAACCAGAGTATGTATCTTTGTAAGGTGCTCCAGAAATCTATCCCCTGAATTTATTATGCACAGGTTTTACTGGATACAAACATTAAACTGAGCACTTATTCTTGGAAATTTAAATTTGTTATATTTTTTCTGTAGTCTCTTGCTATTGCAGTGTTGTAGAAGTATAAATTGCCAGGTGGTGACCATATCCTCTCAGAATTGATTCAGGCAGAAGGTGAAATATTACATTCTGTGCTTATTAATTCTATTTGGAAGGCTGCGCCATAGCTCAAGCAGTTAGTCGCTGGCTTCCCACCACAGCAGCTCGGGTTCGATCCCGCGTCTGGTCAAGTGGGATTTGTGGTGGACAAAGTGGCACTGGGGCAAGTTTTCCCTGAGTCTTTCAGTTTCCCCTGCCAATCTTCATTCCACCAAATTCTCCATCATAATCACCCGGGGCAGGTACAATAGGCCTCAAGCAGTTAGTCGCTGACTTTCCCCCCACAGCAGCCTGGGTTCGATCCCGCGTCTGGTCAAGTGGGATTTGTGGTGGACAAAGTGGCACTGGGGCAAGTTTTCCCCGAGTATTTCGGTTTCCCCTGCCAATCTTCATTCCACCAGATTCTCCATCATAATCACCCGGGGCAGGTACAATAGGCCAATCAGTGGCCCCCGTGCCGAGTGGACCAAGTTGGACTCCACCCCCCATTAACTAAAAAAAATTTTACCACTTCAGTTTACGGATCTTATCTTACAACCATCTGCTGTCCTAGAAGCATTATTTTTATGATATATTTATACTATAGCAAGTGTACTTGGCAGAATATTACAGAGGAATTCAGTGTTGGGGAGGAAAAAGACAAGTCTACTGTGCCAGTTGAAAGTGCTGCTGTATATACTGATGCTGCCAAGAGCATTCTGATCTCAAAACTTCAACATTTTGTTCATTTCCTGTGTTTAAGAAGGCAACTATATGGAAGAAAAGCCCAGTTTATTCAAAACAGTTTTGAGTACAGCAGTTTATTTCCCATTGTAAGTTGAAGACAGAATGTAGTAACACTGTAATGATGACATCACTGTCTGATGATGACATGCCTTCAACAGAGTTTTGGACCCAGTATACCACCCCATTGCTGATAACAGTGGCCGCATGGTCTAAGGCATGAACCGTTTTCACCTGCTCAAACACTGACATGGGTTCAAATGCCACTCAAGGCATGGATGCCTATATGCGTTTATTCTGTGTTTGTATTGTTCTGTGTGTAGGTAGTGGCCTTGTGACAGGCTGATCGCCCATCCCAGGAGTCCTACTGACTCTGTAGAAACTGAAAAAGCAGCAAAGGTCCACAAGGGCTGTAGAGCCATAGGTAGAGAGATACCTCACCATTACTCAAGGAAATAGTATTTTTTATTCAAAACAGGAAAGAGCATTGTGCATAGAGAGGCTGTTGGATGATATATGAGCCAGGGCTGTACCACTAAACAGACAGTGTTTTACTCCCTCTGCCACCCAATTCAAGCCAGGTTACATCTCATCAGACTGTACACTTAATATAAATAATGTAATTCAATATTATGGAACCCAGAATCACAACATAACTCCTCACTTCTACAGTATATTCTCTGATAAAATTCTTCTTGTGCGACTACTTATCATTTTATGAGTTATTCTCAGTAGTGCATATGCAGCAGTTCTGTGCCTCCCGAAACCCACTGAAGAGGATGTGGCTGCTCTTCTGGGTTGTGACACTGTGTAGTCATTTAGATTGATACTGACTTTCAGAGAAACTTCATGGTCAGAGTATGAGAAGTGTTCTGTATATAATGCCTCCAATTTTTTTTTATTGAAAACTACAACAGATACAGAAAGCGTAATAACGCAGTTAAATAGAGCAAGATCTCAGCTACTTACAGTTATTTTTCCACATAATCACCACCATTCGTTATACACTTTTGCCAGCGATGAACAAGAGCCTGTATGCTGTGCCCGCAAAAGTCTGCGCCAACAGAGGCTAGCCACTTTCTGACAGCAGCATTATCTGGAGAATGTTGCCCCCGTAGTCCATCTTTCATAGGCCCAAAGAGATGGAAGTCTGAAGGTGCTAAATTGGGGCTATAAGGTGGATGTGGTAGGACAATCCAGCAAAACTTTGCAATGTGCACGGTTGTCGCCAAACTGGTATGCAGTCTAGCATTATCGTGTTGCAAGCGAAAGGTTATCTGTTTCTCTGGCCTGACTCAGGAAATGCGGGCTTAGTCAGCGTGGATATTGCAACAGTGAGCCAAAGACTGTGTTTACAACAAGGATTCTGTTCATTGGCAAATTGTGCTTCACTGGAACTGGGATCACCAGCATTCATCAGAAACATAATCAGATGAAAATCCTCATACCATTTTACCGTATTGTCAGCAGTGACAATTCTCCAGCAACTTGGGGCTGGAATTTTAGGTTACTGCCTCATAAGGTCATCACATTTTACCAGTACAATTAGTGGCCACGGTTACCTTGATTTTCTTCAGACATAAATGAACTATCGGAAAATGTGCGCCTCAGTACACATCTTCACATGCAGTTTCAGCATGACAGTGTTCCATGGCATTACTGCTGTGAAGTGTGCCCTTGGCCATCTGAAAATTATCCTGGATGTGAGGCTCCATTTTTTTTTGGCATGCTCACTCATCTGATTTGAATACACTGAGGTTATTTTTTGGGGGGGGGACCAAGGTCTGTGCCACTACAGCCTTAGAGATAAACAGTGGCATCAGATTCAGAAATTTGCAATTGAACTAAAGAATACCTGTGGAATTTTTGTTGCTTGTGAGTTTCTTTTCCATGCAGAAGTAAATTGTGTGTCCATGGACTTCGAAGTCATTTTATGCACTTCTTGTAAGAAAGCAAAAGTAAAAAGTTTATAGCTGTTTTGTTTATTTTCTTCTTATGCACAACCTGTTAAACTTGGGTAGTATTTAAGGTGTGACCATGGAAGTTGAAATTAAAATAGTTGTAACTTCTTAAGTAAGGCCTTCAGGGTACATATTCATTTGAACATTTTACCTTGATGCCCAGAAATCATCCTGTAAAATGTGATGTGTAATAATGAGACACTCTCCAGGCAGATTGCAAGGAACATATCACTCAGAGCAAGGAATTGGTGCCCCGGTCAGTTTTTGTCACAGGAGGAAAATAGAGCATTAAGAATGGTGAATTAATGACCCCTTTTGAAGGCCCCCCTAGGCATGAAGTGAGAAATTAGCTGCATGATGTTAGTATTGCTTCCACCTCACATGTTTGTTGGTCCATGTTTTTGTTGCTGGCTGTAGTAAATTGGAGTAGCCTCCCATGGCATAAATACCTACCAGATTTAACTGAAATCAGTCAATAATTTGAAGAGTACACCTACAGACATCATAGTGATCTAGTAACCTCTTATGTATAAATTTGTGTTATATGCACAGTGTAAATTACATTTGGCAACTGTAGTGTTGGTATGAGAACACAGTATTTCCACATGGTTGCCATTCCCTTTGGTTGATCACTAGCAAAGATAAGATGTGGATTCATGACGATAGGATTTTCCATTACTACATAATATACTTTAGAAGCAGACCATGGCTGAAAAAAAGTATAGAATTAAATTATGTGCAAGTTGGCAGTAATATTATTGAAATTTTAATATTTACTGTGTTCAGATATGTTTATATGAATATGGGTTCCTGCTTGTGTGAGTACACAACACACCTGCATCTGTAGAATGACTGTTTTTCAAGAAGCCATTATGTCCCTTCTTATTTTTTATACATTTTCAGCATTCACAAGTGAAAGATGATACTGTATTTTTTGAGTGAAAATAAAAGCAAAACTAGCATCTGAAATAATAAGGTAAATACAGTTTTCTGTAGGCCAGGCTAGGTGTGTTTCTAGAGCATGGTTCTTTATATCTGTGAAAGTATTCAGAACCTTAAAAGGGGAAATTGCAAGTGGGGTATGGGAGATATCTTGAGCTTTGTGGGTTGTGTGGGGTGAAAAGGTTAAGAGCCTCTGCATTAATAAATCACTAGTCTATAATTACCAGCTGTACCAATGCTGATAACTGGCATCTGACATTAGTAATCCCTTGCATTGTGGTCTTCTGGAGTGTGTAGTATTGAGGTAGTCACCAGTCTTTTGGAAGAAATTTGATTGCTCTGAATCATGGAAAGGATCAAGGAAGAAGAGCCAGGTCTGACCCAGTTATAATGAACAATTAAACTGAATTGTGAGAAATCGCCTTTTTTGTATCCAGAGGAAGAAATTGTATTGTCTTTGGAAAGAACCTTCTTCCATTCCTTGAAAGTGAAAATGAGAGCTTCCTCAGTCTACTTAGGGATAGTCTGCCCTCCTTATTCGTTGTCCTGAGCGGCCCTTGTTTGCACCTTCAGAGAGTGACGGGAGGTTATTCCTTCTGACACTACAGGGCAGTTTCTCAGAATTCCATTCATCGTTGTGCCAGACAGGGCACTTCCTCCTCCCCCTTCCTTTGGTTTTGTAAAACCACATTTCTTGCCAGTTCCCCTCCTAAACGTAGTTTTCTAGTAGCTGTATGCTTCAAATGAAATATGGTCCTTTGCTTCGCTGAATAATCCCACGTGGCAAAATCTTAATTCACTTAAAACGTCAGTCACAAAGGACATGGGAGGCTGCTTCATCTTTGCTGGAGCTCCTTATCGTGGTAATCTCTGTTCTAGATTGTGAGACAGTTGTGTTACTGCATCAGCCACCAACTGTCAAGCCTTTACCTACTTATTTTGTTTTGGTCAAGTTATCTTTTGAGTGAAAGAGGTGGAGGTATGGTGGTAATGAGCCTTTATTTTGGCAATTCAAAATTATAGTAACTTATCTGTCTGCCTGTCTTTCTTTCTATCTGTCTGTCTGTCTATCTATCTACCTATCTATAGCTCCACAGCCCACGTGGACCTGGGCCACTTTTACAGTTCCTTAATTTATACACAGTCTGTAGGACTCCTTGGACAGGGGATCAGCTTGTCACAAGGTCACTGCACACACACAGAATGAATGTACACAGACATCCATGCCTTGAGTGGGATTCAAACCCACAATCCCAGTGTTAGAGCAGGCGAAGATGGTTCATACCTTGGACCATGTGGTCACTTTGATCAGCTTGTAGTAACATAAGCCATTTAAATTTGGGGAATAATTAAGAACCATATACATACTACAATGTAACTGTCAGGTCTAGAATGAGATTGACAGTATACACATTTTTTAACCTCACTTCTCTGCTAAAAGTTTCATTGCTATGTTCCCAGTCTACCACTGGATCCTATTATTGTCTAGAGAAGAGTACAAATTATGAAGCTCCTCACTGCACTTTTCTTCATTGTCCTGTTATTACCACTCTGTTATGTAACACCTTCAGACTGTCCTCTTGCTATCATTGCTGTTTGAAAATGGTGATATCACTCTGTGGTAAAGACAGAACCGACTGACAGTGAGTTATTGTGCAAAGAGACAGTTTTTAATAAACTGAAGAAATTCATGGGTCAGTGGACAAAACATTATTTTTGGGAGGCTGTGAAATACATGAACTTGCTGTCATGATGTTGGGGTGGCATGTCATTCATAGTTGGATATGAATGTTAAATATGTGTTTAGTTAAATAATATGTCATTATTTCAGAGTCCACAGAGAGACAGTGGGCAGGGCGGAGAGATGTCGGTAGCTCCTGGAAATAGCACCCTAGCCACACCCAGAAATTGAACAGTGTTTACCCACACTGGGGGATGATGTATGGCCTATTGCAGAGTGATAAATTGGAGAGAACAAGAGGAATTGTGTGACAAGTTTACAATCCAATAATGATCATCACTGGCCCATGGTGAAAAGAATTCAGGGTGAAAAATTGAATATATCGCAGTGTACATTGAGGCCCAAGCAGTTGCAGCTGGTGATTTTGGATACATCCAGACTTGTGAAGTGCAAGTGAACAACTGCAGTGATCCTTGGCAGAAACATGGAGGCTTCAGCGTACCAGCAGTATGTTTGATGGTCATCATTGCCCCCATTAATTCCTCTGTCAGTACGTGCTTGATCGAAGTAGACTGTATACAGCTCCAATTTACAGTTGAACCAAGATGTTGCTTTTTGCAATATGTTAATTTCACAGCAGTTTTTTCTCTTAAACTGACACATATATTGGACGTTTGTCTTTCTCTCCTTTCTGGTTAAACATTCCAGAAGCTGTCATATTACTTTCAAGTAAAAGTATGGAACCTACTCTGTTGGGTCCAGTAGATGAAACCAGTCTCTATCCCTGGACAGTCTAGAGATAGACAACAAATGTTTCTAATCTAATGAGTACAGTACAGTAGATTTCTCACTTTTGCCTGGTAAAGGAAGCAGAGACAGTTTTAAAAATGGTATGTTACTTTAACCAAAGCAGGAGAATAGAAAATGTTCAATGTATATGTCATTTAAATGACACCTTTTAAACCTAAATGTTTGTGTTCATGAACACTGAAGCCAGTTTGTAGCCTTTGAAGTGAATCATACTAAATCCTCCATCTTTTTTTTGCAAGCAATATTAAACCATGGTGATTTGGTTCAATACTGAGGCCATGTTTAATTTACTGTCATCATTCATTCAAATGCTTTGGCATGAAAGTGCTGTGTAAATTCCTAACATATTTGCAGATGTGATTGGAAGCATCTTATGTTTCATTTCTAAAGGCAAAACTTGCACGCTTCCAATCTTGTGTGCTTTTTTCTTAACTTTGTCTAATTTAACATCACTTTTATTGTATTATGAGTTTTCAAACTTGCTGGAAAGTTGCTCTGTAAGTTGCATTCATTATAATTAAATGACAGTTCATTGAAAATAATGTGATGTTATCATGTCAGATGTTACTGCAGTAATTTGGTCAAGAAAAGTTGAAACCTCAAGGCCTGTTGAACACAACCTGTTCACAGATTTAACGTTATACTGGTGATAAGAGCAACACTAGGGTGTTTCGTTTGCGACTTTCTGCTTTCTGGAAGTCTTTGTGGTTTTCCTGGAACTTTACTGTGATTCACTCGTTGCCCCTGATTAGTTTATTCCAGAAAACTTCTGGGTGCGGTGCTGTACAATCTGTATTATATCCTGATGCTTTTCAGGGCATTGTAGTAGTTTTGACAGTAATTGTTTTGAGTTCCTAAGAAGAGTAGTACCATACGGAATCATCACATCTTTCTGGGTGAAATAAACAACGCATGCAGTATGTTAGGAAAAAAAAGTAAAGCTGTTCCTGTAAAAGGCCATGGAGGGTTGTGAGATGTCAAGGCTCCCACATTTTCTAACCAGTCAGCTCACAGATGGTGATGAGGTTGTCAGCCTTACATGCCAGCTTGTCTTTACCCCCAGGATGTTTCCTGGTACTCATTTCTATTAGACACTGAGTCGACTCCAGGACCATAGTGCTGCTGGAAGACTTACACGTCAGTTGAAAAATCCAATTACCTCATCGGGAATCGAACCTATAACCTTCCAGCTTGTGGCATAGTGTCTCAACCAACTTTGCTACCGCATGCCCCCATAACACCATGTAGTTTGTTGAAAGTCAACCCAGATTTTGGAGGTACCTGCTGTCTTTGTCTTCATGGTGGAAGAAACAAGCTTGAAAGCGGGTGGTAAGCAGAGCGCTGCTGGCTACTTGCATGGCTCGTTCTTCCACCCCGAAGATGTTGGTGATATGTTCGTCTGAAATGTCAGGTGACTCTCAACAGACTACATGTTGATATGTCTCACAAGATATCCACCACTGTGAGAACCTCAAATCCTACATAATTTTAATAACCTCTGATCTTTAACTTAAATATTGTTATGGAAAACTTTTCTGCATGGATGACATTGATGAACATTATTTTCTTTAGTATCAAGCACTGTTCAGAGGTGTCACATGTTTATATGAAATTTATTTTATAATCTTACTTCTCTCTGTGGATGAATTAGAATTCTATTTTTGAGATTGACAGCAGTGCATTATATTTATTTCTTGAGTAGCCTCCCCCCCCCCCAAATTTCCATTATATACCATCCTTTCTTTGCCAAAAACATATATGTGAGTATATTAATTAGGTGTTTTCCCATATATTACTGTCTAAAGTGCCAAGTGCTTGGGCTGATGATTATGTTGTTTTATAAAGCTATGTGGTTACTGATTACATTAAAACTGTGGAAGGTTTCTCTGGGGAGCAATGGATTTGAACTCTAAATTGAGGAAAATCTTAAATGGCGGAAATTTAACACTGAGGTTATTGACCTGGGGATTGTTAGAATTGAGTGTTTAGTAAGGTAAAGCCTTAAAACATGGCATACTAAATGGGGCTTTGCTCTATTCAGTGCAGTTCCAATACCAAAGAAATGGAACTGTTTGTTTACTCGCTGTTCACTTTTACTAAGCAACCAAATATACGATGACAAGACAGTAGTTAACAGTGACTGCAGTATTTGGGTGTTATTCCTTCTGTATTGTGCTATTGCAACTGTATTTTGAGCAAAGAAGGGGCATCTGTACTAGTAAAAAGAAGTAAGTAAAGCCATCCCTGCCCCAGGCCGTGAATGCCCATAGGGTTGTGAGACATTGAAAGTCCCACATTATCTAGACAATCGTCTCAAAGATGGCAGTAAGGTTGTCAGCCTTATGTGCTAGCCTCGCTTTACTCCCCAGGAAAATTATTCAGTTAATTCCTGGTACTCATTTCTGTTAGAGGCTGAGTTAACACCAGGGCCATAGTGCGGCTGGAAGGATTGGGTCAATTGAAAGAAAATCCAGTGACCTCATCGGGACTGGAACCCGCAACCTTCCAGTTTGTAGCATAACCCCTCAACCAACTACGCTACCGCGTGCTCCCTATCTATACTAGTAGACATAAATATGGAAAGGTCTTTTATGGGGCAAAACTGCCGAAGTTGATTTTGTTTCACTCTTGTGTTCAGCTCATGTCCCCTGACTGTCACATCATACTCCTTTCACTTCAGTGTGTGATCAAGTCATTCAAATTCTAACTCCTACATTTATACCTTTTGTGCAAAAGAAGTTATGGGATGACTGATAATTTTGGTATGTAACATTGCAATATATGAAATTTAAATAAATCTTTTTGAACTTTGTGGATCAAGTTCTTATTTATGTATTTGTACTTCATAGATCTGATCATTGCGGGGCAGATATTTCTATCTGTATATTGGGAAAAATATCTATTTTTTATAGTGCTGCTGATAGGTTGGTTGCTAAGGTATTGTAACGTGCAGAGCCATTGCTATGCAAGAGTCGCAAGATAAGCAAATATACCAGAGTCGCTTCTTGGAAACAGCTCAGTAAACACATTCCCACAGCAACAGCATGAACACAACAATGGTACAGCAACAGAGGAGTGGTGTTTTCTGTGTGGTCTGAGCTGAGGGGTTTTAAGCGAGACGAGGTTTAGAGCTAAGTCAGTTGATATTCAGGCAGTGAAGAGAAGACTGGGAGGCTGGTGTGGAATGTCCGCAAGTTAGT
Organism: Cryptotermes secundus; assembly: GCF_002891405.2. Taxonomy (NCBI): domain Eukaryota; kingdom Metazoa; phylum Arthropoda; class Insecta; order Blattodea; family Kalotermitidae; genus Cryptotermes; species Cryptotermes secundus. The sequence goes on from NW_019729249.1 coordinate 174,707, forward strand.
TGCAAGAGTTCTCAGTTGAAAGTCCAGCTGTGAAGAGAAGACTTTATGTGTGATACATGGAATGTGTAATTCAGTGAGACTGGAATAGACTGAGGACACTAGTCTGTGTGTGTCAGTGATCTGTAAAGTGTAGTCACGAGTCACAAGTGTCTAAAAGGTCAATAAAACAGGTCACCAATCCAAACCTAGTCTGTACTGTAGTCACACATACATGAAAGTACTTTGCAGCCCTGAGTCAGCATATCAGTATTTTTCAGCATCTCCAGTAATACTGATAAGGAATATAGTTTACACTCTCACTTCTCATTCTTTGTTTTATATTATCTTTTTGGTATAAGTACCAGTAGGAAACAAATTCAGTAGTTTTGGTGCACAGGCGGATGGATAATGGAACCTCTAGTGTTGCTTGATCCCATAACATAAAATGATAAAAAGACTTTGTTAAAACACTTGCCATTTAATGATTTGGTGAAAACTTGTGACTGTAAGAGACCTGATGTTCTCATGGCAGCGGGCATCAAGATTAAGTTCTCCAGAGATATGACACCATATAGGCTTGTAGATTTAAGATGATGTTTTGGAGGGACCTCTTGTCTCCATCTTTGAGGTACAAGAGTAAGCTGCTCTGTTCCTTAAATTGAATGCACATTGTGGAACTGATCTGTAAAATTTACATTTTGCAGCTTCATTTTGAGCATACATTCTTAATGTTTCCCAGTAACTTGGTGTGCAGTGTGTAGGAGCCTACTCCTCAGTGTACATGCCAAGCTCGCCATTTGCTTTTGCTGGTTTCTTGCTTAGCTCACCTTCAGGGCTAAAGATACAGGCAATACAGTCATCAAGTTCTGTCTGGACTATGCCACGTTACAACCCAGAAGACTACTTGTCATAGTTGGCTCTGTGAAAACATCAAATCAATTATACCCATTGTTTGAATATTAGTAAGTTAAGCATTATGTAATTTAAAATCTTTGAATGTTTTTCCCATATCCCTGACTCGTTTTATAAGCCCCCAGTGCAGTGCAAGTAGATGAGATTTAACCAGTTAAGTGATTTTGATTTCTTAACGCATCATACAATACTCTTTATTGCAGTGGGTATGACATCTGTAAACATCATGCTCGTTTCCAACTACACCATTGTAGATATAATGACAGTCGGCAATACAGATTTATTCGTTGTGCTTGTTAGATCTTAAAGTTACTTGAGAGTGTGACAGGAAAGTGCTCGTTGCTTGATAGCTCTCCAGGGTTAAACTTTTTGCAAGTGAACATTATGGCAGGTGCTAAAAGAAGGTGTACGAGTATGTGAGAGATGAGGAGTTGTTATATGAACTGTTGCAAGAGAATGAATATAGTGATATTTCTGGGAGTGAATTCAGTAGTGACAGTGAAATAAATGTGAAAATTTCGTCACATGGTGAACAGAGTGTCATTTCTGATTACAGATAAAATGTCAGTGACAACAGTAGCATGCATCATGGCATATGGGCAGTATCGGGTGCTGAGCGACCATGTTTTCCATTTACTGGCAATCCCAGCAAAAATGTTTATTTGAAAGGCCCTAGTAACCACCTGGAATATTTTGAATTGTTTCATACACCAGAAAGCAGAAGTAATATCCAGAGAAACAAATTGGTATGCCAGAAAATTTGTCAGAAAACACGCCTAATCTAAAACTAAGATCTAGGGCCCATCACTGGAAGGAGATGAACAGAAATGTAACAGTCAAGTTGCTGGCATTCTATCTGTTACAAGGACTTCACCAGAAACTAGATGACAAGAGATGTATTTCCTGAAGGACAGTAGTGAAAACGCCCATATTTTTGGACCTGTTCACTGTGAGGAGGTTTTGCCTTCTACTCAAGCTTCTTCATTTTGTTGACAGCAAGCAAGGTACAACTGTGAAAACTGTAGGGAAGCCCTGTGTGCTGCATTTCCAACGTTACCATATGGTGGTCGACTTCTAGAGGCATGTAGGGGGATTGAGGTTCGTCAAGTGGCCATGAAGTGTCAGAATGTAAGATTTTAGTGATTAGTGTACTGTGGGCTGGTATTAAAAACTACATCATAATTATAAAGACTTTCACAATATGTGCTACTGGAGTTGCAACAATGTTTCCTGTGCTATAATCGGTTTGGTGATGACTTCATACATCTATGACTGCATAACTAAATTATGCAAGACAGACAGAAGTAATCCAAATGTATGTAATATTGGACAAGGAGAAGCCAGGCACAGGACGTATAAAAGGCTTTAAACTTGTTGGCAGGCAAGCCTACAACTGTTCAGCTAACCGCACTTTCAGGATAATTTAAGTTAGGCAACAGCTTTGTCAACTGCTGAACTTCAAGTACGAAGGACTGTGGTCTCATTAGTAGAGGATGTGACTGTCTGGCCGCCAATCAAAGGTCATGGTACACGAGGCTCGTTAGGAAAGTGCCAAGTCCAGTCCCTGCGGACATTACCCTAGGTCATGGTACACGAGATTTTCCTTGTATTTGTGCAAGGCGCTGGAGGCAATACAGCAGCATATGGGAGGGGCTTGTTCTTCAAGTATTTACAAGCCGGCCGTATTTCAGGCTTGCCGGACCTCGTTTTATACCTTCTTCTGATTCTTTTGTGCCTTCGGGGAGCTGTGAGATTCGTCGACGCTGCCTCCAGTATCCATAGCCAGTAGCGCCAAGTAAACACGACGGCGCGTTCGCTGTGAGTCTGGTGGAGGGTTTCCCCCACCCTCTTGCGCACTGCAAGAACCAGACTTCCCGCCAGCCAAACTTCAGAAAACGCCGCCGGGCCCATAGCAGTCAGTCCTCTTAAGAAAGCTTGGGCCTCCGAGTTTGACGATGCAACAGTAGAAGTTCCGTGTTTATTTCCAGACCAAACTCCTTCACAGTTTCTGTAAAGGTAAAGGTAAAATTGTCTTTGTGCTTAACTAATTAAGCACTACGCTATGAAGGCGTATGGGAGAGTGGATGTATAGATCCGCAATTTCCTGACCTCTGCACTAGTTGGAGGTGAATGGTCAGTTTCACGCCGCGGCCGCTTTAACCCAGGGAAAGAGCCCCCGGTACCCATTGGATAGGAGGTTGGGTGGATCGCAGAGCCGGTCTGGATGACGTGAAGAAGAGAAAATTCTTGACCCTACCGGCGCTCGAACTCCGACTCCTTGGTCGTTCAGCCCATAGCCACTGGCTATACCGACTGAGCTATCCCAGCTCTCACTCAGTTCCATTACCGCCTGATTTTACGTATTTGCGTTGTACCCCTGTAGGATTACGTCTGTTTCCGAGATATTCTCCATGCGCTCGTATGGCGCACTGACTGGGAAACGTAGCTGTGAGGGCCCAGACCTCCATTTAAGGCGGCCCACACACGGACGACTTTGGCCCATTGGAACCCGAGCCGAGACGGGCTCGCGAGCCAGACTCGTACGTGTATGGGCCCCCTAATAACCGAGACGCTCTGCCAAAGACCGTACACAGAGTTCAAAATCGTCAAAAACCACAACTAACATGAGTAAGCACACAAGATGAACGAATGTGCGGCGAGGAATTCGCACATGAATACTTGTTTTCTGAACATGCCCCATTTTCAGTTTCCACATAGACCAGAGGATGCTTGGTTCTGCTCAGTCCTGCACATAAACATTGGTCTATAATATCTCACAGCATCGCCTGCCTCTTGAAACTAGAACCTCCATTATCAAATCTCCAGGGACAAGGATTTTCTGCTCGGGGCGTAAGCCAAGCTCACATCTCGTACTTACTCACTCATGGAGCTGAGCACTTCTTGAGGACCCGCCAATTCTGCACCTACTCAAGAATTTCCAAGCATTTTATGGAACCCGAAGGTTCATTACCGTGTTCACAAGGGCCCTCCACTCGTCCCTATTCTGAGCCAGATCTATCCAATCCATACCATCCCATCCTATCTCTCTAAGATCCATTGTAATATTGTCCACCCACCTACGCCTTGGTCATCCATGTGGTCTCTTTCCCACCAATATTCTACACGCACTCCTCGTCTCCCCCATTCGTGCAACATGACCTGCCCACCTCATCCTCCTGGACTTGATCATTCTAATTATACTTGGAGAAGAGTACAAGTTATGAAGCTCCTCGTAGTGCAGTTTTCTCCAACTTTGTTTTTGGACAGCAGACGAGAAGACAAAAGGTTCTGGACTGAATGGTAGCAAGCATTACCCGAGTTCAATCTCCTCTTAATTTCCTCCTGAATCAGGTTTCAGTCTGTTATCGTTGTTCCCAGATATTTCTGAACTGTGTCACATTTTAGAAACATCTGTTTCCTATCTTTATGTCATGATTTTGCCCTGCATTTTGGTGACGAGACAGCAACATATACTTACTTTTCTCTGTATTTACTTCTAGACCAAGCTCACATCTCGCACTAGAGCAAGGTAAACAGCATAAATTTCGGCTGACAGACCTGTTCTCTGTACAGCTTTAGTGCGTGTTCACTCCTTTGGCCATTCTATTATTTCAGGCTTCTTGGATGTGTACTTAAGTGCAGAATTAAAACTATATAGGACAACAAAAGCTGCTGAAGGAGCTGATGTTTTTCTAACGGTTCTTACACTGCAAATGTTGACAGCTCACAGGCAAGTCTCTCATTCCCCTGCCGACCCAAATCTGAGTAAAGGCTTCAGCGCCCTGGCTACTGTCATGCTTGTACTAGCAGGGCTGAAAACATCACCATAATTTACGGACTTGTTAACTGTTGACGTTGGCACATTGAGGTTCAGTATTCCGCAAAATTAACAGTAGAATGGTGAAAGTTAATCCGTTCCACCCACCACTTGCCTCTCCTCTTTATTGGAGATGACTTCCGCTTCCGCGAGTGTCCTTTCTGACACGTCTGCCACGCTCCTGATATCATGCGACACCATATAACATCTGCTGTTAATACAGCATCACTGGAAGATGAAAAAATGACGTGTGAGACATCCAAGTTCTGGACCGTGACATTTCATAACAGCCGACAACAGAAATTTATATTTAATTTATTCTTATAAAGGTAAAGCTATCCCTGTAATAGATAGGCCTTGGAGGCCCATAGGGTTGTGAGGGATCCAGGCTCCCACAATCGGTTAACAGCTGGCGGTGACGTCAGCCTTACACCCGGCCGCCCTTTACCTCCCAGGAAGATTCCTGGTACTCATTTCGGTTAGTGAGTCGACCCTAGGGCCATAGTACCGCTGGAAGTCAATTGAGAAACATCCAGTGACATCGGGAATCGAACCTGCGACATTCCGGCTTGTAGCGTAGTGCCTCCGTTTATTCTTATGCTCTGTCTAATAAACTTTCTTTAAGGGTGCGTCATAGCTTGAGTAGGCAACCGTCCTGTGTTGAACAAGGGATCTTGTAAAGCGGCCGTGGCGTGAAGCTGACCACTCCCAACTAGTTCCGAGGTGAAGAAAACGTGGATCTATGCATCCACTCCTCCATACGTCTTCATGGCGTAATGCGTAAACAGTTAAGAACAGGGATAACTTTGCCTTTACCTTAAGGATAACCGTCTATAGGTGTCACAATGTTATAGAAACCACCACGAAACCAGTAATGTTTAAATCTGTGAGTAATGTTGATGCTAAATTCTGTCTTCTGGGACATGATCCTGTAATTTGTTGAAAGTCAGTAGCAAAACCTCCTTGTTACCTGCTTTACGCTGATTTCGTGCTTGTTTTATACTGCAGATGGAAACGTTGCTTGACTTTCAACGGACCGCATGGCGTTATATCCGAGAACTCTTCATAACCACCGCTGGGAGAGCCACAAGTCCTACAATGTTCATTCGGATTATAACTCGCCACTGAAAACGTTTAGACAGAGTAGCCGATAGATTCAGTAGTTGCAGTTTTCCACGTAGCCTTTTCAGTACTTCCAAATAGTATACTTCGTTGACTGTTTGTCCAGTTGGTGCAGACTCATAATGAACAATTCCTCTAATATCAAAAAAGTTACCAGCATTACTGAATTTGATTTGGACTGACGGAAATTTTGGTCGTGGAGAATTGGTGGTCTTCCATTGTGCACTTTGCCGCTTCGTTTCAGTTCATATTGGTACACCCATGTTTCAGCACCTGTGATGAGGGCCAAAAATGTTATCTTGCCTCTCCAGAAGGTCTTGGCGGATTTCGACTCTTCTTTGCTTTTGTTCTTCGGTCAGCTTTGGAACCAATTTTGCACACACCTTTCTCGTGTCAATATCTTAAGTTAACATTTTCCTAACTGTTTCTCTGTCCGTGTTCGCTTTCTTTGCTGTGCCCTAGACAGTTAAGAAACCTGTCTCTATATGCGTTATCAACTTAACCACGACTACATGAGTAATTACTGTATAAAATGTCTTAGCTACATCAGCGCACATAATAGAATTAATCGGACACTTACTTACTTACTCATGGAGCTGAGCCTTTCTGGAGGAGCCGCCAATTCTGCAGCTACTCAGGAACTTCCCAGCATTTTATGGAACCCGAAGGTTCATTACCGTGTTCACAAGATCCCTCAACTGGTTCCTATCCTGAGCCAGATCTATCCAATCCATTCCATCCCATCCTATCTCTCTAAGATCCATTCTAATATTGTCCACCCACCAACGACTTGGTCTTTCCTGTGGTCTCTTTCCTTCTGGCTTTCCCACCAATATCCTTCGCATTCCTCGTCTCCCCCATTCGTGCTACATGACCTGCCTCCTTGAATTAATCGGGCACTATGATAGTGAAACACATGATATTACATAAGAATTTCAATTCATTATAATTTTATAACAATTTTAAATCATTATTATTATTATTATTATTATTATTGTTATTATTATTATACAATTATACTAGATTAAAATTTTTATATTACTCATGTTACGATCATAGTGTCGGATTAATGCAGTAGCATTCGCTGATGTAGCTAATTCTATATTACCCTCTATAGCAATTGGTAATTCTACGTAACCTTGTACATAGTACACAAAATGTTTAGAAAGCGTCAGATTTGACGTCGATACTAAATTTCGAGTTATTACAACAACGAATCATTGAGCGCTAACACGTTCCACCAAGGTGAGATACATTGTTGTTTTTTCAGTGTATCGTGTCTATTCTGTGAGTATTGAATACTATTCTTACGTGATTTCATAAATTGTGGTGTGTTAGATAAAGGTTACGGTCTACGATTGAATTATCTATGAGTATAATTCGTGGAAGATGGTTTCAAACGTCGGCCTCGACGTGTCATTCGATAACACGAAGAACTGGAAAGGAATACGGGAGAGAGCAGTAGATCATAGCACGAAAGCTCAAATTGCAAATGAAGAGAATTCCCGTGGAATTTTCAGCGGGTGTTATATCTTTATATTTTGAATGTAGATAAAACTGGCCAATATTTACAATATGAACAACAATGGAAATTTCGCTACAATTAATGTATTTTAATCTAATGATGACTAGTAAGGTCGAAACATGTAGCAAGTTATTGCACAGAGTAATTTCATTTTTAGCCTACTAAGCTTATTTTGAAAAAAATAAAAAGAAGCTTATAAGACCTCCTTGCTCTCTCTGTCTTTCTGTGTCTGTCCATCTATATGTGTAACCCCCCATAATTTTTTTAGTGTTATGAGACCTAAGATGTCTACTTATTTTCTGCCTGTGTCCCCTCCATAACTTTTTCGTGGTGTCTGCTTTTACCGGTTCTCACGGTCTCTTCGCTTGCGGATTTCTTTTATTTTTTCTTCTACCCTGAAGATGGAGGCGATACGTTCCTCCGAAACGTCGGTTAACACCACATATACACGGTGCCAAATCCCAGAAGACTGCTTTCTTCAGGAGATTAGTTCTGAGAACTTCCTTTTATTTATTTACATGCTTACACGGCGGCCCGAAGAAGGAGCACGGACGGGGCGGATGAGAGAGAAATTCATATGCACAAACAAAAGACAAAACAAGGCAACTTGCGTAATTTAGACAATGACATTTCAACTGGTGCAGTCATGCCAACCATTTATCTAGTTACGGCTCTACATCCCTTTTGTTGGGCCTTGGCCGCTTTTTCAGTTTCTTAATCCTATACACAGTCGGTAGGACCCCTTGAACGGGGAACAGCCCGTCGCATTGCCGCTACCTACACACAGAACAATACAGACAGAATAAACGCACACAGACATCCATGCCTTGAGTGGGATTCGAATCCATGATCCCAGTTTTCGAGCGAGCGAAGACGGTTCATGCCACTTGAACGGCACACACTAACCATTATGGGGTGGAAAAAATATATATACGCTTATGTTGAATACGATTAATACTTAAATAATTAAGAATGTGCCGTTATAAAATATAATTAAGAGAAGCAACTGTGGTTCAAAATATAGCAGCGGCGGCCCTCGAGACAACAATAGCAAGTAAGACGCATCCAGCGGAAGGGCATTGTTATTACTACTATTACACACGGCTCACAAAATTGTGTTCACTGCGCACATAGTACATGTAATTTGTAACTTGCAAATATTGTTACTGGTTTGTGTACACCATATTAAGTGTACTGGGTATCTTAATGAGTAGTTTTCATCTCCTAAGATATAAAACTGCTTAGCCAGAAAGTCAACTGACATTTCAAAAGAACACACCGACGCGTTCCTCCGAAACGTCGTTCCAGTTTCAACTAGCTACACGGCGTCATATCCCAGAAGATACTGGATATCATCTTGAAAAAAATAAAAAGATGCTTATGAGATCGCCTTGCTGTCTATTTGCCCTTCTGTCTGTATATACCCCCTTATTTGTTTCCTTTTCTTTGCGGTCCGTGTCGTATCAAAGGAAAACAGGCGTTCAGTGTTTTTTATTTTGTAGGCTTCGCTTAGTCCGCGTTTATTAGACATGCAGGAGGTACACCAGAGAATGAAGCCCAAATTCGTGGGTGCTTGATGCTGGCGCACAGCGCTGTTGCTAGCCCTTCTGTCGTGCTGTGAGGGCTGCGGAGTGCTACGGCGCAGCACAAGGCGACGGCTGGCCAGGTCACGCGTGTCTGGGGCTGGCATTGAAAAGCTGGGTGGGTCTAATGTCTGAGTACTGACAAGAATTATGTAAAAGTAATGGCTGGAGGACACAGGCATAGAAATAGACATATCACGTGACCGAAGTAAGTGCTTTCAGAAACACAGCACTTGCTTGCTGCTGCCGGACTGCATCTGCGCTACATGTTGCATAACGGAGTCTGAAGGCAGTCTGATAATGTTACATTACCGTAGTACAACATTCACATAAATCGTATTTCTGGAATACAAAGCCAGTTCCGCAACTTATTTTGGTCACATATGGAAATCACATAAAATTATAGAGGGACTGCTAAATGTAATATTTTATACTATTACAATTATATAGAGACGGGATAGCGTAGTCAGTAGAGCGACTGGATATGGGCTGGACGACCGAGGGGTCGGAGTTCGAGTCCCGGTAAGGTTACAAATTTTCTCCAAGTCGTGAAGACCGGTTCTGGGGTCCTCCTATTCAATGGGTACCGGGGGCTCCTTCCCCAGGGGTAAAGCGCCCGGGGCGTGAAGCTGACCACTCACCTCCAGCTAGTGCCGAGGTCAAGAAAACTTGGATCTATACATCCACTCCCCCATACGCCTTCATGATGTAGTGTTTAAATAGTTAAGCACGGGACAAATTTACCTTATAATTATTATTGATATATGAGACAAATATTGTTTTCTTCCAGCATATTTTAGAATAGGCATGGCACTTTATTTATTAAAACGTTAATTGTTTTCAATATAAATATATACTTTTTCTGACCTCTTGATGATGAATCTACTTGTCTTTATGGATTTATTATCATTTTTAAATTATACGAATTGCCATATTTATGCATTTTTGTGTTAGAATATTTGTTTGCCTTTTTCTTTTTTATATAATTTAAGATTTTTGTTCTTATATGGCTGCAAGATGCTTTCGACTGCAGCCATAGATCTTTAAAATAGTCTTTTATAAAATTGTTCTCTGTTCACCATTTTGGTAACTTTTGTATAATGTTATGTGCAGTTTCCCCTGATGATACTCATGTGGTCGAAACATGCTACGGAACTTACTACATCTTTTGGAAATAAAGTTTGCGTAAGGATTGAACGCTGAACATTGAAGGCTGAACATAGTTGATGAAACGGTGTCAAAACGTTAAGTCTTTAATTTAACGGGAATAACTTGGATATGTAAGAAACCCCACGACCCTTGAAATCAGACAGAACTAACACCCCGCATATCCGAAGAGTTAGTGTAGCGCTCTACATATTCACTGGCACCCATTCTCCTTAATTACGTCATCATCATCTTAATATAATAAACCACTTGAAAGAACGGCGATAAATTGAACAAAAATCAACAAATCTACAAGCCGTGTGCTGAAAGAAAACGTCAAAAATCACGCGCGCCAGTGAAATTAAAAGGACTCAGCAACGATCCTTTGTATCCATATTTGGTTACCATAATCTTTGGTATAGGGTCGCTGAAGTCTCTGCATCGGGCTTCTTCTGGGATCTGTTGCGTACATCTTGCGTGAACCGAGATTTCGGAGGTACTTAGCACCTCAATTTTCAGGGTAGAAAAATCGCGAGCGAGAAACCAGCGTGAGCAGGTGGCTAGAAGACTGAGCCAACCGTCGAAAACACCCAGTTATATAAGAACAGTGAGAGGGAGGGAGAGTGAGTCACATGGGAAATCAATAGAGAGGAGAAAGGAGGAGATGGGAGATCTGTGGAGATGGGCCAGGAGGTAGCAGGCAAGAGGCGGATTAGGATCGTGTCAGGGGAAAGAGGCCGGGCTACCGAACGGGCATTGACCCAATAGTTGCCGAGCGTGTTTTGACTTGTGTAGCCCTGTAGATCTGCATCATGTTCAGGAGGTTTCTTGAGGGAGCAGATGAGAGGCTTCCCTGACTTGCTGAGGCAGAAACCCACTTCTCTATTCGTACTGTTGGGATGGAGCTCAATCTCAATGGCCTTCCTAACGAAGTTATCCATGTATCTAGTTTATGTGGCGAGGATGGCGGCATTGTGCAATTGAATGCGGTGTCCCAGGTCGGCGCTGTGTTCAGCCACGGCTGACTAGTCTGGATGTTCTAGACGGATGTGTCGCTGATATCCTTCAACCCCCGACAACTTCCCTCTACCTGCTCTGGCCCGCCCTCTGCTACCGAACTCTGACCCTACCCCTCTCCTCTATTGATTTCTCATGTGGCCCACTCTTCCTCCCTCCCTCTGTTCTTATATAGCTGGATGTTTTTCACTTGTGGCTCAGTCTGCTAGCCACCTGCTCACGCTGGTTCCTCGCTCGCGATTATTCTATCCTGAAGGTGGAAGCGATATGTTCCTCCGAACCGCCAGTTTACACAAGATCTACACGGCACCACATCCCAGAAGACGACATTCTTCATAGCCACCGCTCCGAACACCTCAAATCCTTCAGTAATACTGTTTTACGTCCGTTATGTTTCTCCTACTGTTCTAACATAAATTTTAGGCCGCGCCATAGCTCAAGCGGTTAGTCGTTGGCTTCCCACCGCGGCGGCCCGGGTTCGATCCCGGGTCTGCTCAGGTGGGATTTGTGGCGGACAAAGTGGCGCTGGGGCAGGTTTTCTCCGAGTACTTCGGTTTCCCCTGCCAATCTTTATTCCACCAATTTCTCCACAATCACCCTCACCTATCATCTGGGGCTGGTACAATAGGCCAGAAGTGGCCGCAGTACAAGGGACTTAGTCCCACCCCACTAGCAATAAAAATAATAATAAATTTGTGTCCATATTTAATTACCATAACCTTTGATAGTTGGTAGAGCATCGCTGAATTCTTGCGTCTGGCTTTTTCAACAGTCCCAACACGGAAATCTCCCAATGCAACCACAAAGCTTAGTAATAATGGTTTGCATCCCTTAAGTTTAATATCGTGTTGTTCTAGTATAAATTGATATCCATATTTACTTGCATGCATCTTTGGTGCTTGATGCAGGGTGCCGGTCACAGTGGCCGCGCGGCCTAAGGCACGAACTGTGTTCGCTCGCTCGAACGCTGGGATCGTGGGTTCGAATCTCAAGGCATGAATGTTTGGTGTGCGTATGCGTTTATTCTGTGTTTGTGTTGTCCTGTGTTTAGGTAGCGGCCTTGCGACGGACTGATCCCCCGCCCAAGGAGTCCTACCGTCTGTGTAAAATGATTACGGAACTGAAAAGGAGGCCAGGGCCCTGAATGGGCTGGAAGAGCCATTGGAAAAAAAATGATGTATGGTCGTAAATTCGATACATTTACGAGTTGCTCTCTAGAACCAGTACTTAAATCTGTCCATGTTCATCAGTGCTGATTTCTTATCAGTTCTGCTTCGTCTTGTGTTGTCCTAACAGAATCGTGTCCTATTTGCCTGACGCAGTGCGGCTGACTCTGTAGCACGAACACTGAATTCTAAGGAAGTAACATTGCTGCCTCGCCTCCACTTTGCGTCGTCTTGTAGTACAGTTCTCTCCTTTCTTACTTAACATAATCCTCGGTAGTCGATGCAGTGTCGCAAAATTCTCGGCATCTGTCTCCATGGTAACAGCGCCAACACTTACAAGTCTCAGTAGTACTGGTTTTGTGTTCGTTCTGCTTCGGCTTGTATTGATCTAGCAAAATTTGGTTCCCTTTCCTAGCCGAAGCCCTCGGTAGATGGTAGACAGTCGCCAAACTCTGGCATCTCTCTCCCTGGTAACAGCCCCCCAACACTGAATCCTGTCAAGAGCGTCGTAAGACTCAGTGACGATGCCGCGCAAGTGTTCCCTTTTGTCCAGTATTGTCCGTATTTACTTCCCACAAACGTCGATATTTGATACAGGGTCACTAAACGATCAGGCATCGACAGAAACTTAAGGAGGTACTGAAAAATGTGTCATGATATCCCTTTTACTTCTTTGTATAGAAAAATATTATATTTAATTTCCGTAATCCTCATCAGTTGGTACATGGTCGCTATATTCCATACATCCAACTCCGCAGTGAGAGCATCACAGTTCTGCGTCATATTGCTCTCGCACAATATACGTGTGAGTTTCAGTAGTTGGTGCAAGGTCGCATTGCCAGCGCTGAGTACTGTCAGTAGAACTGTGGCGTTGCTTTAAATAGTTGTATCCATACATACTTACTGTAATCTGCTGTAGTTGATACAGGGTTGCTAAATTTTCTGGTAACAGCACGAACAATGAATTCACTCAGCATAATTATGAAGACAGAAATGGTGCTAAGTATCCGTTTGGCTTCGTCCTGTATTGCGCTAGAATATTTTTGTCCGTAAACACTTCTCATAATCCTCGGTAGTTGGCAAAGCGTAGCAAAATTTTCGGTACCCATCTCTCTGGTAACGGTGCCGACACTGAATTGCCATTGGAACTATGTTATCCCCATGAATACGTATGGTGGAGTGGAGGTATAGCTCCACCATTCCTGACCTCTTGACTCCCTCTTTTCCCTCCCCATTGTGCGCTCCAGAACCGGTCTGGACGACATGGAGAGAAAAATCTCTTGCCCCGCTGGGATTCGAACCACGGCCGTCCAGCCCGTAGCCGAGTTGCTATACGGACTGAAATATTCCGGGTCTGGGACCTAGTAGTCCTGCTCTGTATTCATTCCGCTGTGCCTTCTATTGTTCTATCACGTTTTCATCCATATTAATTTACCGTAATCCTCGGTAGCTGGTACAGGGTCGCTAAATAGTCTGAAGCTATCTTCCTGGTCAGTTCCAGCTGTGTATAGGTTCTGCTTCGACCTGTATTCTAGTACAATATTTTATAAGTATTTATTTAACTTCTGTAGTTGGTACAGGATCGCTGCATTCTCGGCAACCAGTTTTTCGTAGAAGGAATCAGTAATGTTGAACTGTCTCCTTTCTTGCAGTTTTGAGGTTTTCACGGCGATGACTATGAAGAAAGTCGTCTTCTGGGTTTTGCCGCCGTGTATTCTTCGTTTTGGCTGACGTTTCGGAGGAACGTATCGCAACGTGAATGCATTCACAAGCCATTCACCTGCTCTGAAGATGGAGGCGATACGTTCCTCCGAAACGTCAGCCAAAACGAAGAATACACGGCGGCAAAACCCAGAAGACGACTTTCTTCATAGTCATCGCCGTGAAAACCTCAAAACTGCAAGAANTTACTTAATATAATCCTCTGCAGTTGGTACATAGTCGCTAAACTGAAGGCAAGTCAGACATTGATCGCGACCAGCGCCAACCTCCGTAAGCTAGGCAGGCCTGCGTCTGTGTGCGCGCAGGGGTGAAAGTACTGAAAGTGAAAATGTAATTTTAATTTCAATTTTCGTCGGGTTTTTATCTTCACAGATTCACCTTATTCACTGATAGTAATCTGAATAAGCAACACTTCAGAATATCTGATGCGCATGCGTGACAACAGTACTTACAAACACATCCGAATGAAATTAGAATTCTCTGTTTATGTTGCTAGAGAGTTGGTCACTGAATTTAAAGTTGTGGACGCCCGCAACACTGAACTATGTTGCAACAGAGAATAATGACCCGTTTCAAGGTTGAAGTCTGAGTTAAGATAAATTTGGTTGATGCATCCAGTTAATGCATGGTGCAGTTTGAGGTCAGTCACTGCGGGCCGCCTAGCCAGCAGCAGAATCGCTGTCTGCCACAGACAACTGCCACCGTGCCGTTACGAGCTTAGTCTGGGCGAGCAAGAGGTTCCCCGATCGATGCCAGACGACCCATGACGTGACTAATCTCCTTCTAAGCGAGGTGTCTGCCATTCCATTCCAGGGAACCCGCTGCTACTGCACTTTCATATCTGTCCGCCCACGCTCTTAAAGGCCATTATTTTCTCGACTGTTTTTATTCTTGAAACTAGACCTATCTTACGTGGCACTGCGAAATACACGCAGCTGGGTTCGAGGGTAAAGCTTGTACAGGGAGAAAGGTGTCAGTGACACAGAGTTCGGTTAGCGTGGCTTTCGTTTGATGAAACCGCCAGCGACGCGGTTTCGTCCCCCTAATTTGTTTTGACATTAAATTGTGATAATGCGAGACTAATGAATGCCTCAAAACCTGCTAATTGTATAATTTCTCTTTCGCTTTAAAGCTGCACTCCTGCACTGTGGTCCTCATTTTCGGGCACGCGGTAGCGTAGTTGCGTGAGGCACTGTGCTACAAACCGGAAAGTCGCAGGTTCCATTCCCGATGAGGCAATTGGATTTTAAATTAATCTAATCCTTCCAGCCGCACTATGGCCCTGGGGTCGACTCAGCCTCTGACAGAAATGAGTACCAGGAATCTTCCTGGGGGTAAAGGGCGGCCGGCGCGTAAGACTGACAACCTCACCGCGCTATCTGTGAGCCTATTGTCTAGAAAATGTGGGAGCCTCGACGTCTCACAGCCCTGTGGGCCTACACGGCCTTTTACGGGGATAGTTTTAACTTTTTCAAATAACGTTTTCCCTGTGCTTAATTAATTAAGCATTACGCCATGAAGACATATGGGGGAGTGGAGGCTTAGCTCCACTGTTCTCGACCTCTTCACTAGATGGAGGTGAGTGGTCAGCTCCACGCCTCGGACGCCTTACCCACACGGAAATCGCCCCCGGTACCCATTGGATAGGAGGCTGGGTTGGCTCCAAAGCCAACGCTGTGAAGAAGAGAAAATCTTGCCCCTGCCGGGAATCGAACCCCAACCGTCCAGCCTGTAACCCGTCACTATACCGACTGAGCTATTCCGACTCATAGATAAATGTGTAAATAAATAAAAACATGTTAGTGGAATGTTGGTGGAACACTCAACTACCGTTTCCAACTGCGGTTTCGACAGATAAGACTTCCGTCAATCCACTGTTGTATATCACAGCCCTTGAAGGACATTTCTAACTTTAAATGTTTTGGAAAGACCTTCGCAGAATAAGCGGTTCTATTGTTATGTAAACTCTTTCCGGAAGAGGTCGACGCTGTAGTGCCATTTAGTAACACTGTAATACCGACTGCAACACCGCCGTTTTTTTATTCCTCTCTCTTGCTCTTTTTCGTAAATAACTGAGGATAATTTTGCGTTTGGTTTCCGTGGGAGGGCTAGGACGCCCAGTTTAGGCTGATAAGGACAATATCAATAAATACAGTAGATATGCAAATAACAAATAAGCATCAACTTCGCCCTAAGGGTCACAGCATTTCTGGTAGTTGAAATGCCTTTCTTGGGGTCCGGCTCATTCAGTCGTACGTTCGGATCCCGTTAGTGGCGCAGAAGTAATCTTCTGTTGTCAGCCAATTCGTAGGTGTTTACTGTCAGGGGAAAGAGATGTGTCTGTCCTTCCCAGAGTCCAGACCAGCTTCTGGGCCCTGTCAGCTCGCTTGCAATGTGTACCTAGAAATCCTCCGGGAGCAAAGCGGCCGGAGCTTGAAAATGACTATTCATCTCCATCTAGTGCCGAGGTCACAAATACATAGACCTATACCTCCAGTCTCCCACTACTCTTCAAGACACGGTGCTTAATTAAGCACTGGGAAAACTTTATCTTAACTTTGTCTAAAGTTTGTATAACAATGATTTATCTCTGGATACAGAAGCCCAAACGATCTCTGTCGGTTACTAAGTATATTTTGCTTGCGGATAAAGGTGACCAGAACGTGAAGCTAAGCATTGTACATTTGTAGTTACGATATCTAAGAATGTGTGGGGTTTTCGCTCTGTATTCAAGGTATATGCTTGTGTGGCTTATAGACATTCGCTGGGCAACGACCGCAAGATAAGCAAATATACAGCAGCCGTTATTGAGTAACGGCTTCGCAAACAAGCATGTTTACATGGCAACAATTGGAGACAGCAACAGAAGAAAGGTGTTTTCTGTGTGGCCCGTGCAGACATGTTATAAGCAGGACAGCTAGTTGAAAGTCGACAGCCTCAAGGTGCTTGGCGCCAAGACGAACTGATTGGCAGTAAACCGCCAGTCTTAAAGTAACTTTGACTTTGGCCGCGCCATAGCTCAAGCGGTTAGTCGCTGGCTTCCCACCGCGGCGGCCCGAGTTCGATCCCGGGTCTGGTCAAGTGGAATTTGTGGTGGACAAAGTGACGCTGGGGCAGGTTTCCTCCGCAGTCTCCCTCACCTATCATCTGGGGCTGGTACAATAGGCCAGAAGTGGGTGCAGTGCAAGGGACTTAGTCCCACCCCACTAGCAATAAAAAAAACACTTTGACTTTGACTTTGATGACATGTACTTGCTTGCCCCGCCTGGGAATTAGCGACAGACCTCTTAAAATTGCAGCGCATGTAAAACAATGTTTTCCGCACCATTGGAAATTTCCAAGGCACACACCGGTCCGCGATTTGCACAAGGCTTTCAACCTTCCGTATGTACACTCGTATAACAAAATTGTGCAGGCGACAAACAGAAGTCATACAAAATCATGAGAATGAACATGTTCGCGGTATAGGACAAGGCGAAGCCAGACACAGAAAATATAAGAAGCTTAAACTTGGCGGTGGTCAAGCTTACGACCGTTCAAGTGACCAAGCTGCCATTGTAGCATAAGATACGTGATATAGATATGATCTGCTTTGCAAAACCTGGCCTGACTGAAGACTTGTTCCCCCTGGGAAATCGCCCCCGGTACCCACTGGACAAGAGGCTGGGTGGGCCCCAGAACCGGTCCGAACGCTGTGGGGAAGAAAACCATCTTGCACTGCCGGAAGTCGAACCCGGGCAGTGCAGCCCGTCTCTATACCGACTGAGCAATAGGACTCCGATTTGCTCACTACTTCACAGTGTTTATTCAGATTCTTTCGAGTCCAAAGAGCGCGTTGTTTCAGGTAAATACGCCGGCATTCGCTTCATGTCCCTGCCGTTTTACTCCAGAGGAAAGAACTTCCGGTGTCCGTTGGATTGCCACCAGAACAGACGTGGAAGCTGTGGGACGAGAAAAATCTCATTTCCCCAACATGAAATCGAACATCGCTTCTTTGGTTGTGCAGCCCGTAACACGGTCACTAAACCATCAGAGCTACACAGGCTCTGTGGTATGATTTATTACACTAACAAGAACATGAAGGCCAATGATGTATGAACAATGTGTGTACTCTCTTGTGAGACCTCGGACAGTGGCACTGCGGCACCCCCCCCCCCCCCCCCCCCCCCCCCCCGTCCCACCT
>NW_019729249.1:192887-231353 GCF_002891405.2 Cryptotermes secundus
TGCTATGTGACATAGATGCCGCGTGACTGACGGCTTGGTGGCCTTGCGGCTGTGACACAGCTATGTCATCTCTCAGAACGCAGTTCAACTCCTTGTCTGTTTGTAGAGTAAAAGAGATGGCTTCCAGACAAAAGAACAAGATCAATAAATTTCCTTCTTCTCTGCTCGGTCTCCATTTTCCCTGCTATTCATCCAGTCATCCAGTCTGTCTCTCCGTGTCACGGGCGCTGCGTTAATGAGCGCCACGATGTTCTTCCAGGGGGCATGGGGGGCAGTCAGGAAATCTGTGTTTACAGATCGCCCTAGAGTTTTGGTTTCGTAAAATGAAACATGGATGGCACCACAGACTGTTTTTCAGGATTCTTTGTTATTAATGCCATATTTCCTTCTTTAATTCAAATTTGATTATTTAAAAAATCCAGGAGCGGCGGGGGGGGGGAAGCTAATGCCTGACGTGTGCCACTGCAATTGACCATGGTTTGTGTTGTGGGTAACATTGTTAGCGCAGTTGACATGGAACCGCTGCAGCTTTTCGCTGTTATAGCTATCTGGTGGTGGATGTGAAAATGCTAATTGTGTGCCCTGTTATGGCACCACTTCGTGTACCCAAAATTTAAAGGTAACAATAAGTACTGAAAAAAAATACAGGTTTCAAGACCGCCTTCCAAATAATCACATTTCGTTAAAACGACAACAGCTAACGACTGAGAGACTATTCTTTATTTGTGCACCTCTCACTCACTCATGGAGCTGAGCCCTTCTTAGGGAGCCGCCAATTGTGCAGCTACTCAAGAACTTCCCAGCATTTTATGGAACCCGAAGGTTCATTACAGACTTCACAAGAGCCCTCCACTGGTCCCTATCCTGAGCCAGATAAATCAAATCCATATCATCCCATCCTCTCTCTCTAAGATACATTTTAATATTGTCCACCCATCTACGTCTTGGTCTCCCTAGTGGTCTCTCTCCTTCTGGATTTCCCCCCAATATCCTCTATGCTTCCTCTTCTCATTCGTGCTACATGCCCTGCCCATCTCATCTTACTTGACTTGATCACTCTAATTATACTTGGAGAACAGTACAAGTTATGAAGCTCCTCATTATGTAGCTTTCTCCAACCTCCTGTCACTTCATCTCTCTTCGATCCAAATATTCTCCTCAACACCCCGTTCTCAACCACCCCCAGTTTGTGTTCGTCCCTTAATGTCAGAGACCAAGTTTCACACCCATACAGAACCACAGGCAAAATTATACGAACTTATAAGCAGAATTAGTTCTGCTTTGAGACATATTCAATACATGGATAGGTTTATATGTTAAAAATGATTTGGAGGGGATTTTGAAGGAGGGGACTATGGGCTAATCTAGATTTTATTCAGTCATTTGCCTGGAGGGACTGAGTAACACACAGAAAAAACTTGAGTCAAGATAGTCGGTACCCCGGAGGGTACCTGCGAACAGGGTTACTGTTTTGTCGTACAGATAGAGATTTGTATACAGTAACATACACATGTGTAAAATGAATACGGGGCCGCGCTGCAGTTTAGTCTCTGACGTCACATCGCGGAGCCTATGGTATAATTCCGAGTGATTTTGTGTGAGGATCATGATAAATAACGCTGCAACCGAACAGGCTGCTCTAGAGGTATCTCTGCATTTGTACTCAAGAAGTATCCGTTTCGAATCTCCAGCGGGAGAATTTTAGTGCTTTTCCTCAGTCCTTCCAGGCAAATTTCGGGAAAATATAACGGCCTCTTCTTTCAAAATCCTTTCCGATTTATCTTTTATCCTACCATTCGACGCTATGAGTTAAGAGGTTGCATCGGGACAGTGTTTAATTTCTTATTTTCTAGTTTCCCCCGGCTCACCGCCATGACACAGTTACTCCGTTTGTACCTGCCACCGCTCGCTGAGGCATGCGATAGTCCAGATCAGGCAGCACATTATTACATCCTTGGTCATTGGGATTGCGCCTGCGTCATGAACCGACATGTGACTGGTTGCACAGCGAAGTGGGATTTACTTCAATGCTTTTTTTTTCTTAGAAAATCTGACGCTCTTGCGGTTGCCGTATATGGTTGTAATTTAAAGACCAAGTATATTAAATAGGTAAACGTAGACAGCCGTCAACCCTACTCCAGTTTGGAGTTTGTGAGAAGGAGTGAGACAATTTCACTGTAAAATATTCAGTGTACCAAAAGTTTACAAGGATCTTCATAGCTGAACAAATTGTTTGTAACGCCAGAGAAGGCGTTTCAAGGATATGAGAACCGGAAGTGTATGTCCGGAACATGTCTGTGTTTGCTTCATATGTTTTGAGTAAAGCCTTAAGGAAGCAGACCCCTTCATCTTAGACGAGATATTCGTTAAGTCGGTTTTGGTTCCCATCAAACACTGAAAATAAAATTCAGTACATTTCTATTCATGACGCCACGATCTACGTCAATGTCTGCTGATGACGTACCGTCAAAGATACTTCGCACACGGTATACTTGGAATATTATTTCGTTCGTTATGGAGATGGGAAGATAACATTAAGATGGATTATGGTGCAAGAGAGTAAGTGTAAAAGTAATCATTTTAACCTTCACAGTAAACTGAAGAAATAAAACCAGAAAGAAAGATTCGTGACAAAAATCTCTCCCTCTACATATCCATAAAAATAACATCTGCGCCATGACCCTGGTTGTCTAATCCTTTCACTATTACTAGCGAGTTACATCGATTTGAAACCGGTAACGCTAACCTGTATGTGACGTAACAAAGGAAATCTCTCCGTTTATCCTTCGACATTGTAAGTTCAACACATGTAACCACCCACAAATGTCATTTTCTGATTTACTGTGAAGATACAGGAGGTAAAGTTGCTCCTATACTTAACTAAGCACTACTCCAAGATGGCATATGGGGGGGGGGATGTGTAGGTCCACGTTTTCTTGACCTCGGCAGTAGCTTCACGCCCCGGTCACTTTACTTTCCGGGAAAGAGCCCCCGGTACCCACTGAGTAGGAGGCTGGGTGGGCCCCAGAGCCGGTCTGGACGCTGTGGTGAAGAAAAAATTCTTGACCCTATCGGGACTCGAACTCCGACCTCTCGGTCGTCCAGCTCATAGCCAGTCGCTGTGCCGACGTCGACGAAAAGAAGAACCAGGTAGCTCAATCAACATAGTGAGCAGGCTCAGCGGTCTACGCGTGACGCTGATCACTCATCTCTACCTATTGCCGAAAGGTAAGACAGACTGCATCAATACCTCCACAGCAAGGTCAAGGCCCACTGTGGGCTGTTGCTATATCTGCAGAGATGGTTCGTGTAAATTTCCAGGTTTTTATTCTGGCGGTGATTGGTCCGAACCTCGGTCGAGACACCGGCTATCCCGCCTGAGGTTTTCTCCGTAATTCCAAGCAAAAATGCCTGGATAATGCCTGGATTCAGATAGATTCGAATGAAATTGCTTCCTATTCATCATTAATCAGTCATCCTCCCATTCAACNACTCTACAGCCCCCCCCCCAAATATTGCTTGTGAGACCGGATGTTCTCAGGAAGGTGACTATGAAAAGTTCTACTCTCCTGATATGCGACTCCGTGCAGTGTGGTAAAAGTTTACGTGAGAAAACAGTTGCTTGCTCTTCTTACTCTTAACCCCTGAAAAACAGTGGAACACGTTCTTCCGAAACGTCTGTTAACTTCTACTCGGTTAAACGTCGTCACATCTCAGAAGATCATTGTTCGTTATTCATTGAAAATTCATCGCTGGAAAAGTCAACGGAGCGCTTGCGCATTGATACACTGTACATGGACTGCTATGGACGTGCAGTTTTGTCACCTACTACCATCACATAATTTGATTTGCTCTGAAATAAAACAGATGAACGCAAATAATGGATTATCTGCAGTTTTTGTGACGCACTTTTTTCGTGCTGCAGAATTCAGTTAGTTTAGGGTAGACGGCAGAGCCATCTAGCAGTCGGGCATTGAGTGAAAGGGAAAGTCATTGCTGTTGCAGACGCACGCACGCGGCGGAAGAGTCGTAAAAAGTGAATGTTCCCCGTGCCAGAAGCTAAACATGACCTTATTAAGGCTGTATTTCAAAGTACCATAAACTGAAGATGGGGAGCCAGAACTTTCGAAATAACCTCCCTTCCTAAACCATGTAAATTATTAACATTTAAACTCCATATAAATCACAACCCTCACCACCGTGAGCAGACGCACGTGCACTATGAGACTACCTGTTAATTACACAGACCATGGATCGAATGTAGAGTAAGATTATACTCCTTGACGTTTGCAATTATTCTCCTCTGACTCTTGCTTGAAAAAATAATTCGGGATCAACCAGAGGAGCAACTGGAGAGAGCGGGGATTCCCTTCAGCATGGCCATATCCAATGAGTTCCGGAGCTTTAACATGAACAGTCTGCTGATGTTAAAAATATGTGGAATTTTGCAGTCATGACCTCTATGTGCGGTCATAAGGTAATACTGGCATAAGCCATCAACTTGACCTTTTCGCGTTTGCTGAAGTGCCGTGCCTTAGAACAGAATGTAAGAATGCTTTTCATTTGACGTCACCCTTGGTCTCAGAATGAAGCTTCCTTCTCGCGTGGTTCTCGGACTGAACCGTCGTGTAGACCTCTCAACGGTTTCTTAATTCTGATCACAAACTACGTTTTTGTCGTGCATTATAAACGTGATAAAGTGTCAACTTACTTAACGTGTAGATCAAGTCCTTTAGCCCGTTTTTCAGAGTATGAAACGTCATCGCCCGGACTTCTTCCTAAGTAAAGGGACAGCCACAAAACTTGATCATAGATTTTTGCAAAAGGGGACGCGGTCTTGCGATTAAGTCATTTTTCTTGCATATATATAAAATGTTATGTACTTTCAAAATAATATTAATTTTTGGTATTAATATCTGATACATTTGCATTTTTTGGCATATTTGGGCGTTTTCCTGAAATCTCACTTGCCCCCTTCTAAGGCTTCACGCACACCGAGGGGGTTTATGAGCCGTGCCATAGCTCAGGCCGTTAGACACTGGCTTCCCACAGCGGCGGCCCGGGTTCGAGTCCGGGTTTGATCATATGGGGTTTGTGGTGGACAAAGTGGCACTGGAGAAGGTTTCCTCTAAGAACTTCAGTTTCCCCTGCCTATCTTCATTCCACCAAATTCTCCATCATCATAATCTCCCAGGGCAGGTACAATAGGCCAATCAATGGCCGCCGTTCCGAGTCGACCCAGCTGGACTCCCCCCCACTGAGCGAATTTAAACAAAAACGGGTTCATACGTTACTCTAGGCCGATTGCCGAATCATCTAGTTTTGAGCATGGACATTTCTAGTTTCATACGATAATTTTATAGAAATTCTTTCCTCTACTTCATTCAGTGGCATTGAAGTTAATCTTCAAATTAACTCTGGAGATTTATAGACGTATGGATTAAAATATTGTTACGTTTATAATAGTACTGTTACATCGTCATAGAATTGCAGTGAGTGAATGACATGATGTTAATATCACGTGACTGACTATAGACGAGCTTTGGATTGATGAGCGGATTTATTGCACTCTTTGATATAGCGCGTGACTACGCTCTGTAACTCCTTGTTACACACACACACACACACACACACACTAGTGTCCACCCTTCTGTCTTCAATGCCGTTTCTCGTCAGGCGGTCCCAACCGCGGACGTTCCCCTTCCTCTGCGTTCCCGAACTGTCCCCATGCCTCAGCTACTGGACCGCAGCAGTCCTCTAACTGACTCACTCACTCACTCACCAACATACTGACTGTCTCCTAACTTGCCTTAACTTCTCGACACGGATCACACAGAAAGCACCTTTCCTCTGTTGCTCTTTACGGGCTGCTGCCTAGTAACGGCTGTTGCATGGTTGCTTGTTTGCGGTCGTTGCCAAGCAACGGGTCTACATGCCACAATACGTTCATAACGGAAGAAAGAATGATAGGAGGTGAGTCGTAATTCTTAAAACCTCTGTCAAAAACAATTGCTATCAAGCGAAATTCAATCCGGGCGCCTCATCAATACTGTACTATAGGCTAACTAAACCTCAAGGTTCATTGCTATGTTTACAAAATCCCGCCGCTGGACAGTAAAGTGAGCCATACGGATTCAGTAGGTATGTACTTCCATAATTTAAGAACCCGATTTTATGACGTGCTCATTATATGAACACTAGATACCTTATCTTTCACAAGAAAAGTAACAATACATAAAATAAATACAGACGCATATTATTTGTAAAATAAAGGTTTCTAATTCCACCGCACTTGTCTGAACAACAGGAGATAACCCGAATACACAAAGCGTATACTAAGGCCCCTTCATACTGCCCTCTCTTCCCCTCCAGTTGTCTCGCCATCCCTTCTGGAAAACATTGGTACAGGAAAGCGGGCAATACCCACCGATACCCCACTGTTGCCGTAGAGAGATAGCAAAATGGCGTCTGACATGGAAGTGCCTTCGAAGCGGAGGTGTCATTGAATTCCTCCATGCGCAAGAATTGCACCCACTGACAGTCAACGACGCTTGCTGGATGTATATATCTAACTAACAAACTAACTAACTTCGTGGAGCTGAGCCCTTCTTACCGTGATCACAAGAGCCCTCCACTGGTTCCTATTCTAAGCCAGATAAATCAAATCCATATCGTCCCATCCTCTCTCTCTCAGATACATTTTAATATTGTCCACCCATCTACGTCTTGGTCTCCCTAGTGGTTCTCTCCTTCTGGCTTTCCCAACCAGTACTTTATATACGTTCCTCTTCGCTTCCATTCGTGTTACATGCCTTGCCCATCCCATCCTCCTTGACTTGCTCATTCTAATTACACTTGGAGAAGAATACAAGTTATGAAGCTCCTCATTATGCAGTTTTCTCCAACCTCCTGTCACTTCATCTCTCTTCGGTCCAAATATTCTCCTCAACAGCCTCACTCTATGTTTCTCCCCTTAATGTCAGAGACCAAGTTTCACACCCATACAGAATCATAGGCAAAATTATAGTTTCAGTTACATATATATACAGTTATTGTTAATCTAATTGTTTTATTGCTTTAAAATTAATAATAAAATTAAATTTTACCAAAAATTATAAGCATTTTTGCTTACTTTCCTTATTTTCAAAAGAATAAAAGGTTTATGAGATCGTCTTGCTGTCTGTGTATCCCCCCTAAATCCTGAGAGCTCTCTGTATGTGTAACCCCACCTATCACTGCTAGGCAACGTCTCAGTAAACAAGTAACCACTGCAGCGAAGACTTGTTCCATGCGTCGTTTTGTACGCGCTCCGTGTCGCATCAAAGGAATATAGGCGATTAGATCTTCCCAAGAACTTCTACATTAAAATTACTGTTCTACCATGAATACTCTGGGCCGGTTTAAACGTAGGTAAAAGTAAAGTGAAGCTATCCCTGTAACAGGCCGTGAAGGCCCATAGGGTTGTGAGACGTTGAGGGTCCCACGTTATCTAGACAATCGGCTCAAAGATGGCGGTTTGAAAGTAAATGTTTCTGGCTGCTCCTCCGGTCATCTGGAAAAACTGGCGGCGCCCCTGTTCCTATTCTGCGCTTGTGATTTTTGGGAGTTGGCTTATCCGCTATTGCTGTATTAGTCTGGGTCTGGAATGCAGTGCAGTGCTGGATGTTAGTGCAGTTGTGGGGCTCGAACCGCAAGTGATTACTGTGCCTGTACGGTGTTGGCTTGGCTGCTGGAACGTGGCTGAGAAGTATGCGACGTTGCGCATTGTGTGCGGACGGGTGTGCATAGAATTGTTAGGTGTGTGTACAGAATTAGAAAGATTGATTTCACATTCGAGTCTGTTATGGCGACTGCTCGACACTGTATGCAGTACTTACTATAGGATTCTGATGATGGTGTATAACACACAGAGATACTGGTTTTTCGGACTTTATCCATCGTCCTGGTTTTAAGATAACTAAGAAAAACACGACGTTTCGGAAACTGAATCTGTTTCCGTCCTCAGGTGAAGGAAAACACCTATTCTGTTGGGTCCCTTAGAAAGAGCTAGCTCTCTCTAAGATCTATTCTAATATTGTCCACCCACCTACGCCTTGGTCTTCCCTGTGGTCTCTTTCCTTCTGGCTTTCCCACCAATATCCTATACGCATTCCTCGTCTCCCCCATTCGTGTTACATGACCTGCCCACCTCATCCACCTTGACCATTCATCTCTTCTACTTTTCTTTTCTCTCCAGTCATTTCGTTTCCTTACTTCTATTCTCATCTTTTTCTCTTCTCCTTTCATCTCCTTTCCCTTCTTCTCTTGTGGTCCTTTCTCTCCTCTCCATCTCTTTCTTTCCCTTTAATTATTCCTTTCCATTTTATTCCTCCCCTCTCTTCTCATTTCCTTTCCTCTCCTTTTTTCGTTCTTTTCTCGTTTCCTTTCCTCTCCATCCCTTCCTTTTTTCTCATTTTTCCTCTTCTGGCATTCCGTTTTTTCTTTTCTCGTCTTTCCTCTCCTTTAATTTTCCATCTTTTCTCATCTTTCTTCTCCTTTCCATGTTTCCTCTTCATTCCTCTCCTTCCGTTTCTTCTTCCCTCATCTTTCCTATCCTCTGTTTTACTTTTCCTCAAAATTCCTCCCCATTCTCTTCCCTTCCTTTCCTTCATTTCCTTTATCTCCTTGCCTTCCCCTGCCATATCTTACTCCCATCTGCTAATTTCCTCACCGACAGAGAAGTGCTCGGTATTGATCGTGTCGTCCTACTGGCCAGTCTTCCCCTAGCTTTCCTGCCTCGGCTGCAGTTCGGAAAGTCCGCAGTTATGGTTACTGTCCCATTTGTATTGTAGCGTCATTCAGTGGAATGGAATCCAATGTCCACACACGGCTTTCCGGTTGACCAGACGGGAGTTGGTTCTCACTCACAGATCGGGTTTACATTTGTGCAAACTTCCTCGCAAGTAACACGTTCCAACTCAGGTGCTTTCTGCACTTGTTGACACATTTATACGCTATATGACAATAATAGTTGATATAACATCAACAAAAGGTTGGATAAATCAAAGAACCCAAAGATATTTGATTCATAATCTGGAATTGCTTCAGAATTTAATAAAAGGATGGCATCATCTGCCATTTTCATGTTGCTGTGGAAGACAAGACAACCACTTCAAGTAACGTTGTAGTCTTTCGGTTTTAT
The DNA here is from genome assembly GCF_002891405.2 of Cryptotermes secundus. Lineage (NCBI taxonomy): Eukaryota > Metazoa > Arthropoda > Insecta > Blattodea > Kalotermitidae > Cryptotermes > Cryptotermes secundus. The sequence goes on from NW_019729249.1 coordinate 202,069, forward strand.
CTCAACGAACCTTAACGTCTACCTTCTGGGATATAATGCAGTGTAGTCCTTTGAAAATCAACCGACGTTTCGGAAGCAAATGTCATCTCTATCTTCAAGGTCGAAGAATAAGACACGCAAGAAATCGGCGTGAAGCATGTGGCAAGCAGCTCTGGTTTCATTGACATGCCAGAAGGCAGACCACTTCACAAACCCCACTGAGAGATCCTCAAATCCAACATCATGAAAATCTACCGGGATCAAATGTAATGTCGTTTCTGCAGAATGCCACACTATTCTATTGATCGCAAGGCGGGAGACTGCGTTATCCATCCTCACGTCTGTCTTTAGCAGAGCGCTTTGTGGATGGACTGTAACGGAATTCTGTACGTGGAAATATTATTGATTTATTAGCAACCATTCCGTCAATGTTTTTGGAACATTCGTAGTATTTGAAAACACTTTAGTTGAAACTGAAAACGAAAGGAAAAAGACGGATTTACCTAAAAGATATTTTCTGGTGAAACTATGTTAACTCAGAAGGAAAACTATTTTGTGTTATGTAGATGTGGAGAATATTTATAAGGTTTCGATTTGAGGACAAAGAACGCCTCTATGGGCGGACTGATTTAGCGTATTTCACGCTTAATGCGGATGACGTCATCTGTTATAGGAATTCGGAAATCCTAAACTGTGAGCTTGTCTATTGCACATCGAAGCCTTAAGGACAGGTCTTCCTTTGTAATGGAGCTTGGCCACCTTTACTGCGCTCTCTTTCAAGTGAATCAATTCACAGTTTCACAAGAGCCTGAAGGCAATGCAACACGTCAGACAAATTGAATCACTTCGTGAGGCACAATGGCCCTCGTTCTGTGCTGCACATTCATTCCTGTTGCGTCCGACCTGAGCTATGCATGAACTGCTTGGGGCAGTCTTTGTTTCTCTTGCGGTGTACAATATTCTGCGACCTTCTCTCTCTCTCTCTGGCTTTTATCAGCATTGCTGTGTATGGAGGAGGCTTAAAATCTGTATTAATTAATTAATTAGTTCTATGACCATATCTTAAATGCATATTAAACGTACAACGACGCCTCTTGTTGGCATGGAATGGCGTGTCTGGAGCTGACGTCCTCGAGATATGGAGGGTAGCTCCAGTCGCGGACGGGGCTTAGTCGCGGGGCTCAATGTTACTTATTTTTATACAAGGATTTCTACCAATATGTACGGTACCCTCAGCTGTTAAAGCGATATGCAAGTTGCTGTAGAGTTTTGGTTGCGTTTCCAACCGTCATTCGAATTTGTCTTCAATAAAGGAAAAGGTAAACTCATCTCTCTGTGCTTCATCCTGAAGGTGTACGGGGGAGTGGAGGTGTAGTTCCAAGCATTCTTAACCTTGACAATATGTGTAGATGAGTGGTGAGATTCACTCGCTGGTCTCTTAGCGCCCGGAAAGGTGCCCCCCTACCCCGGTTTTCACTGGAGAGGAGGCTGGGTGCCCCCAGAGTCGGTCTGGAAACTCTGACCCCTGCCGGGGACCGACCCCCGATTCCTCTGTCGTCCAGACCGTAATAATTTAACTGAAATTGTAGGCAGGATAAGTCAGTCGGTTAGCCCGGCATAAGAGGCCTACCTGAGTAGGTTGCTGGCAGATGCACGTCAACTTTGAGACCGTCAGAAACCCGAACATTGTCTGAGGTGATAATTCATATACTCGGTAACGACTGAGCTACCGTGGCTCCAATTGTCAGTTAGATGATTACATTTAGTTTGTTTAGTTCATTCCGTCTTTACAAAGCTTTAACTACTCAGCAGTGGGTCTGTGGTGTCAAGGAAGGAAGGAAAGCGGCCCTAAGGACGGACAATTTTGGAATCATTGAGCCCCATTCGATACTTTTATTTGACGACCCTGATGGCAACGTGAAAATATTTTATCATGGAACTTGCCTGCTCTAGAAATTGTTACACAGTGGGGGCTTGAGCTCTGTTATAGCGTAACATGGAAGTAATTCACATTTAAACGAGGGATATACAAAGGTAAAACTATCCCTGTAACAGGCCGTGGAGGCGCATAGAGTTATGAGACGTCGAGGCTCCCACATTTTCTAAACAATAGGCTCACAGATGGCGGTGAGGTTGTCAGCCTTACTCGCCGGCCACCCTTTACCCCCAGAAAGATTCCTGGTACTCATTTATGTTAGAGGCTGAGTCGGTCCTAGGGCTGGAAGGATTAGGTAAATTGAAAAATCCAGTAGCCTCATCGGGAATTGAACCCGCGACCTTCCGGCTTGTAGCATAGTGCTTCAACTAACTATGCTACCGCGTGCCCCTTCAAAAAAATATACGGCTTGTATTTCACGGTTACTTTGAAGTGAATGTGAAGCCGTTGCGCATGAGTGGCGGAAATTGTCTCCTGCCTCATGGCAGGATAGCCAATAATGTTCACAAGCTCATGTGAACCCAGTAGTGCAATCCATTCACCAGCCAAGCGACTATCTTCTTAAGAAGAACTCTGTTGCAAGGAGGGCGAAGTTATGCTAAGAGTGAGACGTTTCTTCTGTCAAGTTGGACCGAAACATAACCCGTAAGTTTCCTAAACATGTTAAGTGAAGTAGCTTTACGCGATTTCGGTTTAGCACTACGGAATAATGTATACCACTTTTCAATCTGCGAATTTCAATACTCTAATGCGATAGCGCAATTAGTGACAGGCAATATGGCGGATGCTTTCATGACGTTGAAGAAAATGGAAGCTACGCGTGCATAGCTGCGCGCGCCGATGGCATAATATCTACCGTACAATAATCGCTAAAATAAAGTAATGAACTAAGAAGAACGTGGACTGGCTTGACCAGTGAACGTAAGCTCTTCATTTTCCTTAATTCCTTATGGAAAATTATGTCTCGCTTTACGCGTTTTTAATACAGGAGACGTGCTCCAGAGACCCCTCCGTTGCCTGAATGGAGAATTAGACTGTGATTTTGAAATGGTTGGTGCAAGTGGCTTGAGTTCTTTGCCAGGGAATGATGTAAGATCCCTGAGTCAGCATTTCGCAGAGTGGGAACCGTGTCAATGTTACAACTTATATTTGGAGCGTAACACTGAAGATGTCGCTGTTTCCCCAGGGCGTCGGAAAAATGTTCCGGGAACCACAGAGAACTGGATCGATAAGAGAGAGATGGCAGAATTTATTGTGATCATAAAACACTACATTATACTGCAAACGCATATATCGATACAACAAAGTGCTTTATATGACCCCAATTTAACGTCCATTAGAAATCATCTATTGTAACTGCTAAACCACATTTTAATTTAAGATTACCGTCTCCTTGCATGTGACGCCATTTTGTCAGGTAGATCTCGGACGGACGGGAGGGGGGAGTCCAAGAGTGGGAAAAGTAAAATTAAGGCAGCACGTTCCACCGAAACGTCGGTAAGAATCGACTGAGTAAATTGTGCCAGGAAACGTGAATGTTTAGTCATCATCGTGGAGCCCTTATATTTCACACGGCGGCTCCTCCAGAAGGGCTCAGCTCCATGAGTGAGTGAGTGAATAAGTAAGTCACATTTATATGTTGTTGGGGGGAAGGGAGTCCTTGTACTCCTAGAGAGCCCAGAATGAAGGCGTTTGGGAACCGCGTTCCTAGCCTGTCGCAAGGATACAGCTCCGAGAGAGCCCAGAATGAGGGCGTTTGGGAACCGAGTTCCTAGCCCGTGTCGCAAGGATACAGCTCCGAGGGAGCACAGAATGAAGGCGTTTGGGAACCGCGTTCCTAGCCTGTCGCAAGGATACAGCTCCGAGGGAGCCCAGCATGAAGGCGTTTGGGAACCGCGTTCCTAGCCTGTCGCAAGGATACAGCTCCGAGGGAGCCCAGCATGAAGCCGTTTGGGAACCGCGTTCCTAGCCTGTCGCGAGGATACAGCTCCGACGTGATTATAACAATAAGATAACAATAACAATGACGTTCACAATGTCGAAATTAAGTTAAGGCCTAAATTAACAATCGCAACTTCTCATCGACCCCTGCGAAATAATTTCAATCTCTTAAAATATTCTACACTTCAATAGCATTCGTCTCCTCTTATTATTCGAACTGGCCACGGACTGAACGACCAAGCGGTCGGGGTTCGAGTTCCAATGGAGATAGGAATTTTCACTTCTTCACAACGTCCAGACGGGCTCTGGGGCCCACCCAACCTCCTACCCAATGCGTATCGGGGGCTCTTTGCCCGTGGGTAAAGCGGCCGGTGCGTGAAGCTGACCACTCACCTCCGACTAGTGCCGAGGTCAAGAAAGCGTGGGTCTACACATCCACTCCGCCGTAAGTCTTCAAGTCATAGTACTTAATAAGTTAAGCACAGAGACAACTTTACCTTCATGTTACCTGCTTCGTGACCCAATTGGCTGCCATTATCAGGTGTACAAAGTGTAGAAGAAACTGATAACCCCCCCCCCTTGTCAAGCTGCTGCTTATAAATTTTTTAAAATTATTTTTAAAATAATATACTGTAATGATTTTGTTGCATGCACGTGTTGTGGGTCTGATGTATATATTGTGTTGGTGTGTTGGTTTTCCTTTGGCAAGCTTTCACATTGGTTCTTCTTTCCCCGGCTTAATCCACGGCACTGAAAATGGAGGTAATATATTCTTCCGAAACCTGGTTGATTTTCAACGGACTACATGGCGTTGTAGCCCACAAGCTGGTACTCATCAGTATGTTCTTCCTTTGCCTGCTTACGTTGAAACAAAGTAAGATTTATTGTGTTGTTACTACGTGCATTGCGTCTGCTCACGCTAATAAATTGCATCATGTTTCGTGAAACGTATGAAGGTCGTGACATGGGAGGTTAACCCACTTTCGTACTATTGACTTGTCTGCAGGAGCTTCATAGTCTGCCGGGACGGATGTCGCAATGTACTGGTTAACGCCCGTGTTTCGTATTCCGGAGATTCTGGTTCGAATCTCGCCTGAGACACCTGTGGTCCTGACACAAGTGTCTGGAAAAGTAAATTTGTTCCTGTACTTAACTAATCAAGCGCTATGCCATGAAGACGTACGGGGAAGTGGACGTATTTTTTTCCCCCTTGGCACTACAGCCCCAGTGGGCCTAGGCCTACCTCCATGAACTACTAAGTTCACTTCGGTTTTTCTAGATCTTACACATTCGGTAGGACTCCTTGGGCGGGTGATCAGCTCGTCGCAAGGCCTCTACCTGTAGACAAACACAGAGAAACGCACACACATAAACTAAACATCCATGCCCTGAGTAGGATTCGAACCCACGATCCCGGTTTCCAAGCGAGCGAAGACAGTGCATGCCTTAGACCGCCCGGCTACCGTGACCGGCGAAGTGGACGTATAGACCCACATTTTCTTGACCTCAGCACTAGTTGGAGGTGTGATGAGCTCCACGCCCCGGTCGCTTTACTCCCGGTACCCATTCTAACAGGAGGCTGGGCCCCAGAGTCGGAGTGGACGACGTAGAGAAGAAAAAATTCATTCTTCTACCGGGACTCGAACTCCGACCCCTCGGTCGTCCAGCCCATAGCCAGTCGCCATACCGACTGAGCTATCCCGGCTCCTCAGGTGTCTGGTGGTTTGTCTGAATGCAAATGCTGGGACACACATTAGCAAGCTGCAGTACACAGACTGGCGTGGTTTTCTGCATTCAGATTTAAATGAGTCGAGTGACTGAAGGACCTATGCACATGACGTAACATTTGTTTCGCTTGTGTGCGGCTTTTAGTTATTGTAGGGACTTTTTTTGTATATTTGCCTCTGGTTTGTGTAATGAAGGTGTCAGCAGTAACTCAGATAATATGACGCTGAAGTGAATCATGAATGTACAAGGATGTGGAAGGAAACGATAGGTATGTAAGCTGGAGTGCTAAACCGGTGTTTGCTTTGAGGGACTGAGGAAGAACACGAACCCAAATTTGTATAACAGACTAATTAGAAATTCTATCCTCTCGATTGACCGCCTCTGTGGTCTAGTGGTCAACGTTCCATTCCCGACTGTACCAGATTTTTTTTTTTTTTCGGAGAAGTAGTGGGTCTGGAACGGGGTCCACTCAGCCTCGTGATGATAATTGAGGAGCTATTTCAAGGAAATAGCGGCTCCGGTCTAGAAAACCGAAATTAACGGCCTTGGGGATTCGTTGCGCTGACCACGCGACACCCTCTATCCGCAAACGTTGGCACTAAACTTCGCCGACAAGCGGCGGTCGCTCGGTCGGTATGTTCGCTTGCGGACTAAAATCACGGATTTTTTTTATCCTCTCGATTGAAATGTTCAATAGTCAGCTGTTCCTTGCTTCATTGCGGGTTGCTTTGGACGGGGGGGGGGGGGNGTCAGAAATTCGATAGGACTCTCTCTAGCCACGCAGACACACCTCGAGTGAGGTTCAAAGCCGCTGCCTCGTCATCTGAGCGATCGCCAGACAGCGTAGTCTACTGAGGTTCAGTGCATCTCCCTTTATCTCGCTACGGAGCACTGGCTGGACGGCCGGGGTTCGATTCTTGATAAGGGCAATATTAGTCTGTCTTCCGCCGCGTCTAGACCGGCTCTGCGGACAGTCCATGCTCCTGTCCGATGGGTAGAGAGGGCGATTTCCCCGATGGTAAAGCGACCGGGTCGTGAAACTGACTACTGACCTCCAACATAGTGTCGAGGTTAAGAATACCATTATCTATACCTCCACTTCACCATACGATTAATTAATTAAGAACAAGAACAAATTCACATGATCCTGACACACAATTTGAGCCTTCTACTGCCCTATCTTCTTTCTCTTTTTGTGTGACGCAACAGAACCGTGCCATGCAAGGCCGCTCGTTTTCCGGAAGCTTATTTGTAGACGCTTGGTTGGACTCCTTGGACGGGGGATCAGTCCGTCGCAAGGCCTCTACCTACACAGAGCAAAACAAATAAGCAGAAACGCAGACATAACGTCCATGAATTGATCGTGACTGGAACCCACGATCCCAGCTCTCGAGTGGCATAAGACAGTAGTTGCCTTCAGCCGAGAGGCCATAGAGATTGGCTCCATAGAAACCAAATTAAGAGACATCGTCTGCCTGTACAGATATACGTGGTATGCGAATATACTGGCGAACATTGTATTCATGTCGTTGTACTGAGATGTTGTTTCTTTCTTCAGGAATTTTATAAAATGAGGCCTGAAAGTAGGAAAGTTGGCAACATGCCTGTTACAAGTTGCTAATGACTCGACTGCTGCTGTAATTATGCTTCAGTGTGTTGAATTATTCCGCGGGTGAAACCACCGGCAGCTACTGCGGTCCGTGCACTTCTGGCTGTGAATAGCATCTCATCGTATTTACATTACTTTAATAACAAACCCTCTGTGTAAAGTTGAATTATTATTTTACATATTTGCCCACCGAGAACTGGGTTGTGTCATGCACTTCATGCAAACAAGATACAACAATTCAGAACAGAGGCTCTTTAAATTCTTAGACAGCTGAACATTTGACCAACCAGAGAGCTGAACACTTAATCAAAGAGACAGCTGAACATGAGACAAACAGGCGTCAACAAAAAGTTTTAGAAAGAATTAATCGTATACGGTTCTTTGAAACAATAAGGACTGCATATAAAACGACGCATCCAACATCAGCCCTCTGTAGCACAGTCTTATAAACATCTTATTCTCTCAAAGCGGTTGCACGCTGTTTTTGAACATCTGTAATAACTTAACTCTAATAATGCACTGTTAATATTTTATGCATATACTTATTTTGTAAATAAATGTAGGAGTTTTGTTTATGAAGTAACAGACGCCTTGCACAAATCTTTTTTCCTCGACTCTTAGGAGCTCTGTAACTGGCTTTGGGTATTCTTCTTTGCTGTTCTTAGATAGAATGTCCATCACTGTTGCCTGTTGGTCCTCGTACAGTTTACAACCCCAGAAGATATGTTCCTCCATTTGCGTGTTGCCTAGGCAACGCGACAAGTAAATTCACGCGGATCTCGGATTTGGCTAAGACGTTTATTGGACAATCTCTTTGACACTCGCAAGTACAATTATTCACAACTTCACTATCACAATTACTTGCACCGCTGATCTCGGTGAAGTGTATTGATCCCTTTGTCGGATGCGGAGTGGCTTGTGCACTAGTCGGAGCTACACTAAGAACTGACTGGTCTCGTCGAAGCTGGGCTCTTATAACGTGCACTCGGACTGAATAGAGAGCACCATGTAGGAGTCTTTGGTTTCGTCCGCTGTTATGCAACTAACCTCTTGTTGTCCCTTCATCTACGGGGAAACGCATTTGGTGTTTCAGTGATTCATAGGCAACCCCCTGCTGGTGTTCCGTTCCCACTGAAGTATATATGTTTATGGCAGACGTTGTTATGAAATTACCTCGATCAATTCGTTGCGTAGGTTAGCTAGCGTTTGGATTCGAAGGTGTTGCAGCGGGAACACTGGTCGTTGCCTAGGAAATCGACTCTGATCTCCTCAACCAGTCCGGCTTTCTGGCGGCGCGCCACACTCCGGTTGCAGCACATTCGCATTCAGCTATGGACACAAAGTTAAATCTGTTTAGGCTTGCTTAAGACTGGAGTGGCCTGCTCTCATACGGTTTATTGACACGGAGTTGCGGCGGTTCATTTTTATCTGTCAGAACCACGGAGACGAGCCTTTCCTGTAGTACATTTCAAAGTAGCTTCCTCCTCTGTCCCATTTGGTTGTTTTGACAGAAACTGTGAAGAATGTCGGCAGTAGCGTAGCCTCTTCTCTCACTGCCACCTGGTGGTCAGTTCTACAACTAAAGACAATAAATTCTGCAGTACTGGGGACATTACACGCAGATGGAGCAAGTCTTGAAGTTTTATAAGTTATAGGAGACTTATTAAATTAATGATATTTTCATACGCTTTTTATGAGAAAGTAAAACATGACAGGGGGCCATGTTATTAAAATATCTGAACATCGAATCGGGCCGCTGCTTCCTCATCACTGCTATAGTCCGTAAACATGTGTTTACTCTTGTGAGCTCCCCCCCCCTTTCAAAAAACTTACAGTTCAGTGTCTCAGACACGTTACAGTGTTGATCAAGCTATTCTTAGTGAAACTACTGAATTATATAAAAGAAGTTTTTTTTTAATTCGCTTGGGGGGGGAGTCCAACTGGGTCCACTCGGCACGGCGGCCACTGATTGGCCTATTGTACCTGCCCCTGGTGATTATGATGATGGAGAATTTGGTGGAATGAAGATTGGCAGGGGAAACCTAAGTACTCGGACAAAACCCGCCCCAGCGCCACTTTGTCCACCACAAATCCCACTTGACCAGACCCCGGATCGAACCCGGGCCGCCGCGGTGGGAAGCCAGCAACTAACCGCTTGAACTATGGCGCAGCCTTACCAGAAGTTTATTACAACGCAAAAATCGTTGTAGCTGTGACTGCAAATTAGAGGACTCCTTACCGGGGAAACGCATTAGTGTGAACAGACCCTCAGTACCTCCCTGTGGGGTGACAAAGACAGAATATAAACTAGCCAGACAAGGTCGCGTTGAGGTGACTACAGCCCATGCAATGAGGAGCAGCTTCACATCCAGGTGACGTAACATGCTTATTGGTTTTCTTTCGTCACTTCAGCTCAGCTAGACTTCTGAATTGCAATCTCGCAGCTCCCAGACTCCACCAGCACTCAAATAAATAAAAGCAGCGGAACAAGCCGCAGACATAATAGCAAGAAACAATACGGGATTAAACGTTTTGTATATGTAATAAAAATTCCTATCCAACTTGTTCATGGCTACGTGGCTTAGTTTCCCGTCAACGGATGTGAGGCCATTTTTAACATGAGCAAAGCGGTTACGAAACAGAAAACTGGCGTTGATAAGACTGCTTAACTCGTGTAATTATTTAGCCTGCACCCTACTATCTCGGGCAAGCTTACGACGTGGGTCGGATCTCTCCCCCGTCTGATCGACTGACTGGCGGTAGGGAAGTGGGGAAGGACGGAATCATTCCCTCTCACTCCTTCAGTCTAGACGGTCCTCCAGACTTCAGGGCCGCATTTGTTTATCTCAAGTACAAGTACAATTTGGTCGCTGATTGTGCGTCTGGGGATCTCACATCTGTTGAACACGTGGGTGATAGCATTATCTGAATAAACACTGGTTCCACCAATCAGAGAGCGACTTAAATATGCCCTGTATATATAACACACCGATGTCAGTTTTAATTAAAATTTAAAAAAAAGGTACAGTTCTGATGTTTGCGTAAGTCACAGAATTTTTAATAATAGGGCGACTATCTGCGATCATTAACTCTATGGAGATATACAATAAAACTGTTGTATGCTTTTGTGGTTTACTACGTATGACTTTGAAGGGGGATGTACTTTGGTCAGATGTTGTCCCTCTGTTGGTAGTCGAGCTACAAACATGAATCCAATCCACTTCCCCTCAGTTGAGTTGCGAGATGGCTCCACCCAGGCATTGCCAACATAACCACATTTCGCTAGTTTCACGCAGCGAGAGAGCGGTACACTAGGGTGCGCAGGAGGCTGCCCGGATGACGCGGATTTCTTGCTCGAATACGTAACACAGGACTGCCTGAGTCTTGTAACCCATAAAAATGGCTTCAGGGATAGTAATGAGACCTGATTATGCAGCTCATACGAACTGCCACCGTTAGTAACCGAGGAGTTTAGCTATTCGTTAGAGGTTTGTCAGCCCACCCCAGTGGCCGCGCGGTATAAGACTCACCCAAAGGGTGGGATCGTGGGTCGAATCCCACTCATGGATGTCTGTGTGCGTTTATTCTGTGTTGGTGTCGCCCCGCGTGTAGGCAGCGGCCTTGCGAAGGGCTGATCCCCCGTCCAAGGAGTCCTACCGACTGTGTATAGGATCAAGAAACTGAAAAAGCGGTCAAGGCCCAACAAAGGGCTGTAGAGCCGTAATAATGATAATGATAATAATAGAGGTTTGTCCGAAGTCTGATTCCAGCAAGAGTAGGGACTTGAGGGTTGTAACGCCGTGTAGTTTGGATAGAGCCCGACGTTTCGGAAGAACATATGACCTCTATCTTCATGGTCGGTATTTTTTTATTGCTAGTGGGGTGGGACTAAGTTCCTTGCATTGCGGCCACTTCTGGCCTATTGTACCAGCCCCAGATGATAGGTGAGGGTGATTATGGAGCAGTTGGTGGAATGAAGATTGGCAGGGGAAACCGAAGTACTCGGAGAAAACCTGCCCCAGCGCCACATGTCCACCACAAATCCAACTTGACCAGACCCGGGATCGAACCCGGGCCGCCGCGGTGGGAAGCCAGCGACTAACCGCTTGAGCTATGGCGTGGCCTACTGTGGTTGTTCCTTCTGCAGGTGATTAATGGGTCATCCTGAGAGGGTATAACAGTAATAATTCAATTCCAATTCTTTATTTATTTACGTGCTGAGGTCAGCAGCCAATGGCCAATTACAGAGTCAGCACGAATACTAACAGCAGCAATAAGATAGCATAAGACATAACAACAAAAGAAAAACAAAAAATAAAGACAAATTAATCACGTTAGACTTTCAACTCTCACACAAGAGTCCGTAAAAATGTCAGTTTATGTAGTGCAATTGCGCTTCAAACACATCCAGCTGATGGGCAGTGGATAGAAGAACAAGGGATTACAAAACGTAAAACACGTGATATTCGAACCTGGGGAAAACCCCATTTATTTCTCGACATACCCTCCACCAACATTGATACATTTGTCCCATCGCTTTACCGGTGCAGCGAAACCCGCAGCATAGAAGTCTTTTGACTGTTGTCTCAGCCACTTCCGCACCTGCCAGGCGTCATCTGCGACTTTGAAACGTCCTTGAGAGAATTTCTCGACAATGTTGTGAACCGCTTTTCGTCACAAACACTTCCCAACTTAAACAGGAAACATTTCATTATGACTATCCTTAGCACTGAGTCCCTTTGTCCACAAAAGGAAAAAAAAAAAACGCACAGCGGAGCGCTGTTTTCAGAACACACCTCAAATACGGTCGCCATTTTGACTTATGAAACCAGCCTCTAAACATGTGAATACGCGTCTGCCACCAAGATTGTCATGAAGGTGGACTGTGCTGCTACCTAGTGATACTAATGGAAATCGTATTACGTGCATTAAAGCTGCTTTACTTCCGTCTGTGACCTACTTACTGACTCACCCTCGTGTAATGAAGAGAATGGTTAAGACCGACTTCGGCCATTGAGCGGGAAACATTCATCCTTAGTTTGTGGAAGGTTCCGGGTTCAGTTCTAGGATCGGAAACAGATTTTCCTGACTGAAGTTTCGTGGTTTTACTCAGTCCGAGGTACTAATTCAAATTACTCAACAACTGCTTCCTTTCACACACTTTACAGTTCATTATTTAATCGGGGTTACCATTTTTTTGGCTCTGTCCATAGTCTGGTATTCTAAAGAAGAGAACGTTTCGGAAACTGCATCTGTTTCCTTCCTCAGGTGAGGGGGTGGAGACACCTCTTGTGTCAGGACCATGAGAAAGGGCCAACACCAATTACTGAACGACATATTTACTAAGGTTAGCTCTTTGTAACGGACACAACAGAGTAGGTGTCTCTGCCCCCTTCACCTGAGGATGGAAACAGATGCAGTTTCCGAAACGTTCTCTTCTTTAGAATACCAGACTATGGACAGAGCCCCAAAATCCAGTAACCCCGAGTGTAATACGCCATCGTCAGAACCCTTTCGAATCTACTTGCTTTCTGTCTATCTAGGACACTACGCACATTGAATACTGAGTGTCGCGAAGTAGACCGCATACAGTAAGTTCTGGGAAGAGCTAATCGCCTACGACACGGACCGCATAGGAGACGAAAGAATACACAGATACACAGCAAGGTGATCTCACGATGTACACAATAAGTTCTGGGAAGAGCTAATCGCCTATTTGCCTTCGATAAGACGCGGGCCGCAAAAATGGGGGAAACGTAGACAGACGGACATCCCGTTGCCTAGGAACGATAGGGGCACACACAGAGAGAAGGGTGATTCCATAAGCCTCCTATCAAAAATGGGGGAGATAAACACACACGGACTGGTACACAGACAGCAAGGTGAATTCATAAACCTCTTTTTATTTTTTCAAAATAAGGAGAGGAGGCTAAAAAGTAAATAAGATGCGTGGGTGAAATGAGAAGGGGGGGGTAATAAGGATTTAGAATTAGGCGTGTCATTTGAAGGCAGCACCAAATAACGGTGTAGCCACTGGCTACGGGCTGTTCGACCGAGGGGTCGGAGTTCGAGTCCTGGTAGGCGCAAGAATTTTCTCTTCTCCATGTCGCCCAGACCGGCTCTGGGGTCCACCCAACCTTTATCCAAAGGGTACAAAGGGCTCTTTCCCCAGGGGTACAGCGGCCGGAGCGTGAAGCTAACCACTCACTTCCAACTAGTGCCGAGGTAAAGAAAATGTGGATTTATACATCCACTCCCCCATCCGCCTTCATGGAGGTTAATTACTTAAGCACAGGGACAACTTTAGCTTTACCTTTACCCAATAACTTGCCCGAGAAAAATCACCAAAACCTCTTCCAGGATAACTGATAACTGGATCGAGGTTCGAACTGGGTACTTCCGAAGTGTCAAGCGTTCGCTCTATATGAGCAAGAGCTCCGTAGGTGGAGCCAGGGATATTTTGAGAATTGTAATGAGGCCTGCGTACAATGATTACTTTTCTAAATAATTACAAGATAATTTGAAATGTGTCGGCTAATTATAACGTCCGTCTTGCTGAGCGATACGCCGGCCAGTGCTGGTGCAGGACTGTCTGGTTGCCACATAATCGCAACGGGGTCTCGCTATCAGCAGACTGCATCCGACTGGCAGGCCATGGCTTCAAACAGATTAGAAGCCGCGGAAAATGTGCACATTGCGCGGCACGTGACCTCCTCATAACGCCCCGAACATCTGCTGCTGGCATTATCTTCTTGCACACTTGTGTTTTGTAACATGCACCCGGTTTCCGCTTGGATTATACAGAGAATGATGCAATTAAACCAATACGCCGTGCGCTTTAAGCAGACACAGTTGCTCCTTGCGGTAAAATAAAATTGTTAACAAATTTCCCAATTAGGTTTACGCGCCGTCACATTACGAACCTAGCATTCGGCTGCTACCAAGGAACTGCATAATTCCCCAGTTAAACTACTGCATTACCGACTCACTAACTGAAGCCCCCTGAATGTTTCGGGTGTGAGCGGGCTATTCACGGCGGTAACTATGAAGATGTTAGCAGTGTAGTCCGGTAGAGTTCACCGACGTTTCGGAGGAACGCACTGCCATCATCTGTTTGCTTCTTTCTCTTTACTTACCATATCTTCGACACTGAAGATGGAGGAGGTATCTTCCTCCGAAATATCTGTGAACTTTTACTATGATATACAGTGCTACACCCCAGAAATATTACTTTTCTTACTAATTTATTAATTAAACTGCTAGGTTACCAAATTACAAATTTCCTAAGCATGTAATTAACTGTCAATGTAGCAGCCATATAATTTACGACCCATAACACACTGACAGGAGTCGGCATAGCGACTGGCTATGGGCTGGACGGCTGCTCTGGACTTAAGGCGTCATGTCGCTGTATGTTGGGTGTGAGTTGGTAGCAGAAGAGAGCGCAGTTCGTTGTAGTTATGAAAGGAACCGAAGATGACAGCAATAATCATACCTCGGATCATACAGTGTGCAATGATAGGATGATTGATGAATGGTGAATGGAAATTGATGAATGGAAAGGATTTGGAATGAAGCGGTAGTAGCATAGTTGAGGTACTAACCCGGTGATTGCCTGGAGCGACCGAGGAAAACCACGAAAAACATCAGTCAATATATCCAGCGTTCCGGCCGAGACGAGATTCGAAGTAAACACCTCCCGAATACAAATCTGGATCCTTACCGCTACAGTAACCTGCCCGGTAAAGTTAAAGTTGTTCCTGTGCTTAACTAATTAAGCACTAAGCCGTGAAGGCGTATGAAGGAGTGGATGTATAGATCCACGTATTCTAGACCTCTGTACAAGTTGGAGGTGAGTGGCCAATTACACGCTTCGGCTGCTTTACCCCGGGGAAAATGCCACCGTACGTATTGGATAGGAGTCTCATGTTTGAGAATTTGCCTTTGCAACAATTGTAGGGCTTTGGCGCGTATGATATAAACAGTGCGTGTACGTTGTATTAACGTTGATTACGAACTGTTTTATTGTTGTTTGGAACAGATAATGTTTATTTCTGTCGGCAAAATTCTATAGACGTTGACAGAAACCGGTATCTCAATAGATTTTGTGCTCAATAATTTCCTGTTGGAATTTCAGCCAACTTTTTTTTTGCTACATCATGTCCCACACGTCTGGAACCATAGGAAATTCTGGAGATTTCACACGTTTGCTACAAAATAGCTTGATTTCTTGGGGCTCCAGGCTATCATAGGATGGTTATGAAGACTTCTATCTACCAAGATACAATGCCATGTTGTGGGATAGCTTTCAGCGGACTATGTATCTCAAAAGACAGAACTGTTCTCTACTCAGTATTGTCACAATTCACGCGGACACAAACTCGCAAACGATTTTGCTTGCGGCGTGATATCACTGCATGAAATCCGTTAATGAAGATGGTTACAGAGTCATGGGGCATTCTGTAGTAGAAGGACCGCCGGTTAACATTCCCGCGCGAAGAAATGCCCCAGTCACGCCCGTGAACCTTGTCCAAGGCTCCATCTGTGGAAGGAAACAAGGTAAGAGCGGAAATATAAATGATTAGAACTATGATTTCATTCCGTGATGAAATGCACATTAAATTATACACATGACAAAATTAGAGGCCATAAAAGTGCCGGGAAATGTATTTTTAACTGAGCATTATATGACAGTCGGTGGTCACTTTCACGCTCCGACCGCTTTATCTCCAAGGAAAGGCCTCCATGGCGCTACTGGATAGGAGGTTATTGATCAGAGAAAGGCTACTTGCCCTTGCGTGGAAACGAAACCGATTTGGGTTCTTGTTTTGAATTTTTTTCGGGTCACCGGGTATCCTCAGTAAGATTTATTTTTGTGTTTTTTTCAGTCCCTCCAGGAATATGTCGGCATTGTACATCAATTAGGCGAGGACAGGAAATCCTTCCCAATTCATCAGTCATCTTGCCGGAAGCATATATACGTAGCTCGGATTGTGAAGTAACCAACCAACAGACAAAGACACTGAGCCATCTGGTGTCCACCCATAGCCTAACTGTTATACCGACTGAGCAAACCCGGTTCCTTAAAGGCAATGCGATATATCGAATTTCAATCTTCCCTTCTCGCAATGAAATAACAATTAATGCAGCTGTATATGTCAACGACAAACGGTTCAAATGATATTTATATTTGTAATTAAAATTCAATATAGATATATCATATTATGTGCCCGTTAGACAAATATTCATAGCTTTGATGCACTCAAAGGATACGCGTAATACCAACGAGTTAATTGGCTTTCACAAACGGAAAGTGAAACAATTCACATTGTGGAATAGTTACCGTGGCACAAATGAGAGTTAACAGTGAAATCAGTGAAAGTATTTGAACTTACAGGGGCACCGGTAGCGTAGTTGGTTGAGGGGCTATGTTACAAGCCGGGAGGTCGCGGTTTCGAGTCCCGACGAGTTGGATTTTTTCAATTGACCTAATCCTTCTAGCCGCACTATGGCCCTTGCGTCGACTCAGCCTCTAACAGAAATGAGCACCAGGAATCTTCTTGGGGGTAAAGGACGGCCGTCACGTAAGGCTGACAGCATCACCGCCATCTGTGAGCCGAGTGTCTAGAAAATGTGGGAGCCTCGACGTCTCGTAACCCTGTTACAGGGATAGCTGGGCACTCCCATTGATCATCTGGGATATCCCCCGATCGAGCTCTCTGGGTCCTGGAGGCTTGTGAGGGTTGCATTTACTACAGGACCAAACCACCTAAGCCAAGGTGTGAGGCATCGTGCTGAGGGCTGCATGACAGTGGGGTGGTTATTAGCCAGTGTCTTGAACGATCCCCTCGGGGCACCAGGCAGCACCCCGTTGTATTCATGCCTTCCACCCGTATGGGGCGCTGCGGGTGGTGACCTTCTATTTCCTCATGACTCGTGGGACCAAAATGAAAGGTACCAACAAAAACCGGCCGTAAGGACCTTAAACAGAAGAGGGACTCCCCTCTAAGGGAATCCCTACGAGAAATACTTCAGCAGGGGGCAGGAAGCTCTGGTGCACCGTTAAGGTGCCCGGTTGCAACCAACGAACCTGCTGTTGAGATTTCAGCCAAAGGTAGGGACGAACCAACGGTGAGAAACCTGCCCGAGGCAAAGCCAGAAACCACTTCCATGGGAGTCAGCAGTACTGACATACCACTACAGGGGGCTAGTACTTCTAGCACACCTGCAGCAGCGCTGGGACACCTAGTCTCTGGAGTAGGTGGACACCATCTGGCGAAGAAGACGCTGACCGGATGTGCCCGACGGAAACTTAAAAAGGCAAGAGCTGAGGCAAGCAAAGCAGGAACTGGGGACATTCAGCAACCAGGAAATACAGGCCCGCCCAAGCAGGGAGAAATCCCTACCGGGACACTTAAGAGGCCAAGGTCGGAGGGCAGTACCCCTACAGAAACTGTCAGAGCTCCAAAAAGGCCCAGGGACGCTAAGGGACCAGGGACCTATTGGCAAATTTTTAGTAGAACTGCCCGACGACAAGTCTTATGAAAATCACCTTAGCGGTTCCTATATTGCACGTACCGTTTAGTTCATCGAAGCTACCAAACATTTCCAGAAACAGCCTCCAGTGAGACTGAAACCTGGGTCAGGTGTAGACAGCCAAACAGAATCCTCTGCAGTGAAGCCATTAACGCATAAAGATATTGGAATTTATGTACGAAGTACAGTTCATGCAACACTACATTTTTGTAGTACATCTCGACTTCATTAAGAAACCAATGTAGATCAGTCAACTTCGTGCAACAAGACGCAACGAGAGCAACAGCGAAGAAACATCTTTGACCTTTTTGTTAAGTATCAGAGTTTATTTCTTGTTATTATAATAGTTAATTTTTAAAAATTGGAAGTTAATAAATAGTTGTTTACTGTTAGCATAGTTGAATAACTTGTAACGCTTATAAATAGAAAGAAATATAAATGTAAAGTCTTTGAAAGTGACTTTCATTACAGATTTATATCTTCGCTCCGGGACCGGCGACACGGTCATGTACGCAGTACAGAGGCACGTTCATAAACTTTCGCAGAGCTGTATGTTCGTGCCGAACAGAGCCACGAATTAACACGAATTTATTTATTTACTTAGAGGAAATTTACTTAATATGAGGTACAGAAGGTAGAGCTATCCCCGTAATAGACCATGGAGGCTCATGGGTTTGTGAGACAACGAGGCCCCCACATTCTCTAGACAGTCGGCTCACAGATGGCTGTGAGGTTTTCAGTCTTAAGCGTCGGCATCCCTTCACGCCCCAGGAAGATTCGTGGTACTCATTTCTCTTAGAGGCTGAATCGGAACCAGGGCCATAGTACGGCTGGAAGGATTAGGTTAATTGAAAAATCTAATGACCTCATTGGAAATCGAACCCGCGACCTTCCAGTTTGTAGCATATTGCCTCAAGCAACTACGCTACCGAGTAGAGAAAATTCCATAATATAGTAAGGTGTAAAGGTGGGCCGCGCCATAGCTCAAGCGGTTAGTCGCTGGCTTCCCACCACGTCGGCCCGGGTTCGATCCCGGGTCTTGTCAAGTGGGATTTGTGGTGGACAAAGTGGCGCTGGGGTAGGTTTTCTCCGAGTACTTCGGTTTCCCCTGCCAATCTTCATTCCACCAATTGCTCCACAATCCCCCTCACCTATCAGCTGGGGCTGGTACAATAGGCCAGAAGTGGCCGCAGTACAAGGGACTTAGTCCCACCCCACTAGCAAAAAAAAAAGGTGTAAAGGTTAGCGTGACTAATAATAATGGGTTTTGGATTTGAAGATTGCGTTCATTGACACTTATTTGCAGTTGCAATTAATTATTAAAGCCCAAAATCTATCTTGACCGCCGGGGTCTCTGCGTTCTGCTTCTCGATTTACGACTGACTGCAAACGACTTTCGTTGTCCCATATAAAACTTCGGTACGAACCACACAGAGAAAAAACATTGAGAACCCCGTATCCTAGCAATTCCTCTATTGTTATAGAGGTGTGCTTACGTTGCCGTTGCATAGCACTTGATGTCTTATTGTTGTCACGCGCTTAAGCAGGAAGGCTGTTGTCTAGTAAGGCATGTTACAGCATAAATACATCGGTTATGGCCAAAGTAAGGGAATTTCAATAAGTGTAAACTGTTGTCTATATTATCACGATTTTGGTGTGACAATGTATGGGGTTTGGAGTGGCAGAAGCAATTATTGCACACTTATACACCTCGTCACTACACTTCTCTATAGGATACACTTGGTCTTCTCAGGCTTCTGTGACTTCACCAGTCGCTGCCTGGTGACGGGTCTCAACAATATCCTCTGCTTCCGTGCTCAGGTTCTTACCAGCTGACGACTGTCTCACAACTAACTCATTGTTCCAAGTGTAATGCTTATAATATCTCGGCACGGATCACACAGAAAACATCATTCCTCTCTTGTTGTTTCCAATTTTTGTTGTACAAACATGCTTGTTTGCGTAGCCGTTACTTATTAAGAGCTGTTGTTGCCTAGCAACGGGTCTACATACCTCGATATAATACAATTTTTGACTTCGGTATTCCCATGGAAAAAGGTATGATGAATGGTAATTAATGGGTGTCGGTAGTTTACAATATAATTAATATATAGAGATAAGGTAAAAAAGGAAAAGCTATCTCTGTAATAGGCCGTGGAGGCCCATAGGATTGTGAGACGTCGAGGCTCCAATTTTTCTAGACAATCGGCTCACAGAGGGTGGTGAGGTTGTCAGCCCTACGCGCCGGCCACTCTTTACCCCCAGAATGATTCCTGGTACTTATTTCTGTTAGATGCTGAGTTGACCTTAAGGCCATGGTACTGTTGGAAGGATTAGGTCAATTGAAAAATCCAATGACCTCATCGGGAATCGAGCCCGAGACCTTCCGGTTTGTGGCTTAGTGTCTCAACCAACTACGCTACTGCGTGCCCCTTTTAATTAGTATAAAACAAACTAAAGCGTCAAATGCACACACACACACACTGTATATATATATATAAAGAGATGTGTACGTGAAGTGACTGAGTGCTCTAGTAACAGTGTCTAAATACACTGTGTTCAGAGCGCAGGCTGCTTGGACATCGCCGTTGCTGTCGGCAACTTCCTGCGAAGGCGTTGCGCCACTTGCCGAGAAAAATGCTGCCGCACGACCGGAACTGATAGCAAATGTTATTTAATTGTTTCGTTAATTATTAATCATGTACAGTAAATAATATTATATTCACCATCATAAAAAATGTTCAAAATGTCTGCCCTCTGCAGTAACACATGTCTGAATTATTTTAAACCGATTTTGGGAAACTTGTCGCGATTCACGTTGCTGAATATTGTAAACTGCTTCAAGAATGTTCTGTGTTAGAGGCTCCAGGTCATGTGGATTGTTGGCATACACAACATTTTTTAGTTTTCCCCATAAACAAAAATCACAGGGGTTTAGGTCTGGGGCTCTAGGGGCTCACAAACCCTTGCTAATAATTCTATCCTCCTGATTTGGGTCATTATCTTTCTTTTGCAGGTGCCAAATTAACGAAAAATGGATTGAATATTTCATTAATGTGTCGTTGAACACAAAGAGTTCCTTCATAAAATATTAGTCCAATTGTGTGGTTACTGAGGGTGCTTGAGAACAGGGCGCTGAGGAGAATATTTGGACCGAAGAGGGATGAAGTGACGGGAGGTTGGAGAAAACTGCATAATGAGGAACTTCATAACCTGTACTCTTCTCCAAGTATAATTAGAATGATCAAGTCAAGGAGGATGAGGTGGGCAGGTCATGTAGCACGAATGGGGGAGACGAGGAATGCGTATAGGATATTGGTGGGAAAGCCAGAAGGAAAGAGACCACAGGGAAGACCAAGGCGTAGGTGGGTGGACAATATTAGAATGGATCTTAGAGAGATAGGATGGGATGGTATGGATTGGATAGATCTGGCTCAGGATAGGGACCAGTGGAGGGCCCTTGTGAACACGGTGATGAACCTTCGGGTTTGATAAAATGCTGGGAAATTCTTGAGTAGCTGCAGAATTGGCGGCTCATCAAGAAGGACTCAGCTTCATGAATAAGTAAGTAATTGTGTGGTTTGCGCTAATCGTACATCATACGCCCATCTTTTGGTTGTAAAGGGAAGTTGAATTAGCTCATGAGGATCTCCACTACTCCAGTACCGTTTCGGCAGTTACTCAGCAAAGACCTTTGTTTAGAGAGCCGTTATCTAGGAACGGCCACTATAGAGCTGCTTACCTCGGGGTCATCGCCTAGCAACGGGTCTAATTGCCACAGTATGTTTGACCTCTTTCGTGAATGATGTTCAAAAAATGCGTTTCCTAAAATAAATTGAAGGACAAAAATATTTTAATGATACGGTTAGCAAGTCGAAGTCCCATAAGAGACAGACCAACTGCAGGAAGTTGCGGCCGAGGTCTCACTGCCCAGGTGAGTAGCAACTGGTAAGGGCCCTTTCCCAGGGCTTCGTGACGAGTAGACAGGGCTCGTTTGCCACGGTAGGCAACCTGTCTAAGGGAAGGAAACAGTCCAAGTTATGGGGGCTTTGTAACAGGCAGGTAACCTCCTCGAGTAAGAAAGGGAGGACTGAACGAGCTGGCTGGCAGATGATGACTTCTAAAGATTTTAACTACATGGAACAGAGTTCTTCTGAGAAGTTAACGAAGAAGTTCCGTAACTTTTACGGAGCCAGAAGGTTCATTAGCGTGTTCATAACAGCCCGACATTAAACCCTGTTCTCAATCGGATGGATCCAGAGTCCATACTTCCGCACACCAATTCTTTAAGTTCCATATTAAGATTATCCTCTTAAATGCGTCTAGTTTACGCAGGTTCTCCCTTCCTGTCAGGTTTGACTTACACAATTTTATGCTAAGTACATGGCCGTGTAGACAAAAGTCAGCCTGTGGATCCCATCACGAGCCAGATGAATCCAGTTTACATTTTGCCGCCTTTCCACACTATCCTCCCGAAAACTACGTCTAGGTCACTTACGTAACCTACTTACTGCCTTTACGTGTAGATTTCGGAAATGAGATTTTTTGGAATGTTCATTATCATGTCCACGAAAGCTCGCCACCCCTGGCACTAGACTCCATTTTAGCCAGTTTAAACCTTCCCCATACTCTCAATTATAATTTATTGGTTTTTCTGTCACTATATGAAGGATTAAAATTTTCATCGAACTGGATAATAATAACAGCTTACACGGAGGTATTAAATACGCCTACCAATTCTAGCTGTGTTCAGATACATTCTTCTTCTTCTTCTTCTTGTGTTGCTCCCACTTGGAGCAGAGGGCATCCGTGAAATGCTTCGTTTCACTTCAGTTTCTTAATCTAAGGCAGTAGGTAGCATTCCTTGGAAGGGGTATCAGCCCGTCGCAAGGCAGCAACCTAACACAAACACAGAACAAGCACAAAGAAATCTATGCCATGCGTGCCATCGAACCCACGAACTCAGTGTTGGAGAGGCCAAAACATTTCATGATTTAGACCAGGCAGCCACTGTGATCGGCTTCATATATATCGCTCAAAAATGAACAGATATAACTGTCATTTGTTACTCTCTGGTTAGAACATTTTCGAAGGTACCTCGTCATCAGATAATGCCCTAGGTTATTAGGTCTTCGTTAGACAGGAAATCGATTTTATTTTCAGCGTAAGTTGAGACCCAGAGAACTCGGTGAACAGAAGAGACTCCTCTGTCTTATGGTTCCTCTCAACGTGTAATTTACAACGCGATTCTAAATCATTGTCGGAGTTTCCGTGACCTGTAATTTACAAATCCGATAAAAGAAAATAAAAATGGTTGCGGAATATTAACATCCAACTCAAAACGTTTTATTTGACAACGCTGTACACGCCGCATTGATGTCTGGGAGAAAATATGACGTATTTTAGCGTCCTGTTGCACTGATTTTCATCCTTGATATGTATACAGTGGCCGTCTTATAGTGCACTCAGTTTCACCTGTTACTTCACGACATGTTTCGACAACATAGTGCCATCATCAGGTGCCCTAATTACGCTAATCTATTGCATTGCTTGCCCTCATATGTCTTCACAACACCATTTAAAAAGTATTTAAAAAGTGCGTATTTGTCAACTATAATAAATTTACACTCACTAAAACTTGTTAAGATTATTTATCTTATGTGTCTTAATTAAAACTTGCGTGTGGTTCATTCACTGTGGGGTCGTTTTTCTTATTTTCTGTGTAAACTATGTCTTGTGATGTGTGTTCTCTTCTTAGCTCGCAGCTAAGAAGGGAAAACACATCACATGTCGTGAAGTAACAGGTGAAATTGAGTGCACTACAAGACGGCCACTGTATACATATCATGGATAAAATACTCAAGATTACTTATCATAAAAATCATCAAAGATAATATATATTGGGAGGCCAATGTNTATGGCCTTCGTGCTCACCCGATATTACGCCGCTTGATATTATCCTGTGACGATACGTTAAGGACATTGCTTACAAGGTCCCTGTGACATCCCTCGATGAACTGAAGCCCAGAAGTGTTGCTGCGATCTAAACTGTTACACCGCAAATGTTGGAGAACTCTTGGAGGGAAACTGCATACTGCCTGGACACCTTACGTGCTAAGAAAGGCGCGCATGCTGAAGTTGTTTAGCATTTTGCAGCATTGATTCTGTAGATAGTAAAACGTATAAAATATAATTTGGACAGGCTATGTTGAGTGAATGTGTTTCATGAGGGTGCCGACTTATACGTAACTGAACAGAAGATGAAGTCCATTAGGTTCCTGATTCTGCTAAATTCGGTTTTCACAGACGTGACTCTGGCAGATCGTTACAAATGCTTTGGAGGAAAATGCTGCTTCCATCTTCAGGTTAGAAGATTAAGCTGAGTTTGAAACTGCGTCAATCCTGATCCCCAGTCTTGGTACTCGTTTCCTATACCAGAACCATTTTCTTCGACGGTCGAATTACTATTCTGCATTGAAGATGGGAACACATTCTTCCTCGAAACGTTGGTAAATATCTGACTACATGGTGTGTCACTCCTCAGACGAATCTTCGAATTCCTCAACGGTTCGAGTTGCCGAAACTTTGACTGCGTTATCAGATTAACGAAATGCCCTGAGAATGCCCTCCTATTTAGGCCTGCCTTATGCATCTGAAGTCAAGGTATTATTTAAAAACCTGCGTGCGCCATGCGCTCGGTTACGTGTAACTTGTCAGCATGAATTCAACTCACGTTGTCCTGTCGTTCTGAGCTACATCAGCTGACTCAACCTGTCACACCGACGTCTAGACTGTGTCTAAAATATCTCTCACGATGCGTCACCATCAGATCATGAAACGGCCGATTGCGTCATCACCGGAAAGTCGCCATATTTCATTTCCAACAGACAATGAGAACCCAAACTGCCATGCCGGACACCTCGTTAAACACACAGACTTTTCTTTCTCAAGTCTGTCTACTCAAGGAGTACGGATAGCTCAGTCGGCATGGGGATGGGTTATGGGCCGAATTTCCAGGGTTCGATTCCCGGCACGGGTAAGATTTTCTCTTCTCCATAGCATCCAGACCGGCCCTTGGGCCCACCCAGCCTCTCATGCAATGACTATCATGGGCGATTTCCCCCGGGTTAAAGCGGCTGGGGCGTGAAGCTGACCACTCGCTTCTATCTAGTGTCAAGTGGAGGTATACCTTCACTCCCTCCATATATCTTCATTGCATAGTACTTAATTAATTAAACAGAGGGACAACTTTACATGTAATGTTACCGTCAAAGGCTTTTTAGGCAATGTGTGAGATCTCATCTGCTGTCTGAAAACGTAAAGATGAAAATAAGTAAGAAGTATAGATGCACCCCAAGTTTTATATGGGTGTAAAACCTGGTCTTCCACATTGAAAGAAAAACATTTTCAGGATGTCTGAGGAGAAAATTTCTGGGGAAACTACTTGGAACTGAAAAAGGAAAAGGCCTGGAAGGTACTGCATAACGTGTAAGCTTATTCCTCAGAAAATATGAAAAGTTGATGATGATTCAGTTCTTGGGTTTTTACATTGTGTGGATATGGGCTGTGCTTGTGACGTTTCGGAGGTACATGCTGCCTCCAACTTAAGGGGTTGTGATTAATACGGAGGCAGTATTTACTTCCGAAACGTCGGCAACAGTTCCACATCCACAAAATGTAAAGACTCAAAAGTTTATTCAGCGTCAACAAAAACGCAAAGGAACCCATAAATCAGTATTATTAGAGTGATGACGTCACGGAGGATTAACAGCATACATAGTCTCGAATGATACGGTGGACTGGAAAGAATATTGAAGGATACTTTTGTGGCCTAATTTGAGGCACTATCTCAGAATTTGCCTCAGAACGAGACATGAAGTTGAACAAAACGAGAAATGTATACAGAATTTCAGTCGGTAGGACACTCGGTAGAGTAGTTGGTTGAGGCACAATGCTACAAATCGGAAGGTCGCGGGTTCGAATCCCGTCGAGGTCATTAGATTTTACAATTGACCTAATCCTTCCAGCCGCACTATGGCCCTGTGGTCGACTCAGCCGCTAGCAGAAATGAGTACCAGGAATCTTCCTGGGGGGTAGAGTTGCTGCTGGCGCATAAGACTGACAATCTCACCGCTATCTGTGAGCCGACTGTCTAGAAAATATGGGCACCTCGACGTTTTACAATCATATGGCCCTCTACGGCCTGTTAGAGAGATAGTTTTACCTTTTTATACCACAAGGAAAGGAAATTTGGCAGACCTAAGAGCAGTTTGGAGGACAACATTAAAATTAACCTTTAAACATGTTGTCTGGAATCGTTTGGCTTAGTTGAATCTAGTGGCAGGACTCTCTGAACGCTGTAAGGGCAATTTCTTGGCCATGGGAGTGAATGACGCCAGCCCTTCACGTTTAGCTCGTGGAAGGCTTCCTACCATAAAATTCAGAACCCTTTGTCTTCTTATCTGATATCAGCGATTAAAATACAGCAGAAATACAGTATTGCCGGTTCTTTTGTATGGCTATGAAACTCGGTCTCTGACATTAAGGGAGGAGCCTAGACTGAGGGTGTCTGGAAACAAGTCGCTTGAGGAGGATATTTCGACATGACAGGAGACTGGAGATAACTACATAATGAGGAGCTTTATAATTTGCACTTCTTGTCACATATTATTAGAATGATCAAATCAAAGATGTTGAGGTAGGCGGGACATGCAGCACGCATTCGAATAAAGTGGATACAAATCTTTGGTAGTAAAATTTAATGAAGGTGATCACTAGAAACACCTAAGAAGAGATAGGTGGATAATATTAAAATGGATCTTAAATAAATAGGAATGGAGAGTATTGATTGAATTCATCTGACTGAGGATGCGAACCAGTGGCGGGCTGTTGTGAATACGGTGACTGATGTTCGTGTCCCGCACAATGTATGACTTTTTAACTTTGCAGAGCAACCAGTAGCTTCTCAGGAAGGCCCGTGATAACATTTTCTCGGGCTATCAGCCGTGTCGGCTAGTTAAAAATTACGGACGTTGCGGGGACAACCTCCGTCTAAGATATTAAATGGTGTCCGAAACATCTGTAATTTTTAGCCAATTGACACGGCTGATAACTCGAGAAATGTTACCAACTCTAGCCCAGTTAATCCTGCTGTACTCGTGGTAAGTTTAAGTTCGTGTCGCAGTCGGGGATCAAACCGAGTCCACAGCTGACGGGCACACGTGACTCATGGCTGACATGTCGGAGTAGCGACAGTTACATGAAGCAAAGTGCAAGGCAGTGTTCTGTCTCGCGATGCGGGTTGCTGGCACACAGCTGTATCGCACTGGGCCGGGCCTTGTCGTTCCTGCAACGGCTGGTCGAACACGATTCTGCAGTTAGATGTTTGTTATACTGCACCGTCTAAGCTATATTTATTTATTTATATGGTACAGAGAGAGAATATTACCAGAATAACCAAACCAAGGAGGCTGAGATGGGCAGGCAAGTAACAGGCATACAAGAGATTTGCATGCAAAGTCTTCGTAAAAAACCTGAAAGAGACCATTGAGACGATATAGTCGTAAATGGAAGAACAATATTAAAATGGACATTAAAGAAATAAGATGGGAAGCTATGGAGTGGATTCATCTGGCTCAGGGTATGGACTATTGGCGGGTTCTTCTAATCAAGATAATGAACTTACGGATTGCAGAAAATCCTACGAAATTCTTGAGTGGCTGAGCACCTACTAGCTTCTCAAGAAGGACGCTGGTTCATGGAGTTAGCTAGAGGGACGGCCTTACCATAGCTCAGGCGGTTATTCGCCGGTTTCCCACCGCGGCGGCCAGGGTTCGAGCTCAGGTCATGTGATATGGGATTTGTGATGGACAAAGTGGCACTGACGGATAGCGAGGGAAGAGGAAGTGAAGGAGTGTTGTTGTGAGACACGTGACTGTGACTGCTCGTCCGTCTGTAGGTAGGTAGGTTAGCGAGAAGGTAAAGCGGAGGGAAGTGGCCTGTTCAGGTCATGAGCAGAGGACCCCTTCAGCTTCCGATCGCAATTTTGATATCGTCATGATTTAGGGGTGTGTGACCATAGACTGGCTATGGATTGGTGAATGTACTTTTTGAACACTTATATACACCACTCGGAACTACATGTAATTATAGCGCTATCACTAATCTCTAAGTTCACAGATTACCACAGTACCCGCTAAGCCATTTTACAGCCTGCTGTCTTCAACAGCCGTTCCCTAACAACGGCTTCTAACAGTGGAGATTTTTCAGCTTCCTGCGCTCGCATAGTTACTGTCCGGCGAATAGCCCGCAACTGAACTCTCTCACACCCCAACCAACTACTTCATTCCACTTCACTTCACTCAGCCCAAGTCCAAGTCCAAGTAACTTTGCAACTGGCAGTCAGTCAGTCAGTAAATCTTGGTGTCGAGCCCCATCTAGGGCTCATTACCAGATATTTAATAGTCTTTGGAATTTACAGTCTTGCTTTTGTGGGGCGCCCTCTCTGACGAGAGGACGGGTCTGCTTTTTGTATATGCTGCTGGCCCTTGCCAGTGCAGTCATTCTCGGGTCTGAGTCCGTTGGGACTCGCGACAATATTTTACTGTCTCAGATTTGAGACTTCCCTTTTCGTCGCCTCCTACGACTCGCAGGGTCACGGTGGAGGTAATCGACCCCGCCTCCACACGGGGTCTTCACTCAGCCGACCCGGGGTCTTCGCTATATAGCCTGCGGACGGATCCCTGTTTCTATTGTAACTCTATTGTCTTGTGCTTCTCTATTCCGCCGGAACGTGTTTGCCTAGCCGTTACCAAGCAATGAATGTTCCTTCTCGCAATCGTTGCATAGCAACTGTACTTACTACACGATACAATATTCACGCTGCGAGGGCTACATTACGCTGACATTTTAATGTCACATTAAGAGTATGAACTAACTAATACTTAAGAAATTCTGCTTCTACCAAAAATAATATACATTGCTTCTCTCTTACAAAGAATAAGGACTAATTGTGCTGTAGGGAAATAATTGCTGTTATGAGAATAGTACTTATCCCATAAATGCCATCTGTCGTTAAAATGAGAAACTGTTTAACACTAAAAGAGACCGTGCGCGGTGTGCGCTTTTAAAGCAGTGATTCTCGGTTTTCGAGTCTTGTGTCCGACCGGCCATTTTTCAAAATAGTTGTACCGAAGTGCCGAATCTCATGTCCGTTTTCTTTAGCCTATGTCGTTTATCCAGAGAATTCGTTCAGGTCAAAGGCTCTTTGAACATTTTCATAACAAGTTTATTTTTTACAATGAGGGGGTTGTTACCCGCACGCCCACCCTCCAAGCTGGAGCACCACCCCTTGTCGGTTAGTGAGAGTAAAGGAGGACCGATGGGATGGAGGTGGCATCACACCAGCAAGGGGAATGAAAGTCATGAATTAGGTACAGGTTTCTTCGTACATAAGAGAATCGTATCAGCAGTTAAGAGGGTAGAGTTCGTTAGTGATAGGATATCATACATAATACTAAAAGGTCGCTGGTGTGGTATCATCGTTATGAATTTTCA